>NC_090735.1:93928582-94228582 GCF_036898095.1 Palaemon carinicauda | reverse complement strand
CTATTGTCGAGGCTGTTGTGGCAGATGCTTCCAATGAGAGTTTTCAAACCCCTGCTCCTGTTGTAGCTGAAGGCTTAGCTCCCCCCTCCGAACGTCCTTCGAGGGAGGATCAAGTCCAACGGTCTCTCCTGCGGGTGATTCTCCCCCCCGGGGAGTTCACTGACAGAGACTCCTCTTCGGAGGACTGCCGATGGTTTGCCTGCTGCTCCCAGAGGACGCATCCGACGTAAGGATCGCCTTTCTCTTCGTCGCCGAGGTTCTTCCTTCTCCTCACAAGGGTGTTAGGAGGCGCCTCTTCAGATCTTCATCCTCGCAGTCCCCTGCAGAGGAACCTCGTCCTTCAGCTACCGTTCCTGCTACTTCCTTGGACCTGGACCTCTCCGCAGATCGTTCGCTATCTCCTACGCCTGCCAGACCTGCTGACCTGCCTTCACCTTTCCTGGCTGCTGACGCGCTGTGGGCGCCCACACATCCTGTGTTCAAACAGGAACCGGTCCCTTCGGGGCAAAAGGGGCTTTCACACATTGTGTGCAAGTCCCTTAAGCGCCAGGTTTCCCCTGTGCGCCAACGTTCGCCTGCGCACTACTGCGCGCAAGCGCTCACCGGTTGCTGCCTCATCTCGCCAGCGCTCTCCTGCACGCCCACGAGCTTCTGCACTCCCACGAGCTCCTGCACACCCACGATCTCCTATTCGCCCTGCAGTTCCAGAGACTACGCGCCCACGATCTCCTGCTCGCCAACGACCTCTGCGCGCCCTCGGCCTGATACACGCCATGGACGCCCTCGGTCTCCTGCTCGTCAGCGATCTCCTGCGCGCCAGCGGTCTCCTGCGCGCCAGCGGTCTCCTGCGCGCCAGCGGTCTCCTGCTTGCCAACGCTTGCCTGCTCGCCCTCGATCTTCGGATCAGGGCTCCAAGGAGAAATCTTCTTCCTCTCCTGCTCGCCAGCGCTCTCCTCCACGATCGCCGACTCGCCATCACACCTCGCCATCCCTTGCCTACGCGCCATCTCCCGCAGTCTCCATCGCGCGCCCACTGCCAGAAATTCGGTTCCTGACGAGCGCCCTTCTGCGCCCCCGCGCGCTAGGGATATTCCCCCTGCACGCACGCACCCTACGGCTTCGCCCTTACGGGCCCTTTATCATCCTGTGGCTACACTCCATCCGAGGTCTCCGGAAAGCGCAGCAATGCGCCCACGCGCCCTGTCACCTACGCGCTCACGCGCCCCGTCACCTACGCGCTCACGCGCCCTGACACCTACGCGCCCATGCGCCCTGTCGCCCACGCGCCCTGTTGCCTGCGCGCCCACGCGCTCTGACGCCTGCGCGCCCACGAGCTCCTCCTCCTGCGCGCCCTCGAGCTCCCCCTCCTGCGCGCCCACGAGCTCCTTCTCCTGCGCGCCATCGTTCGCTCACGCGCCATCGTTCGCTCACGCGCCAACGCGCGAACTCTCCTACGCGCCAACACTCGCCTGCACGCCAACACTCGCCTGCAAGCCAACGCACCCCCTCGCCTACGCGCCATCGCTCGCCTACACGCCATCGCTCGCCTGCGCGCCATCGCTCGCCTGCGCGCCATCGCTCGCCTGCGCGCCCTCCCTCGCCCGTGCGCCCTCCCTCGCCCGTGCGCCCTCCCTCGCCCGTGCGCCCTCCCTCGCCTGCGCTCCCTCGCTCGCCCGCGCGAGCAATCGCCTCCTGAGCTAGGCAACGGCCTATCGCTGATACCCAGTACGATGCCCAGTGCGAACCACAGCGCGTGCCCACACAGGATCCGGCAGTACGCATCCCCAGTACGATGCCCAGCACGAACCACAGCGCGTGCCCACATAGGATCCGGCAGTATGCGGCAGGTCATCTTCATCGCGCCCCCCCCCCACCCCCGTAAGCGCAGGGCAGCGCGCCCAACGGAGGGCGGAAAATCTTCGGACAGGTCCAGGATCTTTTCTACAGCTTCTCTTCAGGCAGACCCAGTTGTAGTTTCCACTCCTAGGGATCTTACGATCTCCTCTCCAGAGGGTGTCTCTGACAGCGCTGCTGTCTGTCGGCTGCCCTGGTTTGGGTCCTTGATCAGAGCGGTTGCGTATACTTTCAAGCCCGCTTTCTCTGAACTCGGCCTCAAATCAGCGGCTATCTCGGCCCACCTGAAGAGGAAGAGAGGAGTGGACAACATGGTTACTTCTCCAAGGGTGAAACTGGATCCTCGGAAGCCGTCGAGGAAGACTCCCTCCCAAGACTTTCTCTCCATCCCCCGTGGACGAGGGTTTTCCGTCCTCGGGATTCTCGGGAGGTGAGGCGTTCTCTCATCGCACCAATGGGAGAAACCCCACCTCGCGCCGAGAAGTCTCCTCGGGTGGAGGCGGAGAAAAGCCCCCCACCATCTTTGTTGGAATCCTGCATCCCTCCCAGGAGGGAGTCGAAGGACTCCAAGTCGGTCCCGAAATCTTCTTCGAGGATCAGACCAGAACCAGCTAAGCCCGCGGAGAACGTCCACGAGTCCCCCCAAGAAGAGCCTTTGGGGACTGGAGACCTTGCTGCTAGTCCATCAGGAGGAGAGCCGCAGGAGTCGGAGCATGCCTTTTGGCAAGTTTTGGCTCTGATGAGGAACCTTAACGGATTTTCGGATCCGGAGATTCCTCCTCGAGAGGGCAAGGACACGGTTCTGGACCAAGTCTTTGGTACTGTACTCAAAAGCCCCCCTAAAACCAGCGTGGCTTTGCCCTGGTCCCAGGGGGTCAAGAGTGCCAGAGATAAGGTCGAGAGCCAGCTCTCCGAGCTAGCCTCCAGCCATTCCAGCGCCGGAAACAAACTCCTCCCACCTCCTCGTGTCCATCAAAGGAGGTACTTTGAAATCATCGAGGAGTCCTGTTTAGCTCTTCCCCTACACCACTTGGTGGAAGAGCTTTCCAGGGGAGTCCCTCTCGAGAGACTCTCCAACCGGCCAGTGTCGTTCTCGGCTCGGAGATTCTCTGCCAGGAGAAGGTAGCGAAGTGTGCCATGCAGGCCACTTCGTGGCTGGATATCTGGCTGGGATCTCTTGGCATCCTGATACGATCCGAAGACTTGTCTAAGGAGAGTACCAGGAAGGCCTTGGAGACCTTCCTTCTTTCAGGCACTCGTACCATCGAGTTTCTGGCCCACCAAGTCTCGAACTTGTGGGCTAACACTATCCTGAAACGCTGTGATACGGTGTCTGAAAGATTCAACTCGAAGGTCCCAACACCGAGGTCAGTAAGCTCAGACATTCCTCTCTTTTGGGGAGTAGTCTGTTTGAGCCGGAAGATGTAGAGTAGGCGGCTGAGAGGTGGAGGAAGTCCATCCAGGACTTCCTCCTCCAGAGGGCTTTAACATTAAAGCCCTATAAGCCTCCAGCACCTCAACAACCTCGCCCTGCAAAGACAACAAAACCGGCAATAGCAGCAAAGGCAGCGGTGTCCAAACAGCCCTTTCCCGTCAAGGACAGGAGAGGCAAGAAGTCCTCCAGGGGAGGCAAGAATCCTAGGGGGAGTGGCCGAGGCCGCAAACGCTAGGGTTGGCAGTCCCCCTGCATGTCCACCAGTGGGGGGATGCCTCCAAAGTTGCGCGAACAGGTGGCAGCAACTCGGGGCCGATTCCTGGACGATCTCCGTGATCAGCCAAGGATATCACGTCCCGTTCATAACATCTCTTCCTCCCCTAATAGCGAATCCAGTGTCGTTGAGCTCTCTTGCCATGGAATCGGCAAGAGGGCAAGCCCTTTGGGCAGAAGTCAAGACCATGTTGAAGAAGGACGCTCTCCAAGAGGTCGTCGACGGGTCCCCAGGCTTCTACAGTCGACTCTTTCTTGTAAAGAAGGCGTCTGGAGGCTGGAGACCAGTCATCGACCTCTCAGCTCTGAACAGGTTTGTCAAGCAGACCCCGTTCAGCATGGAGACGGCAGGCACGGTCAGACTCGCAGTGAGACCGCGAGACTTCATGTGCACACTGGATCTGAAGGATGCGTACTTTCAGATCCCAATCCATCCGTCTTCAAGGAAGTACTTAAGATTCAGCCTAGATAACAAGATCTACCAATTCAAGGTGCTGTGCTTCGGTCTCTCCACAGCACCTCAGGTTTTCACCAGAGTGTTCACCCTGATATCTTCGTGGGCACACAAGATCGGCATCCGTCTCCTCCGTTATCTGGACCACTGGCTGATCTTAGCAGACTCGGAGTCAACCCTTCTTTGTGCTGGGGTTATTTTAAATAATTTAACCTTTGTTTTTGTTACCGGTCTCTCTCTCTTAACCTTTCAATATGGCCGACCCCTCCCCTGTTATTCGCAAGTGTGTTAAAGGTTGTCGTACTCTACTTCCTAAGGCTTCTGTAGATCCACATAATATTTGCAGTAAATGTAGGGGAAAATTATGTTCTTTTGAAGATCGGTGTAATGAATAAGCTTCTTTAACCGATGATGAATGGGTAACGTATAAACGTTATATTAAGAGATTAGAGAGGGACAGGGTTAGGTGCAGTTCTTCACGCTCTGTTGATTTAACCTTGCCTAATGTCATTGATCCTGTTCCTTCCCCCATAGTGGTAGATCAAAAACCGAAGGAACCATCTATGAAGGATATGTTTACCGTTATCCAGGCTCTCGGTGAAAAATTGGAAGCCTTAGCGGCGGATAGAAATCAGATTTTATCTGAAATCAATGTACTGAAAAATCGTGAATCTGAAGGAAATGTGAAAAGTGTTCCGAATGTGTGCAGTGTTGTGGAGGGTGCGTCTGTTCGATCTTGTCGTTCGCCCAGCCTACGACCGCTTTCAAACTCCCGAACCCATGGGAGAAGTAATGTCGGACGGCCAAAGGTAACAAGAGGTTTCATCAATCGTTCAGACGTCCCCTTGAGCGGTCCTGCTACTGTAGCACAGGTCGCTCACCCCCATCATAGAAAAGATGAGGGTAGTGTGTTATCACCGTCCTCTGATGAGGGTTTGGGCAGCGAAGCCTGGCGTCACGCATCCAGACCACTCAAAAGAAAGTCACACTCGGTCGCTCAACGTCACGATTCGCCTAAGAGTTTACCAGGCTGTAGTTCTTGGGATACACCTGAACGTTTCCCTTCTCCTGTCACTTGCACACCTGCGAAGCGCTATAACCGTGGTGTAGTTGACGATGAGTTACAGTCAGATGCGGAACTGTTGCCTGTTGCCGATGTAACTATTCATGCGCCACCGCTTCCGTCTGATTGGCTTTCGTCACCCAAAAGTGAGAAACGTGTTGTTAGCGAAATAGAAGACGATATCCCCTTAGTAAAGGAATCGAATATTTCGCATTCTAGCGATCCTAAGTGGTCTATGTTTTAAGCATGAAACAACAGCTCTCGTCGATATTGCGGTCTTATCAACCTGCGGTTGGCAGTGCAATTGAGCGTCAGTCTTTGGACCCGTTGTCGCACAGGCGGCCTGTTGTCCCTGATTCTGACGTGATATCGCACAGGCGATCTCCCATGCGCAGTGCTCAACACCAGGTTGATTTAGACGAGTCTCGTCAGGGAGCTGTTTCTAAACAAAAATCTACTTACGGACGCAATGAAGATCGGCGACGACGGGTGGATGCAATGCGTCATAGTGACGGCTCTCGGCAGTCGACTCATGGTTCTATTGAGCGGCAATGACAACAACAAATGGACGCTGGGCGTCCACGCGACGGCTCTCGCTAGTTGACTCAAGGCATAGAGTGTCAGCGTCAGCGTGCGCGACGACACAGGGCAGCTGACTCCTGGCGTCGGGCGTCAGTCCATTCAACAGCAAACGGACGCTAGGCGTCCGCGTGACGACACACGGCAGTTGACTCCTAATATCCAGTGTCAGTCCATTCAACAGCAAGCAGATGCTAGGCGTCCATGCGACGACCCACAGCAGTTGATTTCTGATGTCGAGCGTCATTCCATCCAACAGCAAGCGAACGCTAAGCGTCCACGTGACACCACCCGACAGTTGACCAGTGACGTCGAACTTCAGTCCATTCATGGCGTCACACATCAGTCGACATCGACCTCTCCTCTTCACTTTAAGGCTGTTACCCAGACTGTAGGCGAACTTAAGCGAAAGACTATTGATCGCACATCAGAGACAATTATTGAGCATAGCAAGCGCTCCCCTTCTGACATTGACGCTTCGGTTCAGGCTGCAGCAACAGCTGCAATGCCAGAAGAACAACCTGAAGAAATTTCTGACATTGACGAACCATTGGGAGCCGTTTCAGAAGAGGAAGAGGAAAAACATTATCAACATTCGGTAGACCCTAAGAAGTTGATGTTGATTTTCACAGGCCTTTTTCCTGACCACTTTACCACTGTGGCTCCTCGTTCTCCTCCATCGGAATTTACCTTAGGGAAGGCGATTAAGATACCTATTTACACTAAGATGGTGCTCTCACGCTCGTCTAAACGAACCTTGAAGTTAATGGGTTCCTGGATGGAGTCAAAGAGGACTCTTGGTAAAACGGCCTTTGCGTTCCCACCTGCAAGACTTGCGTCCAAATCCAGTGTTTGGTACGAGACTGGGGAAGTTCTGGGCTTGAGAATCCCTGCGTCTGCCCAGGGAGATTTCTCTAGTCTGGTAGAATCTTCTCGTTGGCTTGCTTTGAGAAAAACGAAGGTATGGTGGTCAATAACAGAGTTTGATAATTTGCTTAAAGGTTTGTTTAGAGCCTTTGAAGTGTTTAATTATTTAGATTGGTCATTGGGAGCCTTAAGCAAGAAAGTCTCTGAAATGAAAACCACAGACACTATGGGTCTTGTCCATTTGATGTCCTGCATGGACAAAGATGTCAGGGATGGCTCTAACGAGTTGGCTGCATTGTTCACGGCTGGAGTAATTAAGAAGAGGGCTACTATGTGTTCCTTTCTCTCAGCGGGAGTCTCACCCTACTAGAGATCGGAATTACTTTTCTCCCCACTGTCGTCAACTCTTTTTCCACAGGAGTTGGTAGGAGAAATTGCCACTGCTCTTACCCAAAAGGCCACACATGACCTAGTGACCAATACGGCCAGGAAAGCTCTACTTTCTGCGTTTTCGTCCCGTAGACCTAAGGAAAGTACTTCTGGAGTACGTCCGTCTCAGCCCTTTCGTGGCAAACCCTCCGAAGGGGTTCCTTCAGACCCAGTGGAGGGAAATCTAAGAAGAGAGGAGCCAAGACTGGCTGAGGTAGAGTCTGACTGCCCTATCCTTCAGACAGCAATGGGGGCCAGGCTGAGTTACTTCTGGAAGGCCTGGGAGAAGAACGGAGTGGACCCCTGGTCCGTTCAGGTGTTGAAGAAAGGATACAAGATCCCATTTATTTCAGATCTTCCACTAGTCACAGATCCGGTGGATCTTTCACCCAAGTACAAGGAGGGACCAAAGAAGCAGGCCATGCAGCTTCAGGTGTGTGTGTTACTAGAGAAGCAAGCAATAGAGAGGGTGCAAGAGTTAACATCTCGGGTTTTACAACCGGCTGTTCCTAGTCCCCAAGAGTTCAGGGGAATGGAGACCCGTGCTGGACATAAGTCTCCTAAATGTTTACGTCCAGAATACGACGTTTACCATGGAGACTCAGAAGATAGTTCTGGCTGCGGTAAGGAAGGGCGATTGGATGGTTTCATTAGACCTCCAGGATGCCTACAGTACTTCCATATTCCAATACATCCCTCTTGCAGACATTATCTGAGATTCATGTACCGGAACGAGGTGTTTCAATTCAGAGCGTTATGTTTCGGTCTCAGCACTGCTCCTCTGTTGTTTACCAAGATCATGCTGAATGTAGCAAGCATGTTGCACTCAAGGAGAATCAGGGCCTCTCTGTACCTGGACCTAGGCTTATAAGAGCCACCTCAGCCGATGGCTGTCTGAAGGACTTAAGAATGACACTGGAATTGACCAAGGAACTGGGACTCCTGGTGAGTTTGAAAAAATCGCAACTGACTCCATCCCAGAAGATTCTTTATTTGGGGATGGAGATTCACAGTCAGAGTTTTCAGGCCTTTCCGTCGCCTGTGAGGATCCAGACAGCTCTCCTAAAACTTCAGGACTTTTTAAAGAAGGAACTCACCTCAGTAAGAGAATGGATGAGCCTTCTAGGGACTCTCTCATCATTTGAGAAGTTCGTGACTCTGGGGAGGTTACATTTTCATCTCAATTGGCATTGGAAGAAAGGGGACAGTCTCGACAGCGAGAGCATTCCCATAACATACTCCATAAAAGAGCATCTTCAGTGGTGGAACAACGAACACAGACTGAAGGAGGGTCTGTCATTACAGCAGAAGAGCCCAGACCTTGTGTTGTTTTCCGACGCTTCAAAGTCAGGGTGGGGAGCAACATTAGGAAAGAAAGAGATCTCGGGCTAGTGGACGAAAGAGCAGAGTACTCTCCATATAAACCAAAAAGAACTTTTGGCAATACTGTACATCTGGCCCTCAAAGGCTTCAAAGAGCATATTCTGGGCAGAGTAGTCCAAATCAATGCGGACAGCACCACAGCCCTAGCGTATATAGCAAAGCAAGGGGGGACCCACTCGTGGACTCTTTACGAGGTAGTGAGGCCTCTTCTTAAATGGGCAGATGAAAGGAAAGTGACATTGTTAACTCGGTTTATCCAGGGGATCAACAATGTAAGTGCAGACAGACTCAGCAGGAAGAATCAAGTTCTCCCCTCAGAATGGATTTTGCACCAAGAGGTCTGCAAGAGTCTGTGGCGGTTATGGGGACGGCCTCTCGTAGACCTTTTTGCAACCGCAAAGACAAAGAGACTGGAGTGTTATTGCTCACCGGTACCGGATACCGAAGCCATGCACATAGATGCTTTCCTAATGAATTGGTCACACATGGAAGTATATGCATCCCCTCCGTTTAAGATCCTCTACAAAGTGATTCAGAAGTTCTTGTCCCACGAAGAAACCAAGATGACTCTAATAGCTCCGTTCTGGCCGTCAAGGAGCTGGCTTTCTGAGGTACTGGAATGTATGATAGATTGCCCGAGAAGCCTTCCTTTAAGACCAGATCTTCTCAGACAACCCCATTGGTGTCAAAACCACCTAAACCTCCAAGCTCTACGTCTGACTGCCTTCAGACTATCGAAAAACTCGCTAGAGCTAGAGGCTTTTCGAAGAAGGCAGCCAAAGCTATTGCAAGAGCAAGGAGGCCTTCCACCATCAAGATGTATCAGTCTAAGTGGGAGTTATTCAGAGAATGGTGTAGAGCTAACTCGGTTTTTACTTCCAGTACCTCTGTAGCTCAAATAGCAGATTTCTTCTTAGACCTTAGAAATAAACATAACTTCTCATCCTCTACAATCAAAGGTTACAGAAGTATGTTAGCTACAGTTTTTAGACACAGGAACTTAGACCTCTCCAATAATAATGATCTACATGACCTACTTAAGTCTTTTGATACTTCCAAGGAAAAACAATCAGAATCACTTTCCTGGAATTTGGATGTAGTCCTTTAATTCCTCATGAGTGACAGATTTGAGCCTTTACAATCAGCTTCATTTAAAGATCTAACTATGAAAACTTTGTTTCTAGTTAGTCTAGCCACTGCTAAAAGGGTGAGTGAAGTCCACGCTTTAAGCAGGAACATTGGTTTCCAAGATGGAAAAGCCTTTTGCTCCTTGCAATTGGGGTTTTTAGCCAAGAATGAAAATCTTTCCCGGCCATGGCCCAAATCCTTTGAGATTCTTAACCTTTATGATGTGGTGGGAGACGAGTTGGAGAGGGTGCTTTGCCCTGTAAGAGCATTACAACTCTATTTGGACAGAACTAAGAGTTTGAGAGGCGACTCAGATGCTTTGTGGTGTGCAGTTTGAAAACCCTCACTGCCCATGTCCAAAAATTCCTTATCTTTTTTCATTAGGCTCTTAATTAGAGAAGCTCACGCCCAGTGCGATGAGACAGATCAGAGGCTTCTCAAAGTGAAGACACATGAAGTCAGAGCGGTATCGACTTCATTGGCTTTTAAACAGAACCGTTCTCTGCAAAGTTTGATGGATACGACCTTTTGGAGGAGTAAGTCAGTATTCGCATCTCATTATTTAAAACATGTTCAGACTCTCTATGAGGACTGTTATACATTGGGTCCATTCGTATAAGCGAATGCGGTAGTAGGTGATTGATATACCACTATGTTCCCGTTTCCTAATACCCTTTTCTTTCTTTTGGGACTTGGTTTTTTAGTTTTGGTTGTATGTGGAGATTGGTCGTCAGTCTTCCGCAATCTATGGTTTGGTTAAGTGGTGAATTTGTTCCTAGAGTGCGCCCGGAACAAGGGTATTAGTTGAGGTCCTGTCATGTTATAGGTTATTGCACGGTTTGACAGCTCCTAGAGATCATCAGCCCCTGGGTGGACCGCTGGATCTCCTAAGGATAGCAGACAAAATGAGGCAGAGTATCATTGCTGTCAGCATCCTTATCAGGTGAGAACCTCTAAAGTTGTTTATGTAACTCTTAAGTGAATTTCCAATTATGCAGCTGTCTCTGACCCGCCACCAATGGGTGTCAATCCGCCATTATATAACCAGCGGGTAAGTTTTATACTGTATATAAAAATGATATTTTCATAATAAAATAAATTTTTGAATATACTTACCTGCTGGTTATGTAAGTTAAAAACCCACCCTCCTCCCCTCTAGAGACCATGGGCCATGGAGAATCTGAATAGGTTGGGTATAGTTCTACCTGTTGTACCGCAAGGGCACTAGTGTACACCTGGCATATCTGTGATAGACTGCGAGAGTTTGAATTTGCTGCCGGCGTCAAGAGACTTTAGCCATTATATAACCAGTGGGTAAGTATATTAAAAAATTTATTTTATTATGAAAATATAATTTTCGGAACTTTTGTGTCGGGTTGGCCGCAGCCCTGCAGGTTTTCACCAGTGTCCCTTGTGGACCGCAGCAGCACCTAGTTGGTAACCAGGCATCCCTGGAGAATTTGGTGCTTCAGGGCAGGATCAAGCTCCAGCCAGTCCAATGGGACATCCATAGCAAGTCGATGGAGAAGGGCCTCAGCAGGAGGGGCCGGGTGTTAGGCATGGAATGGTCCCTACACCCAGCATGGCAAGTCAACTGATATCCATGTGGGATTTCCCTTCCCTGCACTTTATCGTAATGAGGCTCAATGTGAAGTTCCCATTATTCTGTTTGCTGGTGTCAAAACGGACAGCTGTCGTGGAGGACTATTTCCAGGATCTGTGGGATGGTCTGGATGCGTACACCTTCGTTCTCTTCGGTCAGCTGTGATAAATCCTGAACAGACTCTGGGAAGCAAAGGGGACAAGTCTCACGTAGCTCCATTGTGGCCAGACCAGGAATAATTCCTGGACTTATAGGAGTTGAGGTACAAGAACCATGGCCCCTCCTGTTAAGGGAAGATCTCTTGAGGCAGCCCTACTGCAGAAGGTTCCACGTCAGACTGCAAAAACTTTTCCTTCATGGGAAAAGGTTATCCAGAATTCTCTTAGTTGGGAAGGCCTCTTAGGGATGGTGCTAGTAGATGACTTCCTACTGTACCTTAAAATCTCAAGATAGATAAAGGCCCCTCAATCCTGGTGGTCGAAGGGTACTGAGCGGCACTGGGCCGGTGTTCTCGCTGAGGGGATTGAACCTGGTGGCCTCGAAGTAGATGGCTAGGCTCCTGAAGAGCTCCGAGATGTCGTGTCCCCCGAGGCCCTACGGGCTCCAGAGGGGGATTTAGCCAAGGTCTTTGGCTTCCTGAAGGCACCCCCCTTTTGAGCCCCTCAGGGACATACTGGATAATTCCTATGTTGAAGACAGTCTTTCTCCTAGCCTTAGTCTCATCCAAAGGGCTATCATCATCATCATCATCATTATTATTTATGATTATTTATTTATTATAAGCCAAGCTACAACCCTAGTCGGAAAAGCAAGATGCTATAAGCCCAAGGGCTCCAACAGGGAAAAATAGCCCAGTGAGGAAAGGAAAAAGGAAATAGATAAGCTACAAGGGAAGTAATAAATAATCAATAAAATATTTCAAGAACAGTAATATTAAATTAGATCTTTTATGTATAAACTATAAAAACTTCAAAACAAACAAGAGAAAGAGAAATAAGATACAACAGCGTGCTCAAGTGTACCGTCAAGCAAGAGAACTCTAATCCATGACAGTGGAAGGCCATGGTACAGAGGCTATGGCACTACCTCAGACTAGAGGACAATGGTTTGATTTTGTGGTGTCGTCCTCCTAGTAGAGCTGCTTACTATAGCTAAAGAGTCTCTTCTACCCTTACCAAGAGGAAAGTAGTCAACAATGACATTGCAATAGTTAACAAAAGTCATTATCAAAATATTGCTTTATTACTAGATAAAATAGATAAATACTGTACTGCATAAACAGCTAATATGTCATTGCGTTGTCTGCTAATAGCCCACTAGTTGGCATGTTTGTTTGTAGAAGGGGGTTGGCGAGTCATCAGCTGATTACCAAAACAAACTAAAAATTGCTATTGTAGTTCATTAAACTAAGTGTAATGTAAATAAATTCATTTAATAAATAAATTCATTTATTGTAAATGAATGATAATTGTAGGTTTATATTTTAATGTCTGGTGAGTGTGAGTACTTTTATGTCATTAGTTAGGTGTTTGAGAATTGTCAAACTCCTCTATACAACTTTTTATGTGTTAAGGCGCAGGGTGATTTTTGGGGTATTTGTCAGGGGAAAAAAGTGCCCTGACACGGGAAATACGGTAATTTGTATTTTTCTTAGCTTTACTTACGGCAAAGTTCCTTCTAGTTATGTCCCTTCCAGCCATCCCCGCAGGGTTCCATAGGTCGGTGTTGAGAGTTTGTCAAAGGGAACTGTAATGAGGATTTCTAGCTTAGTATGACCTGACCTGGGGCATGATGGGAGCTGCCAGATGTGTGATACTAAAGGAAGTTTGGTGAGGCATATCTTATTTTTCTGGTCGTGACTGGAAAGATATCCAGATCTCCTATGAAGGAAGTTTGTCCTAAGTATAGCTTAGAAAAATACAAATAAATTAAAATCGCATTTTCTGTGACATAAGTGTTATGCATCACAGGACTCTCATCCCTCTCTTCTGCCCCCTGCACCCAGCGATCTCTACCTTGACTCCAGTCCATTTCGGCCAAGGAACTAGCCTGTCAGTACATTACATTCACGGCTTTGGAGGCCTGTAGAATGGAACCCGCAACCTCCTTGTTGAGCCACGGGTCAGGTATCGTAGCATACTTGGCCTCAAACTCAGACCTCTCTGATGCAAAGAAGAGAAGTCAGTTCACAGACCTCCCTCTGTCTGGGGCAAAAGGTATAGAATTTTTGATACACCAAGCAGATAACCAGTGGGCCAACTGGATTTTAAAGAAGTGAGACATGGTTGCCCCTAGGTTTATGAGGCAAATAGATCAGAGGGAGATGATGAACCTTAGGAATTCCTCGTTTATGGGTCCTTCTCTGTGTTTTTCTAGAACGGAGAACTGACGGCGGATAAATGGAGAAAATCCAATCGAGATTTGCTTCTTCATCAGGCAACGTCTTTTAGGAGCCCTCACTCTTCCAATTCGTATAACCATACTAGGCCATCTTTTCTGTCTATGCAAACTTCCAGATTGGCCGTTAGACTATAGACGAGTGGAAATAACTCCAGAACCACACCATGGGAGTCTTAAAAGTCCTCTGAATCTGGTAAGCCATTTTTTACAACAAAAGGCTCAGAACTAGAATTTGAGGGAAAAGTAAACAATGGCCAGCAATTTCCCCAGTCAACCCCCTTCTGTGGGGGTATGCCTGATAGAGAAATGGAGGAGATGACAGTTCACGGGGCAGAGCAGCGGATGGGGAATATGCTTAGATTCAGATACCGACTCCTGTTCACCAACTCTCCTCCTCCCCTTATTCCAGCTCCGAGAATGTGATCTTACTATCGACCAGGAAAGGAGAAAACCCTTTTCCTTCAGTCTAAGGGCCAGACTAAGCTGCTAAAAGGCTTTCTAGAAGATGTATGAGATGATTCTCTGTGTTTCTTTAGTGATCTGTTTTGGTAAAAAAGACCCTGGCGGGTTGGAGATCAGCAATAGATCTCTCGACCCTGAATGAGTACAGCCATCGGACTCTATTTTGGATGGGAATGCCCAGCATAGTCAGACACATCCTAAGGAAGATTGACATTATTTTCCCTCGATCTCGGGGCCACACATTTTCAGATCCCTGTAAAATGATCTTCAAGAAAGTATCTAATCTTTGTTCAAAGAGCAGTTTTGCAATTCAAATTGCTTTGCTTTGGTTGTCCACACTCCCTTAGGTATTCACTCATGTGTTCACCTTGGTGTCAGTATGGGCCCATGCCACTTGTCTGATTCAGTACTTAGACTGACTAATATTGGTAGACTCAGAGTCCGAACTTTGTCATCATCGAGAAAGGCTCTCGTGTTTTTGCTGTTTGGGGATCGTTGCAAATTGTGAGAAGTCCAGGCTTTCACTCGAGCATAGGATGACATACCTGGATATGAACATAGGCACAGCAGTGGGGAGAGTTTTACCATCCCAAGACTGGGTAACCGGATTCCAGAAAGTGGCTCATCCATTTCTTTATCAAGTACAGTTACCAGTACAAAAACTGGCTACAGCTATTAGGCCTCCTGACTTCTCTTGGGACTTGTTCCTCATGGTCGCCTTTTCCTTCAATCATACATTGGTGTCCAAAAAAAGAGAGGTTGCAGACTACAAATTCCCCTCCAGACCCAGATCCAATCAAGCAAGATACCAGATTCGATCTACTTTGATGGCTAGATGCGGTGATTGTGTTTCAGTGGTCTCCCGTAGAGTGCTCCCCTCCAGATCTCCTCCTTTTTACATACAATAGCCTATTTGTCAAAAAGAGGGTGGGGGCCCATCTGGGGGGTCATCTGTCATCAGGACAGTTGATATGCTGTAGTTGAAGAAAGCATATCTAGTGTTTCAACACTTCCTTCCATTGCTAATCGGCCACTCGGTTGATCTGATGAACGACAATGCAACTGTAGTGCCATGTGTCAACAAAGAAGGCAGCACACCTCTACCTGTTAGCTGTACATTACTGTATTGGTACATGACTGGGCAGTCTGCAACACTGTAATCCTTGCAGCCAATTTTATTCCCGGCAAAAGGAATGTCACAGCGGATAAGTTGAGTCGTCAGGGTCAATAATTAGATCAGAACGGTCTTTACATCTTCAAGCAGTAACAAGGCTCATGACTTTATGGGGTTCCCCGACAATTATTATCATTATTATTATTATTACAAGCTAAGCTATAACCCTAGTTGGAAAAGCAAGATGCTATAAGCCCAAGGGCTCCAACAGGCAAAAATAGCCTAGTAAGGAAAGGAAACAAGGAAATAAAATATATAAAAGACGTAATAAACACTAAAAATGAAATAGACATGTTCGCCACAAGTCTCAACAAGAAACTATCAGTTTATTACTCCCCAGTGCCAGACTCAGCAGCATTGCTTGAGGACGCTTACCAGCACCCGTGTTGGCCTCGACGTCTAATACAGTACTTTTTTGTCTTTTTGCCTTCTTCTAAGGGTAATAAACAGTGTGTTATCATCCCAGGATTGAAAATTGACTAGTAGTTCCAAAATGGCACTAAGCATAATGCATTCTCCCTAAAAGTTCTAGGTGAAGGTCAAATTGGCTTTTCAGTGGGCAGGCAGGGAATTAGGGCTTCCCCAGCTACCCTCTGGTAACTACCAACACCTCGTTATAAATTTTAACAACCGAGTTTCCAGCTACGTTGAAATCATAAGTTCATAATGTTAGGAAAAAATACAAATTACTTTTTTGAATTTATAATATTGGTGAGAAGTTATAGTATTTGGCGTGCTTAACTTTTTGGTGAATTAGCTATTTTATATTCCTATTAATGTAATTATATTTCAAAATTAGGGATATGTATTTATAGATGATATAAAATTAATTTCAAAGTCTATCAGAATACACTTTATTTGAAATATTTTGATTTTGCTTTTCAGTGGGTCTTGATGCTGCTGGTAAAACAACCATATTGTACAAGTTGAAGTTGGGAGAAATTGTAACTACTATTCCTACTATTGGTGAGCTAATTTTTTTTCTGTAATTTTGACAAGATTGAAAAGAAATTTAACCTGTCACCAAAAAAAAAAAAAAAAAACCGACACAAAGTGTCATTGTTTATATGATTCAAATGAAGGAAACTGGTTTCTCATTCCATTGAAGTTTTTAAGTATAAAAGATTGGAATTCAATTTAATGAATAACAGAAACCAACTGATTTGTACAGCATTGTAGTGTTTGTTATAATTTGTAATTTACTTGAGACAACCTTTTCAAAGAGAAATCCATGCTTCAGGTTTTAACGTGGAAACTGTGGAATACAAAAACATCAGCTTTACTGTGTGGGATGTTGGGGGTCAAGATAAAATCCGTCCTTTGTGGAGACATTACTTCCAAAATACTCAGGGGCTAATCTTTGTTGTGGACAGTAATGACAAAGAGAGAATAACAGAAGCTTCAGAGGAATTGTCTAAAATGGTCAGTGGTTTTGAAATTAAGTGTTAGTATGTTGATATAAGTATTTAATTTATTGTTTATTTCAGAGGTTAGAAATTTGTTCCCATACTAACAAACCGGTAGTTATTTGTGGATTATCTTTCAGCGTAGCTGGAAGGTGGCTATTAGACTTTATTTGCGAGGTGGCAACCCTGCCTAACCGCCTGAGCGAGTAGGCTGGTGGTGTCCAGGGGGTACCCAGCCTCCTCTAAATACACACTCGCAGCAGTGAGAGACTTCTCTTTTTCTTTTGGCTTGGTAGAGATCGGACGTGTCGTCTTTCTCCCTGACTGTCATTGGACTTTTGATTTCGCTTTCTCTTTTTCAGGTGTGTGTGTTCTCTCGA
This sequence comes from Palaemon carinicauda, assembly GCF_036898095.1. NCBI lineage: Eukaryota > Metazoa > Arthropoda > Malacostraca > Decapoda > Palaemonidae > Palaemon > Palaemon carinicauda. The sequence goes on along the minus strand of NC_090735.1, from coordinate 94,211,692 downwards.
TGATCGCCTTCATACGAGCGTGTCCAGGGTGCAAGGGGGCTGCATGCAGCTCTTTCATGTCTTTGTTGGAGACTGACCCGCACTCTTTGTGTCCTACTTACAGAGGGCATGGCTGCAAGCAGGGCTTGCCCTGTGCAGAGTGTAGGGAGTGGCCTGCCTCCCAATGGGAGAAATTTGGGAGGTGCGGAGAGAAGGTGAAGCGCGATCTTTTTCCCTCGGGTTAGGAAAGCGTGTTCTTCACGTACCCCAAGATTTCTTTCTAAAGCTCCTTCTCGCTCGCGCTCTTCCAAGGAACGATCTAGTAGGAGCGCAGACCAACTAACTCCTTATCAACCCTGGGGTACTGGGGTGTTGTTGCTTCCTGTAGAGAGGAGAAACTTCTCCCCCAGCTGCTGGCGAGCCATTCTCCCTTTCAGATTTGCTGCAGGTGTGGTCGTCCTTAGGAATTTCGTGACCCCCTTCGAAAGAGTTGCTGTTGCGCCTTCTTCAGCGTGGTGCAAGGGAGGACCCTTCTCTGGAGCCGTCGATATCTCACGCTCTAGAACTCTGCAAGGTCCTCCATCTTTGCCATCTCCAGGCCCTTCTAAGCATGGGCGAGGTGATCGCTCATGTTCTCCTCTCCAACGGCCCCCTGCTGACGACGAACCCTCTCTCCATCCAGGGACCTCGTTGTCCCCTAACCTTCAACCTTTTGTTTCTCCCTACAGGAACCCGCAGGTTGCAGGTGACAATCTATCGGGGTCCAGCGCTCCTACCACCAGCAGGGCTAAAGGACGAGCATCGCTATCGCTTCGCCCTTCTGGACAGGACACTTCCCCTGATCGCTGTTCACGACAATCTGAAGATCTAACGGATTGTGGGTCATCACGATCCGAGCGCTTTTCTTAAAAAAGGCGCTCACGCTCTAGAGCCTCGCGCCCACGAGGCCGCAGGTCTCAACGCTCTCCTAGAAAGCGCTCCTCTTATCAATGACGAATCTTGCGATCGCATTCTAAAAAATCACGAGTAAAGTCTAGCCCTAGGTCCAGACAACTCGCGTCCTAGATCAATGCAATTTAGATGAAGAGAAAGGCACTCGCAGGGATGACAATCCTGTTCACGAGGGCGGTGTTTACGCTCACGAGGGTACTTTTCACGAGAACAAACGTAAACGTTCACGTTCACGAGGTTGATGCTCACCTTCGCGAGATAGGCATTCGCGATGTTCACTCTGTTCTCGAATGAGAGCTAGACGCTCCTGTTCACGATCACGAATTGCTTGTTCGCGATCAAGGTCTAGACTTTACTTGTCTAGAAGTAGAGGTAGACACGCGCAGTCCATGAGCGCGTAGCCCCTCAACCACACCTTCTTCCAAACGACTTCGGACCGGACCTGATGATGAGAATGACCATTCCTCAAACAGGAATCCAGCGAAACATCCAGTGCCTGTCACAGCCTGGGGAATCTTAGCAAAGCGTTCGCCTACGTGGTGCTTGGAAACGTCTCTCACTGTGACACGTTGTAATGGTTTGCAGACTGTGGCCAGAGGTAGCACCCAAACTGCCTAGTGTCCGAATGCCGACCACAACCCAACGTTCACTACCCAAAAATTTATATAACGGTGGAATACCCAAAAATCTAGGTACCAGGTCAAGAGAACAGAGCTCTGGGCACCAAAAATTTAAGTAGTGGTTTGCGGACTGTGGCCAGAGGTAGCACCCGAACTGCCTAGTGTCTGAATACCGACCACACTCCAACGGTCACTACACAAAAAATGTACAACAGTGTATTACCCAAAAAATCTGGGTAAAAGACAAACAATTAAGGATGAACTGGGCACTGGGCACCACCCCTTGATTTTATACTGGGCAAGGGAACCCAACTAGAATCTCACTTCCTTCTTATCTTCCCTTACTTTGGGCTTGCTGAATAAACAGGTAGAATGACCACTGATTCATTTCTGGGAAATTAGCAGAATTTATATAAAGCTGTATATTCTTTAGGTAAGATGGTTTCAAGCTCAAGTAAAAATATCAGAACATTAGGTGAAAGGGAATATTATAATTTTTTTTAAATCTGACAACAGGATACAGTGTGGGAAAAAAATTATGATAAATAACTTATTAGAAAGATTTAAAAACTAAGAAAAAAACAGTGGCTGAGAAAGGGACACCATGGTGAAAGGAACTGGAATGAAATGCTGTCTTCATAAAAACAAGTAAAAAAATATTTATTTGTAAAGGAAAAAAACTGGTGGGATTACATTAACATTGTTTTGTCAAATTCCAGTACGTAATTAAAGGAAAAAAGTAGTACCCCTTTACACTCCAGCCTCACAGAAACAAGATAAACAAATTTTGAATAAGAAGAAAATATAAAAATGAAAATACTGTACTACAATAATTTTCCCTAAATCAATACTGTCCTTATTAATATCCAGTCTACCATTAGGCTGCAAAGTTACATATTCAGGTGAATCCTGCAGATTTATTCCTGACTATGACATGAACAAACTTGAAGCTTAAAGGACAACCCCGAAACACTGTGGTTCATAATCTGCATGAACAATCCACTGGGTTTAGGCATTGAGAACACACAAAGTTTGGCCATCACTGAAAAAACTATTCTATGCCACTTTCAGAAAACACTGACGTCAATTACAAGTTTGGGAAGTGACTCATGTAGCAGGGCAGAAATATTTACAATACAAGTCTTCACCAAGTTGACTAGCAACATAAACAGGTGCAGGATGATGCAGTACCCTTCCAATTATTTTTACTTGTGCCTCGACTTGACTCTAATTCTATTTGCCTCTCCAAATCCTACAGGGAGTAGGGCGTGCTGCAAAAAAAAATATCGTTAGACAATTGGTACGATAAAAAATATAACAGATAATATATACGTGATGAAAAAAATGAAAAATAAGTTGTATTTGTTCCTAACAATACCCTTAATTTTTCCACAACGTTCTCCAACTAGAGTAGTCCTCTGCCGACTTCGACGGACATAGGTGCTTCTTGGGGGCAGCAGGAAGGCGATAGACCTTCCTCATTCTATGTTGCTCCTGTTACGAGTACTTCTGCTCATGAATCGTGTCCATTGACGTGTGAAACTCACAATTTTGCATGTGAAACTCGCAATTTCACTAGCAAATCGGCGATTTCATCGAACAATTCACGAGCAAATCGGTGATTTCCACGAGCAATTCACAAGCAGATATGTTGGAACCATGTGCAAGTGCGGTACCAATACCTTCGCCTCGACCCTCGGCTTCTTACACGTCTAGCGGAAAACAGACGCCCTTTCCAGAGGATTTCAAGGAGCCTCCTAATATGTTCGCGAACTTACTTATTAGTCAAGACCTTCTGTCACGTCTGAAGGAACGTGTTCCTCCTCCTCAGAGGTCATCACCTCCGTCGACTGAAGTTCCTCCTAGAGTTCCACCCAAAGGACACACTATTAGGGAATTCCAGGATTTACCTAGAGGATCAGAGCTTCCTCCACGGGTGAATACTTTCATCTCCACCCTGCTGAAGTCTCTGAACGTGGCTCCTCCACCGTCACAACCTCCGACTGTTCCAGTCAAGGCAGCCCTAGGATCCCCTTGGAACCCTTGTCGTATTCGTCATTTGGGATTCAGGACCCTTGAAGGAAGCCAACGGCAGACAAAGTACGCAGATCACCTCCACCCTGATCGCGTGCTGAAGGTCCTAATTCATCTGACTCTTATGCTATATGGCCAACTTACCCTTTATGCCAGTGAAGGTAAAGGAGGTCATCATAAGAGACAGAAAAGGAGGATGAGAGGCGTAACACAACCTCACACTGACATCGTATGTTCTAGGACAAGTAGGGACATAGGCTCGCCCAGGGAGATCACGATCCATCCTTTCAACCCTCAAGACTTTCAAGGCTTCGTCAAGTGCCTCGAAAACCTCTCAGGTTCCCCCTCATAAGACTGCGGAGGATCTTCCTGTGCATAGGGAATTGAAGAACACTAAGACATAACCCGAGAAATCTGCGGCACGATAAGCTAAAATGGGTGAGGCACAGAGACGATCCCCTGTGCTGGGTCCTCCCAGCGATTCAGTTGACGACCCTGACCTATACCAGACTCTGGAGGTGGACGACCCCTTAGATTCTGAGGACGAGAATCTTCCAAAGGCGGCCAGTCTGAAGTATCACTCAGAGCAAGAGAGACGTGAGTTGGAGCATACCTTTTGGCAGGTCCTTGCCTGTATGAGGGCCATCAACAGGCTGTCTACTCCTGTTCCACCATCCAGGAAGGGAAGGATATGGTTCTTGACGAGATATTCGAGACCCAGAAGCCTTTAAGGTCCTGGCCTGGTCCAAGGGTTTGACTGCCGCCAAAAGGAAAGCTATCGGCCTGATAGCTGGAACTTCTAGTTTCTTGAGGGCAGGTTCCTCCGCTTGGTCCCTTCCTCTTCCTTTTGTTCTACAAAGGAAGTATTATGAGATCGAAGGAGAACCGCATTCCACCATGACCCTCTACCCTTCGGTAGAGTCCCTAACGAAGGGTGTCCCGACACAAACCCTCTCCTCCCTGAATGCCTCCCACTCGGCAGTTATGCTCCTGAACATAGAGAGAGGCGTGAAGTACGCCTTGCAGGCTGTTTTGTGGCATGATCTATGGCTAGGATCCTTAGTCTTCATGGTTTGCTCCCACGATCTTTCAAAGGAGTCGGCCAGACTATGGAGTCTTTCCTGTTGTCAGGTACTCAAGACTCTTGAGTTTTTATCGCACCACATTGTCAACCTGTGGGCGAACTCCATTCTCAAGAGAAGGGGTACTGTCATAGGTAAGTTCCACAAGCAGGTGGTGAAGGTGGAGATATCTCGGTTGGGGAATTCTACCCTTGAGGGTTCATCTCTATTCGTTCTGGAAGAGATAGAGAGGACTGCTGAGCGATGGAGGAAATCGTCGAACGATTCTCTCCTCCTTAGGGCCATGACATCGCGGCCCTATGGTAGATCTTCCCAGTCTTCCCATCCTCTTCCTCTTCTCACCCATCAACTTCTAGGTCCTCCGGGCCTTCTAAGGGCTCTAAGCAGCCCTTTCATCCAAAGGCCAGAAAAGGAAGTCCTTCAGAGGAAAGAAGGGAGGAAAGGGATTTGGCTGAGGTGGTCACTGCCAGTAGGAATGGCATTCCTCATCACCTGCTTCCTGTGGGATGATGCCTACAGCGCCGCTGGCAGAGGTGGCAGATCCCTGGACGGTTGAAGTGATGGCCCTAGGGTATCGCGTCCCGTTCATTCAATCTCTTCCTCTTGTTGACTTGGGATCCAGTACATCTAAGCATCTGCGAAGGGATCCGCAAAGTAGCTGGCCCTCAGGGGCAAAGTCCAGACAATGCTGCAGAAGGGCGCTTTCCAAGAGGTTGCGGATGGGTCCCCAGGCTTTTGGTGAAAAAGGCGACTGGAGGCTGGAGACCAGTCATCAATCTCTCCCCTCTGAATAAGTTCGTTCAACAGACGCAGTTCAGAATGGAGATGGCAGACACGGTCATGCAAGCGGTTTGTCCAAGGGACTTTATGTACATACTTCCAGATCCCAATCCATCCGTCTTCAAGGAAGTATCTAAGATTCATGCATGAGGAAAAGACATACCAGTTCAAGGTTCTATTCTTCGGTCTCGTGACGGCTCCAAGTATTCACCAGAGTGTTCGCCCTAGTGTCATCTTGGGCGCGCAGGAATGACATCCATCCTCTCAGATATCTAGACGACTGGTTGATCCCAGCAGACTTGGAGATGACCTTTCTGCATCACTGGGACATGCTTTTGACTTTTGTCTGGACCCAGGGGTTTCTGATAAATCATGAGAAGTCCTTCACAATGACTGGTATATCTCGATATGATCATAGACATCGTCCAAGAGAAAGTCTTCCCATCAGACGAAAGAGTACACAGACTGGAAGAAGTGGCTGTATTCTTCCTCAGGAAAGAAGTTCTTCCAGACTCTAGTTGGTTGAGTCTGTTAGGCCATCTGACCTCTCATCTGTCTTGTTCCAAACGACCACCTCAGGATAAGATCCCTGCAGTGGCAGCTAGAGTCCGTGAGGAACCAACACTCCAATCCACCGTACACTTAGAGTTCCTATAACTCAGGATCATGTGACGGATTTGAGTTGGTGGATAGTAGACAAAAACTTTGATGGGGCCAAAATCTTCTCGTTCCCCCTCCAGATTTGATGCTCTTCACAGATGCATCTAAAGGAGGAGGGGGAAGGGGGGGGGGGGGGGGCTCACCTGCTGCACCATACAATCTCCAGACTTTGGTCAGTCAGAAAGGTACCAGCGCATAAATCTTCTTGAGATGAGAGCAGCTTACCTAGCTCTTCATCAATTCCAACAGTTGCTGGCAGGTCACTCTGTGGTGTTTATGAGGGACACCACAATAGTAGCATACATGAACAAACAGGGCGGTACCTTTTTGCAGCCTCTATGCCATCTTGCAGTAAAGATCCTCAGATGGTCAGAAAAACATTCGGTGCCCCTATCAGCTCCCGGCATTCCAGGCAAGAAGAATGTGCTCGACGACAATATGAGCAAAGTGACTCTGATAGTAGGCTCCGAATGGTCTTTGAATTGTCAGATAGCCAACAAAGTCCTGATTTTGTGGGGTTCCCTGACTGTAGACCTGTTTGCAATATCTCTGAACAGCAAGTTTCCTCTGTAATGTTCTCCAGTCCCAAACTCTCAGGCTCTATGGCCAGATGCATTCCAACAAAGGTGAGACAAGATCGACGTGTACGCCTTTCCCTCGTTTTGTCTGATGAGAAGACTGCTCAACAAAACCAGAGCGTCCAAAGAGGTAATGATGACCCTTGTAGCTCCACTTTGGCATCATACAGTGTGGTTTCTGGACCTCCTGCAACTTCTAGTAGATCTACAGAGAGAACTCCCTCCACTACCAGATCTACTCAAACAACCACACACGAACATCTTCCACAAGACCGTGCAGTCGCTTTAACTTCACGCTTGGAGACTATCCAGCATCTCCTCTCCCAGAAGGACTTTTCATGACAAGTTGTGGAGTGAATGTCCGGATACCTGTGTAGGTCCTCAGCCTTGGTCTACCAGGTAAAATGGAGAGTATTCTGTGGTTGGTGTCATGGAAGAAATATCTCTCCACTCGATGCCACTACAGTATTCCAGTAGTAGCAGAGCTCCTTGTATATCTTCGGAAGGAAAAGCTCCTTTCTGTCTCAGCGGTGAATGGCTATCGCTCAGCCTTAAGCGTAGCCTTAAAGCTGAGAGGAGTTGATATTTCCTCTTCGTTGGAGCTTTCTTTACTCATGGAGTTTTGAGATCACTTACCCTCAGGCATAGATAAGGCCTCCTCCTTGGAACATGGTTCACATCTAGAGATCCTTAAAAGGACCTCCCTACGAACCATTATGCCATGCAACTGACCAAAATCTCACTTTGGAGACGGCGTTCCTGCTCGCTTTAGCCTCGGTAAAGAGAGTCGGTGATCTTCATGGCCACTGTATGACATTGCCCATTCAAGGGGATTGGGGGAAGTAACACTCTGCTTCGTCCCTGAGTTTATTGCTAAGAATCAAAATCCGGGGTTGCTGGACTATAGATTCAGGCCCTTTCAGATTGTGACTCTTCCTTTTGTAACCAATGACCCAGATCAGTTGTTACTATGCCCAGTGAGGAGTTTGAGATACCATCTTAAACGCACTGTACGAACACGGCCCAGACTAAAAACACGGTTTCCTCCTGGATTTGCCAAGTAATTGAAAGAGCCTTGACTCCCGATCTTCCTCTGGCTTATCGACCTAGAGCCAATGATGTTGGGAATCAGCACTTCCCTGGCATTCAAACACAACTTCTCCGTGTTGCAAGTTCTTCAAGCGGCGTGTGGAAGACCACCTTCACAGCCCATTATCTAAAAGACCTGACCCACAGAAGACTTGATACATTCACTATCGGTCCTGTGGTGGCTGCTCAACAAGTGGTTTAAGATACCTCAGGCTCCTTGATGGACAAGTAGCAGTTGGTTGAGGTCATTGGTTACCTGGTTAAGACTGGGATGAATGAGAAGAATGTCTGGCTTTCCTTTCTTCAACTTCCGCTCCCTTGGAGTACAACACCATGGATCCCTCTGCAATCTGGCTTCAACCTCTGCAGGTAATTTTCACTTCCCTTGTGTAGCCTAGTATAAGTTACGAAACGGATTTGGGTGAGATAGCCATGTCGTCCTGATGGAAGGTTCCTAATGGTAGCTTCCTAAGGGATATATGTACTACCGTGATATTCCCAGAGAATTTACCTTTAGGTCTCCAGAATTCTAACTTCGTGGTGCGAATATCCTTAAAATTTCTCAAGGATATCGCATAATATTAAGGGACGTATTCACGCCACATGGCAATCTTCACCCCGAATAGTTTTTACTCTTCGAGGGGGAAAGTGGCAAAAATAGAAGGGGAGCCGTATCAAGGTTACCCTACCTCCCATACTACTATTGAGTATCAATATGGCACCATATCCAAGATGGCCGACATTCCGTGTAGCGTTGAGCATGGTGCTACAGATACAGTATTTCAGGAGGGATTCTGCGAAGACCTTTTCTATAGAAAAGGAGGGCGGGTCCATCAGGACGACATGGCTATCTCACCCAAAAATAGATTTTTCGCTTCGCTCAAAATCCGTTTTTTGGGCTTGGCCATGTCGTCCTGATGGAAGCATACCAGAGAATTAATGTATCTGGATTTTCATCAGTGCCTTAACCTTGGGACAATTTTTCTATGGTCATCTGGACCATTTGAGACAAATGACGTTACCGTTATCCGTCATTATCACTAATCATAAAAAATGTCAGTGCTTCCTGCCCCCAATAGGGAAGAGTCATACTAGACGGTAGAAAAAGGGCCTCAAGGTTAGCATATATTGTATGAACAAACATGAGTATTCACTGAGTATACAAACGGTCTCACGGTTTGTTTATATTGTCGGAACAGTATCAGTGTCCATCATATCTATTGTTTGTAAGCATACAATGATATGAGGTTTACTTACATGAGTAAGTCAAAGAACTCTGGTATATTAAATATGCAAATTGCCGGGCGAATTAGGACGCAATTACATTCTAATAGCCATTTATTTCTAATAAATGACCAATTTAAAATGAGTGAAACGAATGTAACATAATAAAGGAATTATACATGCAACATTTACAGAAATTAATTTTCCTTTTTGAAAGGGGGAAAAAAAAATTGAGTGCCACTTTAAGACTGAAAATTTTTTATAAATTTTTCCTTTATAATTTCTGTAAATGTTGCATCCTATCAACACTGTGTACTATGTACACACGGCACAAGTGTTTATCTGTATAATTCTACACCTGAGATTTTGAACAGAATTAGTGTCACCACGGTAACATTCATTTAGGGGGTATCACACTAACAGTGTTGACACCCCCTCTCCCTAATTGATAGTCCCAATCAATTAACTTGTTCATCGCAGTAATCAGACGGCAGGTTCTAATACAATACCTGCCGTCACCACATAATGCTTCAGTTCATGGACCTCCTCAGCATGGTGTTTATGGAACACTGGATGATCCCCATCCAGTATACGAGCGAGGACGTTGAAGGTCCCAATCAATTAACTGTTTATTGCAGTAATTAGGAGGCAGGTTTTAATACACTACCTGCCGCCACCACGTAGTGCTTTAGTTCATGGATCTGCTTAGCATGGTGTTTGTAAAACACTCTGGATGATTTCCATCCAGTATATGAACGAAGACACTCAAAGTCCATATACTGAAAGAAGTTCAGTGATGAAGCAATTTTCCTCGGATCATGACCTGCGGGAGCACTGTCAGGATCTGCTCTGCGAATAAAGTAGGTGAGCTTCGCCCTCAGTTGTTTTAGGGTTAAGTTTGATCCAGAGGTTTCTCCTTTAAAGAGCTGTCCTCCCTTGAAGTCTGAAGTCCTAGGGAGATATACCTTTAGACACTCTACAGGACATAGAGAGACATCTTCCTTCAGAGGGCAGATTCCCCAAGGACCCCACCTTTTTGTGGGTAGCTCATTCTTAGCAAGAAAGGATGGATCAGGAGAGAGATTCAGTTCTCCCTTTTCTGTGAACTGAATGTGGCCCTCATTTCTAGATAGGGCTACTATTTCACTAACTCTAGCCCCAGAGGCTATAGCGAACAGGAAAATAACCTTGTGGGTTAGATCCTTAAGGGAACAATCTTCATTGTTCACAGATGAGGCATAATGAATGACCTTGTCTAAAGACCATGAAATGGGCTTTGGAGGTGCTGCGGGCCTAAGCCTTGCGCATGCCTTCGGAATCTTATTAAAGACTTCGTTCGCTAGATCTACTTGGAAGGCATATAGAAGAGGTCTAGTCAAAGCTGACTTACACATAGTTATCGTGTTGGCGGCCAGACCTTGATTATGAAGGTGGACAAAGAAGGACAGACAGAAGTTTGTTGAAATTTCTTTCGGTCCTTTCGCTTTTACAAAAGCAACCCACTTCTTCCTAGATGACTCATATTGTCTTTTAGATGACTTAGATTTGTATTCTTCTAGGAATCCTATATCATCTTCTGAGATCCCAAATCTTTTCCTAACCGCTAGGGCAAGAAATTCATGGAATGAAGGGTTTCGGCTCTGTGATAAATCAAAGGCAATTAACTTCTGAGCCCTCTAAAATAGTACTTGGCTCAGTACCAGGGCCAGCCTCAGTCTCAGTTCCTTCGCTAGAGGGAACCAGTTGCTCCCGGGCTACATGGGAGCCACCAGAGCTACTCCTCCCTGGAAGGACCTTAGCATATTGAGGACCTTCGGCAGGCAATTGGATGGGATGAACAAGAATTCCCGAGTCCATCCCTTCCATACTAAATACCTGATGTCTGTTATCTCCTCTAGAGGATTCTCGTATGGGGCTACATATCGAGGTAGTTTCTTGATGATGCTCGTCATGAAGAGGTCGATCTGCATTTTAGGGACTTGTTCCCATCTGGGAGAGAATAGGTCTGCGTCTGTGGACCATTCTAACTCTGCTGGCCTGAGCCCAAGTAGATCATCCGCTGTCACCTTGCAGATCAAATGAACATGAACTGCTGATAGGTGCCATCCTTTTAGGCAAGGGATGGCTAACATCACCTAAACTATATGAGACGCCCTCTACCCTTGTCTGTTCCGACGTCTCAGTAGCACTTCGATGTCTCAGATCAGCCTGAGGAGGTCTGATCTGCGTGGAGAAAGTTTCATCAACCACGGCAGGACTAACATGGTCTTGGACAGAACTAACCGAGTTCCTTGAATTTTTCTCTGATGGGAGTGGACACCCCCTTCTTCCAACTAGACATCCAAGCAGATGATCTTCAACAGTTGAGGTAGTTGCAAGGGCACGATCTTCAATAGGCTTTTGGCCTTTGATCGACGTTAGGGAAGCGATTAAGGGAAGACCGATATCGGTCCTTTTAGATCTCTTCGAGCGTTTGATGCGTATCTTCTCTGGACTCTTAACGCATCTTTCAGCTGTGCTCTTAACACTGGGCCTGTCATTATTGCTAACTGGAAAAAGTTCAGAACTCTTCCTTGTTAGCGTCTTGGAATCCTGCCCGATTACCATAGTCTCTTGACCGACCCTATGATCTCCTTTCACATCCCTAAGGGAAAGGAGAACCGGAGTGACCTCGGGTTTCGATGGTTTTTTTAACCATTGAAGCCTTTGGGCTGGAGAGAATCGAGACTTTTTGGCACTGATTTTGCATCCCTGATGTTCCCGGAACCGGATTACTTCCTTGGATACTCATAGACCAGTCACTTCGGGTGCTGCCCAGACCAGCCTTTCGTCCAGGTACTTTGTTACCTGAACCACTGCTAGGCTTGGTTTTTGCGTGACTGTGTCCGCCAATTCCGTGAAGATACTTAGGACTATGTTTAGTCTGACAAGTATCTGTCCTGAGACATACGTTATCCTCTGTAACTTGAATCCTAGGTAGGAGGAGAGGGGGCGACTGACTGGAAGCTGCCAATAGGCAACTTTCAGGTCTAACAAGATTGTGAACACCCTTTTTTTTAAATGGGGTCCCTATTTTCAGAAAGATTAACATTCTGCACTTGCTGTTTTGTTTGAACTTGTTGAGTGGCAACAAGTCCAGAATGACTCAGAGTTTTCTTGAGTCCTTCTTGTGAACACCAAACAGCCTTCCCTGGAACTCGATGGACTATGCTTTCCTTATTACCTGTGCGCCTTATAGCTCTAAGGTATACTCTTCCCAGACGAGGTTGGGGTGTAGGAAGAGTTGAGGAAATTTTGGTAGAGGCATGAGTATTTTCCATCTTAGTCACATCTTGATTAGGCCTTGGACCCAAGGATTGAAGGTCCCACGATCCTGAAGGAGCCTCCATCCTACCAGAAGCATCTCTTTGCATCGATTGATCAGAAGGTTTACATCTTCGACCGCTTGCCTGTGGCACCGCGGTCCTCGAAACTGAATGGATGTTGTTGAACAGCCAGAGGAAAATCTCTAGATTTTTCTGTCCTTCTTCCTCTTAGGTTGGGGACCCACATCCGTGGAAGACTTTCTCTTTGAGGAGATGCCCCACTTCTGGAGAAGTTCCATATTCCCCGTTTTGGCATTCTTAATGACCTCTCTGACTACCTCGTTTGGAAAGGTCTCTACCCCAGATGTTGGAAGATACCTTGGTTTCATGTTTCGCTGTTGCAGCCGCAAACACAAACTCCCTACAGGCTCTCCTAGCCTTCATAAAAGCATAAAGGTCTTTTACATTTTGGCCAAGACCGTTAGCATGTCTGTGGTATCTTGGTGGGCTGAACACAATTCCATGCAATTCCCCCCCAGATGCTGAAGCCTTGACGAGGATGGGGGGCTTAGGGATTAGCAGCTGGGCTCTAATGAACAGTGGGAACTATTTCCCATTGGACCTCGGTGCCCAGCTGTCGATTCAACTAAATCAGTCAGCACTTTCTCTTTTACTTTTGATTATTTCTTTTTTCCTCCCATCTCTTCCTTTTGGGCTCGATATTGTTGACGACTTTGGCATGTTCGATTTTACTTTGGATGCCGCTTTGTATTTGGCAGAGTGTGGGATGGAGTGCATTCCATCTCAACCTGTGCCAATTTAGACGCCATCACCCTCTGGCAGACCCCATTGGGTGCAGACCAAGTCTGTTAAGAGTTGGGCTCCAGTGATCCGGTCTTAAGTCACCCATATTTGCGGGTAATGGTTGACGCCAGGCATTGGAGTCGACGGTGGGAGGGGCTAACTACCCCCACTGACCAGTGTACGCCCACCTTAAGAGAGGCAGCCCCTCTCTAATAGAGGACTGGTCCCCGCTGAAGCCTCTTCTCGTGTTGGGCCACATGGGATAGGAGGACTGACATCCTCCGATAAGAGGTGGATAACCCGGCTTGCTTTTTCAAAAAAACCCAACACCTCTGTTGACGACCTGGAAAATACAAACATGGACCTCGGCACAGACAGCTCCAACTCGGGTTCTAACATTGTAACGTTAGAACCTTATTCACGTCATGTGAATAATAAAATGCTAGAGAAGAAGAGAGAGAGAGTGAAAAATTATGACAGTACAGAAAGATATAGAAAAGTAGAAGTATTACCTGGTCACTATGAAGTAGTGAATTATGAAAAAATTTTTATCTTGGAATTTGAAAACGGAAGAAATGAGCGTATAAATGTTTTTAAAGCTAATAGAGAAATAGTTACCTTATGTGGAGGGCAGCCAAAAATTTTACCCCAGGGAAATGGAAGTCTCTTGATAGAGACACTCTCCCCATTACAAGGTGAAAGGTTAAAAACACTTACAACATTGAATGGTCATAGCGTAAAATGCGTTTCACACCCTACTTTCAACCAGAGTAGAGGTGTGATATATGCTCCAGAATTGTTGGATATAGAGGAGAAAGAAATAGAGGATGAACTGAGAAGTCAAGGAGTAGTTAAAGTAGTCAGAATGAGAAAGAGAGTTGGAGAACAACGTATCCCTCTTGCTACTCTGATTATAACATTTGATCAATGCCGATTACCAAATGTTATAAAAGCTGGATGGCTATCTTTGAAGGTAAAACCATATATCCCGTCACCATTGCGATGTTATCATTGCCAAATGTATGGCCATTTAAGCCAGAAATGTAAAGAAAAACTAAACAATAAGCCAGCTGTTTGTGCCAACTGTGGAAAAAGTAGTCATGGAGTATGCATAGAAAACCCTAATTGCATACATTGTGGGGAAGCACACCCAGCTACATCTAAAAGCTGTGTAAAGTTTATTTTTGAAAAAGAAATCCAGGCCATTAGGACCATGGAAAGGGTTACTTTTAAAGAGGCTCGTAAAAGAGCTCTTGAAAAGCAAATAAGACCAGGGGAACCTTTTTCAATGGTTCTGAAGAAAAACTTGTCAAACCACACAGACGAAAATTATATCTCTACTTCTAAGATAAAGAAACAAATGAAAGTAGTTAAAGAGGTTGAAAGTCCCATCGAAAATCTATATCCAGAAATTGTGGAAAAATCAAAACGGACACTTAAAGATCTGAAAATTATTCAAAAGCCAACTACTCCGATTTTAAACAATAGTACAAACCTCTCACAGGCCGTTTCCTTGCCTGATCTGATGGAGGTTGCACTCGAAACCAATTTACCTGGTGAACCCGTAGTGGGGAAGTCGCAAAAACCTGACAGATCACAACCTTTTAATCGAAAAAGAGAGAGACCTCCCTCCCTCTCTCCTCCTACCATAAGAAACATTAAAGTCACGACTTCCAATAAATATGATATCTTGTCTGCTGATGTTTCTGAACAACTAGAAGGTAAATTGAACCAATCAGAAATTCAAGTTGAGGTCCACCATCCTCCTCAACAATTAGATCAAAAGGACACAAAGAAAAAGAGAAACACAAAACCCACTATATCAAGATCCTCTCTAGAGTTACCTCCGGGAAACATTGTTAGATCAAATATTGCCAATGGGAAGACTTCATCTAAGGTGTCTTCCAAAAAATAAAACATAGTTGTTCCGTAACCGAAATACAAACCACGCTATTTACAAAGGGTTATTACTTTTAGCGTAGCTGAAATGGCGAGCCATTAGAATTTAACGAGGGTGTATTACCCCCGCGCTAGTTAGCGGGGGGTAGGGGAGTGGTAGCTAGCTACCCCTCCTCCCCCTCACACACAGGTGAATACTCACTTTCACTTTTGGCTCGGACTGTGACAGACGTCTCTGTCTTGGTCCTCGCTTGGCAGCCATTGTCTGTTTTGTCTTTACTTAATCGCTTACTTTTCTTTTACTCAATATATATGTAAACATGTTTTCATGTTTGTATATATATTTGAGTATAGAAATAAGTAAGTTTCCTTTTCAGATGTGTGTGTGTAGTGTACGATTTCTACGTGGAGGCCTCGGCAGTTAGGCCACCACGGCCTAATTTTATGGGTTGCGATCGAGTTTGACTTCGGTCTTTCTCTCTCTCTCTCTCTTGAGGTCGTTCACCCTTTTACTATGTTTTACTACGCCCTTGTAGCTTCCTTCCCGTGTGGGTGGGGTTGCTACGCCGTACATTTTGTCTCAATTAGTTTATGAATCTAATTGTAGTTGTTAATTTTTCAGCTTGTAGAACGATTCCTTTCGGGGTTTTCGTTTTTTTCTTTAGTGTTCATTCATTTTTAAATTACATAATTACATAGTTACATAATTATAATTGTTATAATTCTGTTTTGGTTACAGCTCTCCTTCCGCGAGTGTAAGTGGTTGTGAGGGCACGTGCCTGTTGTGTAATTCTTGTTCCTTTTCCTCGGGATTCCTCTTCGGAGCCTTCCCGGGGGAATGAATGTGTACTAATATTATTTGTTTTATTTTTTTACAGTTACCGATCTAGTTCGTTTCTGTAATATAGCAACGGTGTGAGCTGTCTGGTTGAGTCCTGGGGATTCGGCTGTTGCTGCCTCCCCCCTTGTATTGTCGTCAGGGGCGTGTCTCCTTCTACTGGTAGTACTCCCGTGTCGACGGACAGCTCTCCAGTTCATTTTAGAACAGTCAGGAGGCTTGCCTCCTTGGGCGGATAACTTTCCTTCCGAGGGAAGTTTTTTCCTGTCCAGGCTTGAGCTTTTCCTCTTTTGGGGGGTTCTTCTCTTGCCTTTTTTTCGTGCGACTATGCTCTTGGTGCTGAGCGGTCGCACCTGCAGTTTCGCTCAAGGGGCTGGGCAACTGCAGGAGCTCCTCTTCGGAGGATTGCCCCTTTTAGGTCACTGGCTGACCAGTCTCTTCCACGAAGTGTTTCTCTTTCGTTCGCGAGAGAGTACACTCATAGAGACTCCTCTTCGGAGGTTTCTTCTGTTGCTGTTGCTGTTGGCCTCCCTCGCCGTAAGGCCCTCCGTCCGCCTCGTCGTAAGGGCCTCTCATCTCCCTATAAGGGTGCTTGAGGCGCCTTTTTGAATCTCCGTTTGCAGCCTACAACTTCTTTTTCTCGATCTTCCGTCTTGGTGCAGATGGACAGCAGTCTAATCTCGTCTTCCGACGGGCAACGGTCTTCCCGACGGACAACGGTCTTCCCGACGGACAGCGGTCTTCCGACGGACATCAGTCTCCCGGCGGACAACGATCCCTTCGGGGCAAAGGGTTGCCCCCACGGGGGTTCTTCCCTTGCGTGTCAGGGTTTCCCTGCGCGCCCTTCTGTTCGTCAGCGCTCTCCTGTTCGTCAGCGCTTTCAAGATGATCTTCCCTGCGGTTCCTGTTACGTGCCCTGTGCGCCCACGTTCGCCCTCGCGATCTAGAACTTCGGTTCAGGTCGGGGTCAAGGACTCTTCTTCTTTGCGCAGGCTTCCACGCGTAGCCTTCTGCTCGTCAGCGATCATCAGCTCGTCAGCGATCATCAGCTCGCCAGCGATCGTCAGCTCGTCAGCGATCATCAGCTCGCCAGCGATCTCCGGATCGCCCACGTGTGTTACAGCTGGCACGCCAACGTTCTCCAACACTTCTGAAGGAACATGGTTCGCCAGCTACTAGCTCAACTGCGGATGCTGATCGCCATCGCGCGACCCTCAACTGCGGATGCTGATCGCCATCGCGCGACCCTCAACTGCGGATGCTGATCGCCATCGCGCGACCCTCAACTGCGGATGCTGATCGCCATCGCGCGACCCTCAACTGCGGATGCTGATCGCCATCGCGCGACCCTCAACTGCGGATGCTGATCGCCATCGCGCGACCCTCAACTGCGGATGCTGATCGCCATCGCGCGACCCTCAACTGCGGATGCTGATCGCCATCGCGCGACCCTCAACTGCGGATGCTGATCGCCATCGCGCGACCCTCAACTGCGGATGCTGATCGCCATCGCGCGACCCTCAACTGCGGATGCTGATCGCCATCGCGCGACCCTCAACTGCGGATGCTGATCGCCATCGCGCGACCCTCAACTGCGGATGCTGATCGCCATCGCGCGACCCTCAACTGCGGATGCTGATCACCATCGCACCCTTTCACGCGATCATTCACCTGCGCATGCTGCTCGCCATCGCACAACCCTGAACGATTGCCCGCTTACGCATGCTGCTCCTCATCGCACAACCCTGAACGATCGCCCTCCTCTTGCGGATGCTGATCACCATCGCACCCTTTCACGCGATCATTCACCTGCGCATGCTGCTCGCCATCGCACAACCCTGAACGATTGCCCGCTTACGCATGCTGCTCCTCATCGCACAACCCTGAACGATCGCCCTCTTGCGGATGCTGATCACCATCGCACCCTTTCACGCGATCATTCACCTGCGCATGCTGCTCGCCATCGCACAACCCTGAACGATTGCCCGCTTACGCATGCTGCTCCTCATCGCACAACCCTGAACGATCGCCCTCTTGCGGATGCTGATCACCATCGCACCCTTTCACGCGATCATTCACCTGCGCATGCTGCTCGCCATCGCACAACCCTGCACGATTGCCCGCTTACGCATGCTGCTCCTCATCGCACAACCCTGAACGCTCGCCCTCTTGCGGATGCTGATCACCATCGCACCCTATCACGCGATCATTCACCTACACATGCTGCTCGCCATCGCTTACCGCCAGCGATCTTCTTCACCTACGCGGCAGCACGATCCCTCGCCGTCACGCCCATTCGCCCGCGCGATCGCTCGCCTGCGCGCCCGCGCGATCGCTCGCCTGCGCGCCCCGCGCGATCGCTCGCCTGCGCGCCCGCGCGATCGCTCGCCTGCGCGCCCGCGCGATCGCTCGCCTGCGCGCCCGCGCGATCGCTCGCCTGCGCGCCCGCGCGATCGCTCGCCTGCGCGCCCGCGCGATCGCTCGCCTGCGCGCCCTCGCGACCGCTCGCCTGCGCGCCCGCGCGACCACTCGCCTGTGCGCCCGCGCGACCATTCGCCTTTGCGCGACCGTTCGCCCTCGCGCGACCATAGTTCGCGGCGAATTCCACAGCCGGTGGTAGCAGCAGGGACGCGTGCTCCTAGGCGGCACTCGGGATCACCTCCATCCAAGCACAGGTTGGTAGTGCAGGACGAAGACAGGTCAGTACAGCATTCTTCCCACCTTCTTTCAGGCAGGAACCGTCGTGTCCTCTCCAAAGGATCGCCCGATCCCTTTCACCTTAGCGAGGATTTCGGACTCTGTGTCCTTGGAGCAGCAGACATGGTTTGATCCGCTGGCACGGGCGTTAATGAGGTTTATGAAACCAGCACTCACCGGCCAGGGTAACAAACCAGCGGCTGTCTCTCCTACGCTGAAGAGAAAGAGAGGAGTGGACTTCGTGGTGACTTCCCCCAGGGCGAAGTTGGTTCCCAAGAGGTCGGTCTCGAGGGTCCCCTCTCCTGCACGAGTACTCTCTCCTTCTCCCGCCCTGGAAGGATTTTTGGCGGGGGGGCTTTCCGTTGAAGATTTCTCCATCGGACAAGGGGTGACTGCTTACCTCTTCCTCTGGGAGCTTACCAGGTTCTTTCCCTCCTCGGTTACGGCCCGAGGTTTGGTTCAAGGAAGCTACAGGAAGATCAAGGGTACTTTCCTCCTCTCGAGCTCAGGCACCTTGGCCTTTCGTCGTTAAGTATCTACTTGCGGACAAGCTCGATGTTGTACCATCTGGACGCACTGACTGAAGGCTTCCTTCGGGTGTCTCATCTGTGGAGGTCAACGACCTCAGACACCCTTCCATCCTTGAGAAGAGTTTTGTCTTTGCCCAAGGACAGAGACTTAAACATCTGCTGTGCGGAGTAAATCGACTTCCGGTTTCACTCCTCCAAGGCGCTTTCTTCCAGACTCTGCAGGGCTCCAGCTCCCTTTTCTTTCAACCACGTCGGCCTAAGTTATCGGCTACGACAACTGGGACAAGGTGTCCAATTGCAGTTTCCTCCTGTCAGGAACAGATGGCACGGGAGACTCCCCCGGGGGGGGCATAGTCCTAAAAGGAGTTCACGAACTCTAGGATTGCAGGTTTTTTCGCTGGGAGGATGCTTAAGGTTACTCATCCGAATGACAGCTTCCCGATGCCCATTCCCGCACAATCTCTGTGAGTAGCCAAGGATATCGCGCCTGCCGTCTCTGTCAGCGAATTCAGTGTCTCTGAACCTCTATGCCATAGCATCAGCAGAGTTGCCCGGTTGGGCAGAATGATCCATACCTTAGGCGAAGGTCTTCCTTAGGATCATCGACGGCTTCAACCCCGGCCCCCTCAGTCGATCCTTTCTTGTAAGGAAGGATCTGAGAGGGGATGTCCATAGTCGACCTCTCAGCCCTGATCAAGTTTGTCGAACAAACTTCGGCCAGCGTAGACCAGCAGAATCGATCAGACTGGTAACGAGGCGACAGGACTCCTTTAACCCTGGATCGGAAGGACGGGTACTTTCAGTTTCCATTCCATCCATCTTCCAGGGTGCTCGTCGAATTCAGCCTAAACTGCAAGTATTCCTGCTTACGATGCAGTGTTGGCTATCCCGCCGTGGCATAGCAGGTTTGGTTCCCCAGAGAACTCTCCCTGCCTTCCTCTTGGCCGCTCAGGTGCAGACTTCCGCCTCCTCTGCTGTTTGGAGGGCTGGTCAACTCCGGTAGGCTCGGGTTTCGACCTTCTTCAGCGCCGGGAAAAGCTTCCGAATGCTGACCATGAGTGTGGGCTCATGGTATTTTGCTTGGAGCCTTCTCTTCCTCTGCCTCAACATCTGGAGTATCTGGCCATGATATTGAGTCAACCGCCTTACCACGTTGGAAACCCCGCTTCTCGTCCGTCCAGCGAGGTTAAGCAACGTCGGTACTTGGATGGGTGACCACCTGGGGACGCCAGATTCTGTTACCACATCCTCCGAGCCTTCCTTTCGGTTCACCGTGGCAAGACTGAGGAGAGTCGCAGTACCTGTTCTCAGTCAAGCAGAGTTTTCAGCCCTACCTTGGAACGTTTCCTAGTTCTTCTTTCCTCATTGACCCGTTTATAGTCCGAACGGTCGCCTCAGGATAAGTTCCATGTGGGGCGATCCAAGTTCCGGTGGCTTCAGGCAATGTTTAACCGGACTCCCTGGCCCTATGGGACCAGCGGAACTATTAAACCTGCAATGGGTGTTGACCTATGGAGCCTCTTGATGGTAGTGGATATTCTCGTCCTTTCCCCACATTCTTGATGCGGTTCTCGGACTCGTCAAAGGAAAGGGGGGGGGCATGTTCCGGTCCAGGCCTATGGTCAAGACCTGAAGGATACCTCTCCATCATTCAGGCAGGCTTAAGGGCCTTAGTCTGGCCCCTCTTCAGATCCTACCGCTCCTGCCAAGTCGCCCCGTTGCGTGTCGACTTCATGCTAACCAGCAGGGGACGCATTTTCACACCTTCACATCTTGCAGTAGAGATATCGGGATGATTGAGATTCTCTCAATTCCACCATCGGCTCTCTCATTCCAGGCAGGGGAATGTTTCTCTCAGACTATCCGAGCAGAGCCTCATAGAGGGAGTGTACCTAGGGGTCTTTGACCTTGGGTAACCAGCAAGTGCTGGTCTGGGGGACCTGATCGCGACAGCTTGGAACCTCAAGCTTCCGCTAGTTTTCCCCCCAGTCTCAGACCCCGAGACTCTGGCAAGATGCATTCCGGTGATGGTGGGACAACTTCAACGCCTGCGTCTTCCCTCCTTTTTGTCTGCGGACAATGGGTCTCAACAAAACCAGGTTGTCTGTCAACCTTTCAATGGGAGAGCTCCACTGGGACTATGTGCAGAACGGTTTCTGGACCCTCTGCTTCCCCTGACGGAACTCCCGGGAGAGCTTCTCCCACGGCGCAGACTACTCAAGCAACCACACTGCGACATCTCTCCCGAACCGGGGCGTCGCTTCGGCTTCATGCCTGGAGACACTACGCTTCCTCCTCTAGAAGAGACAACCCGCTACAGTCGCGGTACGGAGGTCGCGTCATCTGCGATAGTCATCCACAGGGGTCTCCCAGGCAAAGTGAAGAGTCTAAGGTGGTTGGTGCCGTGGGAGATATACCTCTTCCCGTGAGGCCTCTTCTCCAGCAATAACGGTCTTATTGCCTTTCGGCGGGAGGAAACTCCTTTCCGCTCTTGGCAATGAAGCCTGTCGCTCAGCCTTTCCCTGACCTTCAGGCTTAAAGGAATAACTTTTTCCTGCCCGCTGGATCTATCCTCGCTCATGCGAAGCTACGATCGTCCCTGCCCTAGTCGGAGGAAGACCTCCAACTTGGAGCATGGCTCGGACTTTTAGTCCTTTAAGAGATCTTCTCAAGACCCTTTTACGACAGGCCTCGGATTGTATTCCGCCCTGGGTCTTCTGCTCACTCTGGCCACGGCCAGTGTGTAAGCAATCTTCTTGGTCTCTTACTACTCCCCCCCTTTCTAAGGAAGAGGGGAAGGCAACATTCAGGCTCGCTCCTGAGTTGTTGGCTAGACTCAGAATCTGAGGGTCCCGACCCTTCGGTCCGATTCATTCAAGATTTTGAGTCTCCATTCTGTGTCTGATGTCCCAAGACCTTCTCTTTCTTGCCAGTACAGGAATCGAGAGGTTAGCGCTGGGAACAGCTGCAGTTTGGCCCCAGTTGCAGCCGATTTGGGAACACAAGGAGGACATGGGGGGAGAGTCACCAGTATACCTCTTCAGCCCGGACTCAAGGACATTCATCTCGACCTGTCTTCAGACCCTCCCCGTCACGTCGCCCTACAGCACGATGTTGGATACATCGCAACGTCCCTCGCCTTCGAGTAATACTACTCTGTGACGCAGGTGCTACAAGCTGGAGTCTGGAAGCGTCTGATGACCTTCGCAGCCCGCTTCCTGCAGGGCGTGACCCACAGGAGTCTCGATACGTTTTCTATCGCTCTGTGGTGGCTACACAACAGCTGGTCTAACCTCAGGCTCCTTTTTGGACAGGTAGCAGAAGGTTGAGGGCATTGTTATCAGGTTTTAGTCTGCATGAACGAAAGAAGTATGTCTGGCCCTTACTTCTTTCTTCATCATCCCCTCTACAGGGAAGCAGCATCCTGGTCTCTGCATAGCTGACCTCGAACCTCTGCAGGTAAACCATGCTTCCTTGTGTTCCGAGTATTGAGTCAATACTGTCGCGTCCCCCATACCCTGACGAGGTGGTATTGGGAACGTCTTAACCCAGAGTTCCTTCTGGAACTCCAGGTCAACTGCCTAAGACGGGTCACACTTCTTCCTTCACACACAAGCTTACGTAGGCCACATGGTTCCTTGCGGTGCAAGGAACTTGTGAGGTGCAGGGACTCCTTTTCTCGAGTGCGACTCACTCGGATTCTGAGTCCCCGGGTAAAGCCAAAGCCAGTATGGCTGGGGACTTTCCACCCTTCCTAAGGGATAAGTCACCCTTTGTAAATAGCGTGGTTTGTATTTCGGTTACGGAACAAATGACAAATTCGAAGATAATTTGTATTTTTCCTAACCATACAAACCTTAGCTATTTACACATATTTGCCCGCCAGCCCTGTCCCCCAAGACAAGTCCTACCTCTAAGTGAAAGTGAGTATTCACCTGTGTGTGAGGGGGAGGAGGGGTAGCTAGCTACCACTCCCCTACCCCCCGCTAACTAGCGCGGGGGTAATACACCCTCGTTAAATTCTAATGGCTCGCCATTTCAGCTACGCTAAAAGTAATAACCCTTTGTAAATAGCTAAGGTTTGTATGGTTAGGAAAAATACAAATTATCTTCGAATTTGTCATTTTTTTCCACCATTCTGCAATGGAATTGCCAGGGTTTAAGGGCGAAATATGAACAACTTAAGCTCCTCATACGTGAGCACTCCCCTATAACAGTATGTCTACAAGAAAGCAAGCTCGATGCTAATACTCCTTGTCCTCGAGAGTATGTTAGCTATAGGACACCATATGATCAACGAGCAGGGAGCCATGGGGGAAGTCTTATATACGTTCGTCGAGATGTTCCCCAAATATCTTTGTCTATCTGTACCCCTCTGCAGGCAGTGGCTGTACAGATTGATATAGGGAGAAAATACACAATCTGTTCTCTTTACTTGCCTCCAAATGATAACATCTCATATGATAATATAGTAGAGGTGATTAAACAACTCCCACAACCCTTTCTCTTACTAGGAGACCTTAATAGTAGACATCCTTTATGGGGTGATGTTTTAGCAAATGCAAGGGGTAATATTATATCGTCAATTTTGGAGAATGAAGATGTCGGACTCCTCAATACAGGAGAGCCCACACATTTTCATGTACAGACAGGTACCTTGTCCTGCATTGACTTATCGGTTGCAAGCTCTAACTGTCTTCTCGATTTTAATTGGAGAACATTAGATGATTGGCATACTAGTGATCATGCACCAATCATTATAAACACCAACAATGGTCCACCTTTACAGAGATCACCTCGATGGAATCTTGATAAGGCGGACTGGAATAGATTTCGGGAGTTAAGTGAAATTGAAGGAAATGCAGAACAGTTTGAAAGAGTTGATGATGCCATAGACTTACTTAATGGAACTCTTCACACAGCAGGAGTGAATTCCATTCCCAAAACAACTGGGATATTCAGACGACGACCAGTCCCCTGGTGGTCGTCAGAACTAACTGCCCTGCACAGAGCCACAAGAAAGTCTTTAACTCGATTGCGCATGCACCGTAATGAGGAGAATTTAGTCATATACAAGAAATGTAGAGCACAGTTCCGCCGTGCCATGAAAGAAGCTAGGCGCCAGTCTTGGATGTCCTTTGTTTCCTCCATCAACAGTAGAACACCAACATCATCTGTGTGGAGGAAAGTCAAAAAGATAGCAGGAAAATTCACCCCAAACCCACCACCAGTGTTAAAGATAAATGGCCAGTATATGACTGGAGCAACCGAAGTTAGCAATGCCCTGGCTGACCATTTCTCAAATGTATCGCGCAAGTGTCAAGCAGCTCCTGGTCACCAGTATAGAAGCAATGAAGAAAAGAAAGTTTTAAACTTCGCAACAAGAAAGCAAGAGTCATACAATTCTCCTTTTACTGAAAGAGAATTTGATTCTGCTCTTGCTACTTGTAACGATACAGCCCCTGGACCCGATGGAATTCCATATGAAATGATTAAACATGTACCTTTTAATACAAAGTTATTTATTTTAAGCATTTTTAATAGAATATGGCATGATACTAGTTATCCAAGTGTTTGGGAACTAGCAATTATTTTAGCCTTTTTAAAACCTGGTAAGGACAAGTTTTTAGCAGCAAACTACCGACCTATTGCATTGACATCTTGTTTATGTAAAATCATGGAGAAGATGGTCAATGCAAGACTGATTTGGTACCTTGAAAAGAAGAAAATTTTATCACCCATTCAATGTGGATTCAGGAAAATGCACTCAACGACTGATGTGCTGATACAACTGGAGTCCTCCATTTGTGAAGCCTTTGCTTCCAAACAGCACCATGTGACAGTTTTTTTTGATCTTGAAAAGGCATATGATACCACATGGAGATACGGTATACTTAAAAGAATCCATGAGTGCGGATTGAGAGGTGAGCTACCACTATTCATCCAGTCATTTCTTTCACATAGAGTTTTCCAAGTGAGAGTTGGGGAAGCTCTATCACAGAGTAAATGCCAGGAAGAAGGAGTTCCTCAGGGGAGTGTGCTGAGTGTAACCCTTTTTGCACTAGCAATTAATGGGATATCCTCAGTCATTCCCCGGGATGTTCTTGCAACATTATTTGTGGATGATCTCTCCATATCATTTGCTGGAGCCAGAATGGCAATGGTTGAGAGAAAAATCCAACTCTCTATTGATAAAATTATCCATTGGGCCGATATGAATGGATTTAAGTTCTCAACAAGTAAAACTACAATTGTCCATTTCTGTCGTATACGGGGAGTACATCCAGACCCGGATATATACATCAAAGGTCAACGGATCCCATGTGCAAGTGAAGCAAAATTTTTAGGGTTGATATTTGATTGTAGGCTTACATGGGTTTCTCACTTAAAAACATTAAAAGCTAAATGTGTTGAAGCTATGAATCTTTTAAAAGTCCTGTCCCATACATCATGGGGAGCAGACCGCAATACAATTTTAAAATTATACAAGGCCTTGATATTTTCCAAAATTAGTTATGGATGCGAAATATACTCCTCAGCAACCCCAAGCCGGTTAAAAATACTAGATTCAATACATCATGCTAGCATTAGATTGTCCACAGGAGCCTTTAGAACCTCCCCTATCACAAGTCTCCTTGTTGATGCTGGGGAGTTGCCTCTGGACCTTTACCGAATGTCCTCTATTATTCGGTATTGGTTTAGATTGCAAAGACTCCCCAATTCTTCAGCCTTTCAAACTGCAAGCCTTGTAAGGCACTCAACCTACTTTGAGTTGCACCCAAAATCTCCTCAACCTTTTGGGTTTCGGGTTAACCAATTATTAAACAATCTGGATATAATTAGAAATAAGGTGCTTCCATTCAAGGTATCATCAACGCCTCCATGGAAATTACCTGACATATCTTTTTGTAGATACTTTATTGGAGTTAAGAAGAATTTGACTGACTTAGAATCCAGGTCTCTTTTTATGGAACATGTTGAAGAACATAGAGGATCGACTTTTATATATACTGATGGCTCCAAATCTGATGCTGGCGTTGGATTTGGAGTACATAGTAATGATTTTAACTGTAGAGGTGCACTTCCTCTAACAGCTTCAATATTTACTGCCGAACTGTATGGCATATTAACCGCTATTGAGAAAATAGCTTTGGAAAAGGAGGGTAATTTTACAATTTTTAGTGATGCAAGGAGTGTTCTTCAGGCTTTAGAAGTTTTTAATTCTAGTAACCCTCTAGTTTTAAAGATTTTAGAATGGCTTTTTATTATTGGACGGAAAGGTATAACTGTTCGATTTTGTTGGGTTCCAGCACATGTAGGTGTGTCCGGGAATGAGAAGGCAGATTTACTGGCGAAGAATGCGGCATCCGAGTTGCTACCAAGGAGGTATCCCATTCCATGTAACGATTTCCTACCTTACATCAAGAAATTGGTATGTGATAAATGGCAACAGCACTGGGATAGTCAAGATGGCAATAAAATGAGGGAAGTAACAAATATCATATCACCTTGGAGGTATAACATGATTCCCCGAAAATGGGAGACGACTCTTTGTCGTCTCCGTATTGGTCACACACGGTTGACACACGAGTTTCTGCTGAAGGGCCAACACCAACCGTATTGCGAGGACTGCTTAGTACCTTTAACAGTGAGGCATTTGTTGACCGAATGCCCTAATTTTACTAACTTAAGAAATAGATATCTGTTTGAGGCTCGAGGTGAGGATGGCAGGTTTATCCTTGCCAAGATTCTTGGACATGATGTGTCTTACTATGCGAGCGGAATTTTTAGATTTATTTCAGAAGCAGGTCTTCTGAAAACTATTTAACCATTGTAATGACTTCTTAATTTTTATGTTTTTAATCGAATTTGCTTTTAATTTTTATATACAGTAAATGGTATCGGCGTCAATGACCTTAGATGTCAGGATGCCAGAAAACTTTCAATCAATCAATCAATCCATGCAATTCTGTAGGGATAGAGGGGCTGCAAGTCTCTCCTTTGTCTCTTGTTCTTTAAGCAGAAAGTTTATGGAGATTCTTGCTAAACTGTCGTCCAGCAACATCCGCATCTAGTTTCCCTACTGAAAAAGTTAAATGGACTTCCTTCCAATATTTCTCCTGCATGGGAAAGGCTAGTGATAGAGGCTTGCACTCCCCGAGTGCAGGACGTGGTTTGCCTGCCTCCCCTGCCTTAGTAACAGATTGAAATGCCTTCCATGTAAAGGGGAATACTGTAATATTGAAGCAGGAGCAAGAAAGGTAGGATGTCTGTTACCTAGTGTGGACACTTTCGACACCGAGTAACCCGCCTTTCTCAGGCTATTTGACAAGATAGCTTGTGCCTTATCATTGTCGAGAATCATGACCTCCCTCGGTTCTGTTTCTTTTCCTGACGTTAGTTCATGCTTCCTTCGAATGAAGCAATTAGGGAAAGCGTTAAGGCTTGGCCAAAACTGAATTTCGTTTAAAGGAACAGCACCCATCTTCTTTGAGATGTAGAGTTTGCCGTCTAAAATCGGCATCAGCTCCGCATACCTCCAGGGATTGGTTTTGGAGCATGGTGGAAGGTCTTGATCTCTGGGTCTTTTATATGACCCTTGGGGAGCGACAAGTGGGGCTTCACAAAGCTCTTTCTTGAATTTCGCTTCCTCCTTTTCGCCTTGTATGCGAAAGTTTTCCATTAGGCCTTTCATAAGGGTCAGAACCTCGGCCATTTCGTCTAATGGAGGGGTAGAATGTGAAGATGTCGAGGTTGACGGTTCTTGAGCCGGCACAGATGGAAGCAATTACGACATGACATTGTCCACCTCTTCCCGTGAGGGCTTCCGACCCTCTGTCCCAAAGGTTGTCTGGACGTAGGGAGGTGCGAACCTTGCCTGGGGCACCACTATTTCCTTACTTGCTTTTGGGAATAGTAAGCTACACATCCTATCATTAGGTAGGTATGGTCCTGGAGAGATCTTTTAGAACCCTCTTACCCAGTTGCGTAGTTTCTTACAAGCTGCATCCCTATACTCCGTCGACTTGGGATTATCAAAACCCTCAGACACTAAGGTCCGACATATATTGCAAGCTTTGGGGTTCCAATAATGCAGGGATTCGGAAATAATATTGCAGGGGCATGAAACCTGCATGTATTATGTCCATAAAAGTACAGTACTTACTTTTAATGTTGCAGAAGACCGCAACACATGTCATCTGGGGTTCCTCCTGTAAAGAAAGGAAAGCAGAATGAGTATACGATTGATTATCTCACTGATAAGCAATATGTAAAAGTCATCTTTTAACCAAAGTAGCTTAGGATAGTAAGCTAGAAAGGGATAGTGGGAGCCACATACTTGTGTATCCCTTGCAAGCAATTGCTGTTACCTCCCCTCAGTATTAACTAGAAGGAGTTTCCTTTTTTAAGGAAATCGAACAAAGGGTTCCAACCCCTTGGGGTAGAAAAGTGTACAATGTCACTGCCCCTTTTATTATTCAACACTGTGGGGTAAAAATAACTGATTTCTAATCAGAGTATTGAAGGAATTCTATTCTTTCAATATAGGATCGGTCTCAGCAGAAGCCCGAAGGGTACCCAAGAAACGTAAGAAATAACTACTGTATCAATATACTATAGTTTTCTGTTTGCAGTATATTTTGCAGTTCCGTCAGTGTGCTGCCGTTGTGGCTAGCATCTAACGGTACGGTCCAGCCGGCATGATGCCAATTGGACGAGGAAATATAAAAGACATATATTTGTGTATCCTACCCAGCCCATTTTCCGTGACCTTCCCTTTCAATATTAAATTATAGAGGTTCCTGATCAGAGAAACTCAAAGATAAGGGTTCTAACCTTTAAGGATAGAAAGTTTACTACCACTAGCCCTTTGATTTATTTAATATTGTAGGGTAAAATGTAAACTGATTTCTAATCAGAATATTGAAGAAATTCTATTCTTTCAATATAGGATAGGTTTCAGCAAACACCTGGGCGAGGATACCCAAGATATATTGGAAGATAACTACAGTATTAATATAATATATACAATAGTTCTCTATCTGCAGTATATCCTATACTGCAAATATACGGACTACTGTATAAACTTATACTGTAATATAGCCGGCATATCGCCGGCCTAGCTAGTTCCTACCGGCACAGCCCGGCCAGTGTGCTAGCTAAAAGAGAAAGAGACAGCATGGAGTAAAGGACTGCCTTATTATTGTGTACGTATACACTAAATAAGGATGAAAATACAGTGATTCCTCAGCATATGAAAGTAATCCGTTCAGGATACGGTTTCGTATGCTAATTTTTTCGTATCCTGAGTTGCGTTTTACATGTAAAAAGCCTAATCCGTTCCAAGCCTTACGAAAAGACACCTTTTCTTTCATAAACACACTAAACTGTAGTAATAAACATGCAATGCAGCCATTTCTATCATTCAATAATTAACCCAACCGTTAAAAACAGCCTAATCCATTCCAGAAACCACCATGAGATTATTCAATAATGTAGTTATAGCCTAGTTATCCCTTCCAAGCCCTAAGAAAACGGTCCGTTTTCTTTACTACTGTATAAAAGTTACGGTACTGTATGTAAAGCATTTGGATCAGTGAAGGTGTATTGTTACCTGTACACCTAAATTAATGGTTGATACCCTGAAAAAAAAGGTACAGTTAATTAACAAAAAAGTTGGAACTTACCTTTTTGATTGAGACGATGTCTGATAGCGAAGTCGCGGCATAGGAGGATGGTATAAAGCAGAAAACGTAACAAGTGACAGACTACGTACAATAATTTACACACTTAACACTTTACTGTAACACTTAAACTTTACGAAATAAAAAAATGGCAGAAATAATTAACTCTTAAAATTACGTATGGAAAACTATAAAATGAAAGAAAAAATTACTTTAACTCTTAACGGTAACATAAAACTTAAAATTGAATTTTTTTTTTTGCTTTTTTATAACTTTACGTTTTTCACATTTTCTAAATTTCTTCTACTTCTTCATCACTTTTTTTTCTGTTTCTTTTCTTTACTTTCACCTTCTACTTCTTCATCACTTCCTCTTTTCTGTTTCTTTACTTCACTTTCACCTTCGTCTTGGCCTACTAATACTGCTGGCCTCTTTAATAAGAAACTATCCATGGAAGCTTACGAATGTATTTAACACTACGTCAAACAAGCGAAAGCACACGAAGTCAATGTTAACGATACCGCAGTCGGAACGAAAAGAGAGAGAGAGAGAGAGATGAACGCCCGTGCGTAAGCAAGGTGGGATAGTTGCCGACCAATAGGAAAGCAGGATCTTATGGGGGCAGCTAGTATCTGAGTAGGGAGATAACCAATGGGTGAGCGGGAGGCTGTAAGTGAGTTTACCCAAGTTCAAAGTCTGGCGGCGCGCTCTTTTTAAAATTACTCTCAGCGACGAGTTGGGATCTCGTAAGCTTTTCGTATCCTGAAAATTTTTTCGTATACTGGGGCAGAAAAATCTTCGTATCGCTTTTCGTACCCTGAATTTTTCGTAAGCAGAAACTTTCGTATCCAGAGGTATCACTGTATCTAATTTTATTGCCTTTCTCCTGAAAGAAGGTTCAAATGGAAGGGGAGAATGTATCATTCAAGCTTCCATCCAGCCACCAGTACCATCGTCGGCAAGGTCCAGCCGGCACATGGCCGGCAGGCTAGCACCCGGCAGTACTGGTACAGTCGGCATACCGGCGGGTGAGTCAGCATTGGAAAGGGAGAATGTATCATTCAAGCTTCCATCCAGCCACCAGTACCATCGTCGGCAAGGTCCAGTCGGCACATGGCCGGCAGGCTAGCACCCGGCAGTACTGGTACTGTCGGCATACCGGCGGCTGAGTCAGCACGCCATTGGAAAGGGAGAATGTATCATTCAAGCTTCCATCCAGCCACCAGTACCATCGCCGGCAAGGTCCACCTGGCACATGGCTGGCAGGCTAGCACCCGGCAGTACAGGTACAGTCGGCATACCGCCGGCTAAGCTAGTACCCCGGCAATAGCACTTGTGGCCAGCAGTCCAAGGGAGGACGGAAGAACCTTGGTGACAGAAGTACCGGCAGTAAAAGTAACATGGCCGCCGGTGATCGACATGTCCGACGGCAGCTGTCCTAGCCGCCGTCAGCCAGGCTGAAGAGTAGGAGTCCGGCCGGCCCTGCAATCTGCCGGTAATCGGAGAGATTGTAGGACAACGGCCCAAAGAGATACGATGGCTAGGCTATCACTAAAGGACAGAGGGGGAGGGAAAAGGGTCCTGTATGAGGTGTGGGAAGAGCCGGCAGGGTTGCCGGTCCTACCACTCCCTGAAGAAACTCTTATTTCAGTATCAGCATCATCCTAAGTGACAGGAGAATCTATTCTCCAACCTAGGGTCTGCCAATACAGTTAAGGGGACGGCGGCAGTGCCGCCTCCTCTCAACAAGGGAGAAACAGAGTTCCAGTGCAGTCGCCATCCTAGGCAGCAGAAGAATGTCTATTCTTCAGCCTAGGGACTCCGAGCACAAGACTAGTCTTCTAGACCACAGGGAGAAGGTGGCGGCATCATACAACCATTTCAAGTGCGGCCTAGGGAGGGCTAGCCTCCTATGCTGGCTGCCTGGCCCGCAGGGGAATGACTATTTACCCTGCCGGCACAAGACTAAATACTCTGAGGTCCTGACCAAATCACAAAACCTGCTATATGTGGCTAAGGGGAGGGACAGAAAAACCCTGGGTTAGTCATGCCTGAATGAAAACTCGTGGCACGACCCACCAGGGTTGTAGCCTAAGGCTACGTTCAGAGGGAGAAGGGGTTATTGTACTCTTAAATCTCCACTGGAGACGTGTAATGGTTTATAATAATTCTAGGAGATATCTATCTTCACCTGAATAGATAAAACAATACACGAGGGTAACCGGGGAAATGTCTGAAAGAAACTCTAACTATACGATCGACATAGAAGAAAGGAAATTATGCTCATTATAAATATCTTTACAAGTATAAATTGCCTAAATAGCTTTCATAATAAATTAATTAATGCTATTTAAACCGGGAAGTCGTTCTGCTAACTGAATAACACATGGCTAACTCTAGTGCGTGTACTACGAACCATGAAAGAAGCACCATACGAGCCACTGCGATAGTCGACAGACTGCGACTTGATACTTAAGACGGTCTTTCTTCTAACCCTGGCCTTTGCAAATTGAGTCTGTGAGGTGCATGGTCTATCCTATGACATTGCCCATTCAAGAGGTTGGGGGCAGGTGACACAACTTCATCCCTGAATTCATTGCTAAGACTCATAATCCGGCTCTAGTGGATTCTAGATTCAAGCCCTCCCTGATTGAAAGTCTCTATTCTCTAACCGATGACCCAGATCATCTATTACTATGCCTCGTAAGAGCGCTGAGTAATTAAACAAATCACGCGAGCTCACCCACGTCAACATACTTAGTCAAAATGGGCAGGGCCAAGAGATGAGTCACTTGGAACTTGGTCTTTTCCAGGTTATTGATTTAGCCTTGAATCCTGACTATCCTCCATAAGGTCATAGACCTGAGCTCATGACGGCAAGGGCATTAGCATGTCCGTGGCACTCAAAAGGAACTACTCTGTGGCACAGGTATTACAGTGAGTGTTTGGAAGCGTCAAACAACCTTCACAGCCGCTACCTGCAAGACTTACAGTAATCCACAGGAACCAGGGCACATTCTCCATAGGTCCTGTGGTGTCTGCACAAGACATGGTGTAAACACCTCTGCTCCCTTGTAGGAAAACCAGCGGTTGGTTTTAAGCTAGAGTGAATGTGCGAGTGACTGGCCTCTTCATTCTTCATTCTCCCCACCTTTGGGGTTTCCGTTCTCCCTGCATGGTGGAGTCGGTCAATGTCTAGGCTATGTGTGGAGTACAGCTCCAAGATTTTTCTTACCTGGTCAAGTCACAAAGCTTAATTCACACACGATCGCACCAAATGCCCAGGCTGTTAGCCTTCACACAATCATGGGGTGTCTGTTGAGCTCATGCAAAGCACAGAATCATACCCTGGGTCAGAAAATCAGTCAGTTGGTCAAGGACTTCCACCCACCTTAACTCACTGTAAAGAGTGACCTGGTTGTTATTAGGTGTTGGAACCAATGACATTTGTAAATATTTTGAATTTTTCCTCAATTATACAAACCTTGAGCTTTTTACACATACCTGTCCCGCTTTCACCTGATCCCCCTACAAGTCCTGCCTACAATTAAAAAGTGACGTCATTTCACCAGTACATGTCTGGATGGGGTAACTAATGATGAATGGTGTGTACTTATACCTCGCGAAAGTCTTTTGGCTAGTTTCACGTTTTGTCAAAATAAATTCGCTCAAAAATTATTTTTGGGTGAGATAGCCATGTCGTCCTGATGGAAGGTTCCTATAGGTAGCTTTCTAAGGGATATTTGGCTACAGTGATATTCCTAGAGAATTAACCTTTAGGTCTCCAGAATTCTAACTCCTGGCGCTAATATCCTTAAAATTTCTCTTAAGGATATCGCATAATATCAGGGGACGTATATCTTGATACGACACATAGCAATCTTCACCCAGAATAGCGTTTTCGTTTCGAGGGGGAAGAGTGGCAAAAATAGAAGGAGCCGTTATCAAGTTTACCCTACTACTATTGAGTATCTAGATGGCGCTGTATCCAAGATGGCGCTCATTCCTTGTAGCATTGAGCATGGTGCTACAGATATAGTAATTTTGGGAGGGATCCTGCCAAGGCCTTTTCTATGGAAAAGGAGGGCGGGTCCATCAGGACGACATGGCTATCTCAGCCAAAAATAAATTTTTCTCTTCGCTCAAAATCTTTTTTGGGCTCAAGCCATGTTGTCCTGATGGAAGTTTACCAGAGAATTATTGGAAAGTGTTGTATCTGTGGATTTTCATAGGTGCCTTAACCTTGGGACAATTTTTCTATGGTCATCCGGACCATTGAGACAAATGACGTTACCGTTATCCGTCATTACCACTAATCATGGACAATATTAGTGCTTCCTGTCCCCTGCAGGGAAGAGTCATACTAGACAGTAGAAAAGGGGTCTCAAGGTTTGCATATATTGTATGAACAAACATAGGTATCCATTAGATATACAAAAGGTCTCACTGTTTGTATATGTTGTCGGAATAACCAAGTGTCAACTATATCCATTGTTTGTAAGCATACAATAGTATGAGGTTTATTTAAATAAATAAGTAAGAGAACTTTGGCATATTTAATGTGCTAATTGCAGGGCGAAATAAGACGCAATTACACTCTAATAGACATTTATTTTGAATAAATGACCAAATGGAATAACGTGTGTAACGTGTTAAAGGAATTATACTTACAACGTATACAGACAACGTATACAGAAAATATTTTTCTCCCTGAAAGGGAAGAAATGATGAGTGCCACTCTAAATTTGAAATTTTTTTATAAATTTTCCTAATTTCTGTAAATGTTGTATACTATCAACACTGTGTGCTATGTACACATGGCTAAGTGTTATCTGTATAATTCCACACCTGAGATTTTGAACACCATGGTGACACTCACTTAAAAGGTCTCGCATTGGAAGTGTCAATACCTTTTCACCCTAATTGATAGTCCCAATCAATTAACTGTTCATCGCAGCACTAGAGGACAGGTTTTAATACATTACCTGCCACCACCACATAATGCTTCAGTTCGTGGACTTCCCTTGCGTATTGTTTGTAGAACACTCTGGATGATTTCCATCCAGTATATGAGCGAAGACGCTCAAAGTCCATATACTGAAAAAAGTTCAGTGATGAAACAATTTTTCTTGGATCATGACCTGCGGGTGTACTGTCAGGGTCCGCTCTGCAAATAAAGTAGGTGAGCTTCGCCCTCAGTTGTTTTAGGGATAAGTTTGATCCAGAAGTTTCTCCTTTGAAGAGCTGTCCTCCCCTGAAGTCTGAAGTTCTATGAAGATAGACCTTTAGACACTACTGGACACAGAGAGACATCTTCCTTCAGAGGGCAGATTCTCCAGGGACCCCATCTCTTAGTGGGTAGCTCGTTCTTGGCGACAAAGGCTGGATCAGGAAAGATATTCAGTTCTCCCACTTCTGTGAACTGAATGTGGCCCTCATTTCTTGATAGGGCTACTATTTCACTAACTCTAGCCCCTGAGGCTATAGCAAACAGGAAAATACCCTTCTGGGTTAGATCCTTGTGAGAACAATCTTCATTGTTCACAGATGAAGCATAATGTAGGACCTTGTCCAAAGACCATGAAATGGGTTTCGGAGGAGCTGCAGGTCTAAGTCTAGCGCATGCCTTCGGGATCTTGTTAAAGATTTTGTTCGTCAGGTCCACTTGAAAGGCGTATAGAAGAGGTCTAGTCAGGGCTGACTTGCACGTAGTTATCATGTTGGCTGCCAGACCTTGTTTATGAAGGTGGATAAAGAAGGACAGACAGAAGTCTATTGAAATTTCTTTCGATCCTTTTGCTTTAACAAAAGCAACCCACTTTTTCCAAGACGATTCATATTGTCTTCTAGTTGACTTAGACTTGTATTCTTCTAAGAAGTCTATACTGCCTTTTGAGATCCCAAATTTTTTCTTAACCGCTAGGGCGAGAAAATCATGAAATGAAGGTTTTTGGGTTCTCTGTGATGAAGCGAAGACAGTCGACTTCTGAACCCGTTGAGATAGTGCTGGGTTCGGTACAAGGACCAGCCTCAGCCTCAGTTCCATCACTAGAGGGAACCAGCTGCTCTTGGGCCACTTTGGGGCCACTAGAGCTGCCGTTCCCTGGAAGGATCTCAGCTTGTTGAGGACCTTCAGCAGGAGATTGGATGGAAGGAACAGGAAATTCCGGGTTCATTCGTTCCAAACTAGGGACATGGCGTCCGTTATCTCCTCCAGAGGGTCCTCATATGGGGCTACCTATCGAGGTAGTTTCTTGATGTGATGGCGAAGAGGTCGATCTACAGTTCCGGGACTTGTTCCAAGATGGAAGAGAAGGAGTCTGCGTCTGGGGACCATTCTGACTCTTATCGGCTTGAGCCTGAATAGAGCATCCGCTGTCACATTGCGGAACCTTTGTAAGTGAACTGCTGATAGGTGCCATCTCTCTAGACAAAGGATGGCTAATATCACATGGATGATATGGGACGATCTCGAGCCTTGTCAGTTCAGACATCTCACTATCACTTCGCTGTCCAAGATCAGCCTGATTGGACTGATCTGAGAGGGGAGAGTTTTCCCAACGTCAAGAGGACTGTCATGGCTTCCAAAATGTTGATGAGAAAAGCCTTGAACAGAGATGACCAAGTCCCTTGGACTTTCCTTTGATGGGAGTGAACTCCCCATTCTTCCGTCAAGGCATCCATGTGGATGGTCATCGACGGCAGAGGTGGTTGCAAGGGCATGGTCCTCATAAGGCTCTTGGCCTTCGACCATGGGTTGAGAAGTGATCGTAGTAAGGGCGGTATCGGTCATTTTAGATCTCTTCGAGCGTTTGATGCGTATCTTCTCCAGACTCCTGATGCATCTTTCAGCTGTGCTCTTAGCACTGGGTCTGTTACTGCTGCAAACTGGAGAGAGCCCAGTACTCTTTCCTGTTGGCGTCTTGGAATCCTGTCGGATTACAGTAGTTTCTTGACAGACCCTGCGATCTCCCTCCTCTTCCCTGAGGGAATGGAGAGACAATGCGACCTCAGGTTCCAATGGCTTTCCAACCATTGAAACCCTCGAGCTGGAGAGAGTCGAGACTTCTTGAAGTTGATTTTGCATCCCAGATGTTCCAGGAACTGGATCACTTCTTTGGATGCTTGCAGACAAGCCGTTTCGGATGCTGCCCGCACCAGCCAGTTGTCCAGGTACGCTGCTACCTGAACACCTTCTAGGCGTAGTTGTTGCATGACTGCGTCTGCAAGTTTCATGAAGATACTTGGGACTATGTTTAGTCCGAAGGGTAAGTTATTAACTGATTTCTAATCAGAGTATTGAAGGAATTCTATTCTTTCAATATAGGATTGGTCTCAGCAAAAGACTGTGCAAGGATATACAAAATATGTTGGGAAATAACTACTGTATAATATATACTATAGTTTTCTATCTGCAGTATATACTATACTGCAAATATACTGGCTACTGTATAATCATATACTGTAGTTCAGTCGGCATGTTGCCGGCAGGGCTAGTATCTGGCGGCACCGGCCCTTCCGACATGCTGCCGGCTGGGTTAGTACCTGGCGTTATTAAAATGTATGTTTACAATAAATAACGGTGTAAGTATATAACTTTACTGCCTTCCTTCAGAAAGAGGGTTCAAATGGAAGGGGAGAATGCATCAATCAGGCTTCCATCCACCCGCAAGATCCATTGCCGGTACTGCCGGTTTCAGGAATGTGGATGGCAGTCCAAGGGAGGACTGAAGAACCTTCAGCAGCAGAAGGGTCTCCCACCGGCAGCCGTCATAGCCGGCACAACCTTCCCGGAACCTTGTGTCCATAAGGGAAAGACTGAGTGACTAAACAGCTTCTTATGTAGGAGCCCAGCCTGCCCCGCAACCCACCTGGCAAGCGGTGAGATTGCAGGACAACGGCCACAGGATTGCGATGGCTAAGTCATTGCTAAAGGACAGAGAGGGGAAGGGAAAAGGGTCCTGTATCAAGTGTAGAAGAAGGCGACAGGATTGCCGCCACTTCCACACAAGAGTGAAACAATGTTTCAGTATTGGCGCCATCCTAGGTGGCAGAAGAATAACTATTCTTCAGCCTAGGGTCTGCCGAATCTATCAAGTGTAGAAGAAGGAGGCAGGATTGCTGCCGCCTCCACACAAGAGAGAAACAATGTTTCAGTATGGTCGACATCCTAGGCGACAGAAGAAAACTATTCTTCAGCCTAGGGCCCTCTTAATGAGAGAATGCCTTGATGAAGTCATTAAGCTTCAGCACGGCATTTAATTCCCGTGCTGAAACTTGGTGACGGGCAAGAGGGCTCTCGAACTTGGGGAAATTGCTCCCCCAGTTCGAATCTAAATTTCTCTCTTTTACCTTTTTCTTTTTCTCAATACTACTTCGACCTTATCCTAATTTCACAAACTTTCTTTAGTCTTGCTTTCCAAACTCTATGAGAAAAATTTCCCTCATTATATGTGTGTATATATTATGTACATATATATTTATTTTTTTTTTTTTTTTCTTTTCTCCTATGGCTTGGATGTTTTCACATCCATTGTAGCCCCGGCGGGGATGTTCATACATCCTTTATTGCTGCCTGCTTTGATGAGTGGGAGGAGGTATCGCGGTTGGGAGGTGTTTGCATTCAAAGCTATATATGAGAGTATTGGATGATTTCAGCCATCCCGAAGATGGTTTGGACCTTTTTGGCGGAACTATTCTCAAGTGTTGGGTCTTCGGAATCCAGGGGGATCCAATGCTTGGGGTAGGACTCTCGGCTTTTGGCCGGAAGCCCGTCATTATAGATATGGGGAGGATGATTCCATAATTTCTTGGTCTCAGTCCTAACAGGCGGGTTCAGCTTACACCTGTGCCTCTATATCTGTTTTGATGCTATCCTTCGGGTAGGGTATGGAGTGGACCATCTGGGAAGTATACTCTCATTGTGCCGATAGTAGAGAGTGCAAATTTCCTTTCCGACGCGTGATGGCCTAACATTCTCGAGCAGGTACATCAAACTAACTCTTTTCCCTCTCTTTACTATAATGGATTCTTTAAGGAACGAACCCCCATCCCCTGGATACGCTGACTCTCCCCCGGCACTGTTGACGACCTCTGCTAATGTGATAAGGGATAGCTCTGTTGATGACCTCGGAACGGGAAAGGACCATTCTACTGATATTTCTAAATCGAGTAATTTGGGTAACACGAGGAAACTTCGAATCCTCCATGTTACACAAATTTCAATAGAAACAAATTATGATGATCTATGTAAAGCATTTGAATGCTATGGATGCATAAAAGAAATAAGGATGAAACTTGTAGCTGAAACTTGGGATTCATGGATATCTTATAGTAGTTATGACGAAGCATTTAGTGCAATAAGTAATTTGAATAATATTAAAATTAATAACTTGAATGTCGCGGCTGCTCTCTGCGATAAGGTACCAAAAGATTTAGATGTGTACAGGCCTGCCGATTGGTTGGAAAAAGGCACAGATTTAGTCATGCCCTCCCAGAGAAATCCAAAACCACCGATGTGGCTTATAGCTGAATCAAAGGGGGTTACAGGGAATTATTTTAAAATATGCAATTGTTCCGTAACCGAAATACAAACCACGCTATTTACAAAGGGTTATTACTTTTAGCGTAGCTGAAATGGCGAGCCATTAGAATTTAACGAGGGTGTATTACCCCCGCGCTAGTTAGCGGGGGGGTAGGGGAGTGGTAGCTAGCTACCCCTCCTCCCCCTCACACACAGGTGAATACTCACTTTCACTTTTGGCTCGGACTGTGACAGACGTCTCTGTCTTGGTCCTCGCTTGGCAGCCATTGTCTGTTTTGTCTTTACTTAATCGCTTACTTTTCTTTTACTCAATATATATGTAAACATGTTTTCATGTTTGTATATATATTTGAGTATAGAAATAAGTAAGTTTCCTTTTCAGATGTGTGTGTGTAGTGTACGATATCTACGTGGAGGCCTCGGCAGTTAGGCCACCACGGCCTAATTTTATGGGTTGCGATCGAGTTTGACTTCGGTCTTTCTCTCTCTCTCTCTCTTGAGGTCGTTCACCCTTTTACTATGTTTTACTACGCCCTTGTAGCTTCCTTCCCGTGTGGGTGGGGTTGCTACGCCGTACATTTTGTCTCAATTAGTTTATGAATCTAATTGTAGTTGTTTATTTTTCAGCTTGTAGAACGATTCCTTTCGGGGTTTTCGTTTTTTCTTTAGTGTTCATTCATTTTTAAATTACATAATTACATAGTTACATAATTATAATTGTTATAATTCTGTTTTGGTTACAGCTCTCCTTCCGCGAGTGTAAGTGGTTGTGAGGGCACGTGCCTGTTGTGTAATTCTTGTTCCTTTTCCTCGGGATTCCTCTTCGGAGCCTTCCCGGGGGAATGAATGTGTACTAATATTATTTGTTTTATTTTTTTACAGTTACCGATCTAGTTCGTTTCTGTAATATAGCAACGGTGTGAGCTGTCTGGTTGAGTCCTGGGGATTCGGCTGTTGCTGCCTCCCCCCTTGTATTGTCGTCAGGGGCGTGTCTCCTTCTACTGGTAGTACTCCCGTGTCGACGGACAGCTCTCCAGTTCATTTTAGAACAGTCAGGAGGCTTGCCTCCTTGGGCGGATAACTTTCCTTCCGAGGGAAGTTTTTTCCTGTCCAGGCTTGAGCTTTTCCTCTTTTGGGGGGTTCTTCTCTTGCCTTTTTTTCGTGCGACTATGCTCTTGGTGCTGAGCGGTCGCACCTGCAGTTTCGCTCAAGGGGCTGGGCAACTGCAGGAGCTCCTCTTCGGAGGATTGCCCCTTTTAGGTCACTGGCTGACCAGTCTCTTCCACGAAGTGTTTCTCTTTCGTTCGCGAGAGAGTACACTCATAGAGACTCCTCTTCGGAGGTTTCTTCTGTTGCTGTTGCTGTTGGCCTCCCTCGCCGTAAGGCCCTCCGTCCGCCTCGTCGTAAGGGCCTCTCATCTCCCTATAAGGGTGCTTGAGGCGCCTTTTTGAATCTCCGTTTGCAGCCTACAACTTCTTTTTCTCGATCTTCCGTCTTGGTGCAGATGGACAGCAGTCTAATCTCGTCTTCCGACGGGCAACGGTCTTCCCGACGGACAACGGTCTTCCCGACGGACAGCGGTCTTCCGACGGACATCAGTCTCCCGGCGGACAACGATCCCTTCGGGGCAAAGGGTTGCCCCCACGGGGGTTCTTCCCTTGCGTGTCAGGGTTTCCCTGCGCGCCCTTCTGTTCGTCAGCGCTCTCCTGTTCGTCAGCGCTTTCAAGATGATCTTCCCTGCGGTTCCTGTTACGTGCCCTGTGCGCCCACGTTCGCCCTCGCGATCTAGAACTTCGGTTCAGGTCGGGGTCAAGGACTCTTCTTTGTGCAGGCTTCCACGCGTAGCCTTCTGCTCGTCAGCGATCATCAGCTCGTCAGCGATCATCAGCTCGCCAGCGATCATCAGCTCGCCAGCGATCGTCAGCTCGTCAGCGATCATCAGCTCGCCAGCGATCTCCGGATCGCCCACGTGTGTTACAGCTGGCACGCCAACGTTCTCCAACACTTCTGAAGGAACATGGTTCGCCAGCTACTAGCTCAACTGCGGATGCTGATCGCCATCGCGCGACCCTCAACTGCAGATGCTGATCGCCATCGCGCGACCCTCAACTGCAGATGCTGATCGCCATCGCGCGACCCTCAACTGCGGATGCTGATCGCCATCGCGCGACCCTCAACTGCGGATGCTGATCGCCATCGCGCGACCCTCAACTGCGGATGCTGATCGCCATCGCGCGACCCTCAACTGCGGATGCTGATCGCCATCGCGCGACCCTCAACTGCAGATGCTGATCGCCATCGCGCGACCCTCAACTGCGGATGCTGATCGCCATCGCGCGACCCTCAACTGCGGATGCTGATCGCCATCGCGCGACCCTCAACTGAGGATGCTGATCGCCATCGCGCGACCCTCAACTGCGGATGCTGATCACCATCGCACCCTTTCACGCGATCATTTACCTGCGCATGCTGCTCGCCATCGCACAACCCTGAACGATTGCCCGCTTACGCATGCTGCTCCTCATCGCACAACCCTGAACGATCGCCCTCTTGCGGATGCTGATCACCATCGCACCCTTTCACGCGATCATTCACCTGCGCATGCTGCTCGCCATCGCACAACCCTGAACGATTGCCCGCTTACGCATGCTGCTCCTCATCGCACCACCCTGAACGATCGCCCTCCTGCAGATGCTGATCACCATCGCACCCTTTCACGCGATCATTCACCTGCGCATGCTGCTCGCCATCGCACAACCCTGAACGATTGCCCGCTTACGCATGCTGCTCCTCATCGCACCACCCTGAACGATCGCCCTCCTGCAGATGCTGATCACCATCGCACCCTTTCACGCGATCATTCACCTGCGCATGCTGCTCGCCATCGCACAACCCTGAACGATTGCCCGCTTACGCATGCTGCTCCTCATCGCACAACCCTGAACGCTCGCCCTCTTGCGGATGCTGATCACCATCGCACCCTATCACGCGATCATTCACCTACACATGCTGCTCGCCATCGCTTACCGCCAGCGATCTTCTTCACCTACGCGGCAGCACGATCCCTCGCCGTCACGCCCATTCGCCTGCGCGCCCGCGCGATCGCTCGCCTGCGCGCCCGCGCGATCGCTCGCCTGCGCGCCCGCGCGATCGCTCGCCTGCGCGCCCGCGCGACCACTCGCCTGTGCGCCCGCGCGACCATTCGCCTTTGCGCGACCGTTCGCCCTCGCGCGACCATAGTTCGCGGCGAATTCCACAGCCGGTGGTAGCAGCAGGGACGCGTGCTCCTAGGCGGCACTCGGGATCACCTCCATCCAAACACAAGTTGGTAGTGCAGGACGAAGACAGGTCAGTACAGCATTCTTCCCACCTTCTTTTCAGGCAGGAACCGTCGTGTCCTCTCCAAAGGATCGCCCGATCCCTTTCACCTTAGCGAGGATTTCGGACTCTGTGTCCTTGGAGCAGCAGACATGGTTTGATCCGCTGGCACGGGCGTTAATGAGGGTTATGAAACCAGCACTCATCGGCCAGGGTAACAAACCAGCGGCTGTCTCTCCTACGCTGAAGAGAAAGAGAGGAGTGGACTTCGTGGTGACTTCCCCCAGAGCGAAGTTGGTTCCCAAGAGGTCGGTCTCGAGGGTCCCCTCTCCTGCTCGAGTACTCTCTCCTTCTCCCGCCCTGGAAGGATTTTTGGCGGGGGGGCTTTCCGTTGAAGATTTCTCCATCGGACAAGGGGTGACTGCTTACCTCTTCCTCTGGGAGCTTACCAGGTTCTTTCCCTCCTCGGTTATGGCCCGAGGTTTGGTTCAAGGAAGCTACAGGAAGATCAAGGGTACTTTCCTCCTCTCGAGCTCAGGCACCTTGGCCTTTCGTCGTTAAGTATCTACTTGCGGACAAGCTCGATGTTGTACCATCTGGACGCACTGACTGAAGGCTTCCTTCGGGTGTCTCATCTGTGGAGGTCAACGACCTCAGACACCCTTCCATCCTTGAGAAGAGTTTTGTCTTTGCCCAAGGACAGAGACTTAAACATCTGCTGTGCGGAGTAAATCGACTCCGGTTTCACTCCTCCAAAGCGCTTTCTTCCAGACTCTGCAGGGCTCCAGCTCCCTTTTCTTTCAACCACGTCGGCCTAAGTTATCGGCTACGACAACTGGGACAAGGTGTCCAATTGCAGTTTCCTCCTGTCAGGAACAGATGGCACGGGAGACTCCCCCGGGGGGGCATAGTCCTAAAAGGAGTTCACGAACTCTAGGATCGCAGGTTTTTTCGCTGGGAGGATGCTTAAGGTTACCCATCCGAATGACAGCTTCCCGATGCCCATTCCCGCACAATCTCTGTGAGTAGCCAAGGATATCGCGCCTGCCGTCTCTGTCAGCGAATTCAGTGTCTCTGAACCTCTATGCCATAGCATCAGCAGAGTTGCCCGGTTGGGCAGAATGATCCATACCTTAGGCGAAGGTCTTCCTTAGGATCATCGACGGCTTCACCCCCGGCCCCCTCAGTCGATCCTTTCTTGTAAGGAAGGATCTGAGAGGGGATGTCCATAGTCGACCTCTCAGCCCTGATCAAGTTTGTCGAACAAACTTCGGCCAGCGTAGACCAGCAGAATCGATCAGACTGGTAACGAGGCGACAGGACTCCTTTAACCCTGGATCGGAAGGACGGGTACTTGCAGTTTCCATTCCATCCATCTTCCAGGGTGCTCGTCGATTTCAGCCTAAACTGCAAGTATTCCTGCTTATGATGCAGTGTGGCTATCCCGCCGTGGCATAGCAGGTTTGTTTCCCCAGAGAACTCTCCCTGCCTTCCTCTTGGCCGCTCAGGTGCAGGCTTCCGCCTCCTCTGCTGTTTGGAGGGCTGGTCAACTCCGGTAGGCTCGGGTTTCGACCTTCTTCAGCGCCGGGAAAAGCTTCCGAATGCTGACCATGAGTGTGGGCTCATGGTATTTTGCTTGGAGCCTTCTCTTCCTCTGCCTCAACATCTGGAGTATCTGGCCATGATATTGAGTCAACCGCCTTACCACGTTGGAAACCCCGCTTTTCATCCGTCCAGCGAGGTTAAGCAACGTCGGTACTTGGATGGGTGACCACCTGGGGACGCCAGATTCTGTTACCACATCCTCCGAGCCTTCCTTTCGGTTGACTGTGGCAAGACTGAGGAGAGTCGCAGTACCTGTTCTCAGTCAAGCAGAGTTTTCAGCCCTACCTTGGAACGTTTCCTAGTTCTTCTTTCCTCATTGACCCGTTTATAGTCCGAACGGTCGCCTCAGGATAAGTTCCATGTGGGGCGATCCAAGTTCCGGTGGCTTCAGGCAATGTTTAACCGGACTCCCTGGCCCTATGGGACCA
The DNA here is from genome assembly GCF_036898095.1 of Palaemon carinicauda. Taxonomy (NCBI): domain Eukaryota; kingdom Metazoa; phylum Arthropoda; class Malacostraca; order Decapoda; family Palaemonidae; genus Palaemon; species Palaemon carinicauda. The sequence goes on along the minus strand of NC_090735.1, from coordinate 94,167,042 downwards.
GCGGAACTATTAAACCTGCAATGGGTGTTGACCTATGGAGCCTCTTGATGGTAGTGGATATTCTCGTCCTTTCCCCACATTCTTGATGCGGTTCTCGGACTCGTCAAAGGAAAGGGGGGGGGGGGGCATGTTCTGGTCCAGGCCTATGGTCAAGACCTGAAGGATACCTCTCCATCATTCAGGCAGGCTTAAGGGCCTTAGTCTGGCCCCTCTTCAGATCCTACCGCTCCTGCCAAGTCGCCCCGTTGCGTGTCGACTTCATGCTAACCAGCAGGGGACGCATTTTCACACCTTCACATCTTGCAGTAGAGATACCGGGATGATTGAGATTCTCTCAATTCCACCATCGGCTCTCTCATTCCAGGCAGGGGAATGTTTCTCTCAGACTATCCGAGCAGAGCCTCATAGAGAGAGTGTACCTAAGGGTCTTTGACCTTGGGTAACCAGCAAGTGCTGGTCTGGGGGACCTGATCGCGACAGCTTGGAACCTCAAGCTTCCGCTAGTTTTCCCCCCAGTCTCAGACCCCGAGACTCTGGCAAGATGCATTCCGGTGATGGTGGGACAACTTCGACGCCTGCGTCTTCCCTCCTTTTTGTCTGCGGACAATGGGTCTCAACAAAACCAGGTTGTCTGTCAACCTTTCAATGGGAGAGCTCCACTGGGACTATGCGCAGAACGGTTTCTGGACCCTCTGCTTCCCCTGACGGAACTCCCGGGAGAGCTTCTCCCACGGCGCAGACTACTCAAGCAACCACGCTGCGACATCTCTCCCGAACCGGGGCGTCGCTTCGGCTTCATGCCTGGAGACACTACGCTTCCTCCTCTAGAAGAGACAACCCGCTACAGTCGCGGTACGGAGGTCGCGTCATCTGCGATAGTCATCCACAGGGGTCTCCCAGGCAAAGTGAAGAGTCTAAGGTGGTTGGTGCCGTGGGAGATATACCTCTTCCCGTGAGGCCTCTTCTCCAGCAATAACGGTCTTATTGCCTTTCGGCGGGAGGAAACTCCTTTCCGCTCTTGGCAATGAAGCCTGTCGCTCAGCCTTCCCTGACCTTCAGGCTTAAAGGAATAACTTTTTCCTGCCCGCTGGATCTATCCTCGCTCATGCGAAGCTACGATCGTCCCTGCCCTAGTCGGAGGAAGACCTCCAACTTGGAGCATGGCTCGGACTTTTAGTCCTTTAAGAGATCTTCTCAAGACCCTTTTACGACAGGCCTCGGATTGTATTCCGCCTTGGGTCTTCTGCTCACTCTGGCCACGGCCAGTGTGTAAGCAATCTTCTTGGTCTCTTACTACTCCCCCCCTTTCTAAGGAAGAGGGGAAGGCAACATTCAGGCTCGCTCCTGAGTTGTTGGCTAGACTCAGAATCTGAGGGTCCCGACCCTTCGGTCCGATTCATTCAAGATTTTGAGTCTCCATTCTGTGTCTGATGTCCCAAGACCTTCTCTTTCTTGCCAGTACAGGAATCGAGAGGTTAGCGCTGGGAACAGCTGCAGTTTGGCCTCAGTTGCAGCCGATTTGGGAACACAAGGAGGACATGGGGGGAGAGTCACCAGTATACCTCTTCAGCCCGGACTCAAGGACATTCATCTCGACCTGTCTTCAGACCCTCCCCCGTCACGTCGCCCTACAGCACGATGTTGGATACATCGCAACGTCCCTCGCCTTCGAGTAATACTACTCTGTGACGCAGGTGCTACAAGCTGGAGTCTGGAAGCGTCTGATGACCTTCGCAGCCCGCTTCCTGCAGGGCGTGACCCACAGGAGTCTCGATACGTTTTCTATCGCTCTGTGGTGGCTACACAACAGCTGGTCTAACCTCAGGCTCCTTTTTGGACAGGTAGCAGAAGGTTGAGGGCATTGTTATCAGGTTTTAGTCTGCATGAACGAAAGAAGTATGTCTGGCCCTTACTTCTTTCTTCATCATCCCCTCTACGGGGAAGCAGCATCCTGGTCTCTGCATAGCTGACCTCGAACCTCTGCAGGTAAACCATGCTTCCTTGTGTTCCGAGTATTGAGTCAATACTGTCGCGTCCCCCATACCCTGACGAGGTGGTATTGGGAACGTCCTAACCCAGAGTTCCTTCTGGAACTCCAGGTCAACTGCCTAGGACGGGTCACACTTCTTCCTTCACACACAAGCTTACGTAGGCCACATGGTTCCTTGCGGTGCAAGGAACTTGTGAGGTGCAGGGACTCCTTTTCTCGAGTGCGACTCACTCGGATTCTGAGTCCCCGGGTAAAGCCAAAGCCAGTATGGCTGGGGACTTTCCACCCTTCCTAAGGGATAAGTCACCCTTTGTAAATAGCGTGGTTTGTATTTCGGTTACGGAACAAATGACAAATTCGAAGATAATTTGTATTTTTCCTAACCATACAAACCTTAGCTATTTACACATATTTGCCCGCCAGCCCTGTCCCCCAAGACAAGTCCTACCTCTAAGTGAAAGTGAGTATTCACCTGTGTGTGAGGGGGAGGAGGGGTAGCTAGCTACCACTCCCCTACCCCCCCCGCTAACTAGCGCGGGGGTAATACACCCTCGTTAAATTCTAATGGCTCGCCATTTCAGCTACGCTAAAAGTAATAACCCTTTGTAAATAGCTAAGGTTTGTATGGTTAGGAAAAATACAAATTATCTTCGAATTTGTCATATTGATTCAGAAAAAAGTAGGAACTATTGTACCAGGCGATATATCTCGTTTCGGAAAAAATAGTTTCCTTATCCATGCCAAATCCAGTACACAGTCGGTAATATTGTCCAATATGAAAATAAATAATGATGACATTAAGTTAGATGTCAAACCCCACCTAAATTTTAGCTACGGAAGGGGCGTAGTTTTTAACAGAGACCTATATGATTTTACAGAGGAGGAGATACTGGCCATGTGTCCATTAAATGTTTGGAAAGTTCATAAAGTCCCAGGTACATCAATGATAATCCTTACGTTCCAGGATGCTGATGTACCTTTTCATATTATTATCGAGAACGAAAGGATTAAAGTAAGACCCTTGAAGCAGAAGCCATTGCAATGCTTTAATTGTTTTAAATTTGGGCACCCGTCCAAAGTTTGCAAAAATGAGAAGATGTGTGGTATTTGCTCCAAATCTTACCATGGAGAGTGTGCACTTGGAGCCAGGTGTTTAAATTGCAGCTCGAATCACAAATCCACAGACAAGATTTGCGAGCTATATAAGTTGGAGGAAGCTGCCCTCAACAAATCAAACTTAGAACACATAAGTGTGACCCATGCCAAAAGACTATTAAATAAATCAAATACATATGCTAAGGCATTAAAATCAAACCAACCTAGCACTGCCAATAGCTCCAAAAAAAGTATACTATCTGACAAAATGTCAAATAACGAGGTAACCTTATCACCTCCTGAGGCTTTACCACGGTGTATTAACACTAGGTCATTGCCCATTGCTGTACAGCCTTCAGCCGCCATTACAAAAAGTAATACAAACCTCTCTCAGGCCATGTCCTTGCCTGATCTGATGGAGGTTCCACTTAAGACTAACTTACCTGATGCACCTGTTGTGGGAAAGGTGCGAAAACCTCGAATCCCACCATCTATTAATCGCAAAAGAGAGAGACCTCCATCTCTCTCTCCACCCTCCATTAGAAACGTTAAGGTTATGACATCAAATAAATTTGATGTTTTGTCTGTTGATGTTTCTAATAAACCAGAAGATGGACTGAATAAATCAGAAATTCAAGTTGAGGTCCACCATCCACCTCAACAAATAGATAAAAAGAATACAAAGAAAAACACCAACGTTAAACCCAACATAACAAGACCACCTCTGAAGAAACATACTGGTAATAATGTTACATTAAAAACTGCTAATGGGAAGACCTCATCCAAGATGTCTTCCAGAAATAATCCATAGTTTTCTCCTCCATTTTGCAATGGAACTGTCAGGGTTTGAGGGCGAAATATGAAGAACTTAAGCTCCTAATTCATGAGCATTCCCCCATAATTGTATGTCTACAGGAAAGTATGCTTGATTCTAACACTCCTAGTCCTCGAGAGTATGTTAGCTATAGAACACCATATAATCAACAAGCAGGGAGCCATGGCGGAAGTCTCATGTACATTCGTCGAGATGTTCCCCAAATACCCATGTCTATACGTACAACCCTGCAGGCAGTTGTTGTACAAATTGATATTGGGAGAAAATATACAATATGCTCTCTGTACTTACCTCCAAATGATAATATTTTATATGATGATTTAGCAGAGGTCATTCAACAACTCCCTCAACCTTTTCTCTTACTGGGAGATATGAATGGTAGACATCCTTTATGGGGTGATGTTTTGGCCAACACAAGGGGCAATATTATCTCATCAATTGTGGAGAATGAGGATGTGGGACTCCTTAATACCGGAGAGCCCACACACTTCCATGTTCAGACAGGTACTTTGTCATGCATTGACCTTTCAATTGCAAGCTCTAACTGCCTTCTTGATTTTGATTGGAGGACATTAGATGATTGGCATACTAGTGATCATGCACCAATCATTATAAACACCAACAAGGGTCCGCCTTTGCAAAGATCGCCACGTTGGAATCTAGACAAGGCAGACTGGGTTAAATTTTGTGAGCTAAGTGAAATCGAAGGGAGAGCAGAACAGTTTGAAAGTATTGATGATGCCATAGACCTACTGAATGGAACTCTTCATACAGCAGGAGTCAATTCAATTCCCAAAACAACAGGGTTATTCAAACGACGACCAGTCCCGTGGTGGTCTTCAGAACTAACTGCACTCCACAGAGCCACAAGAAGATCTCTAACACGATTGCGTAGACGCAGAACTGATGAGAATTTAATAATGTACAAGAAATGTAGAGCACAGTTCCGTCGTGCCATGAAAGAAGCAAGGCGCCAGTCATGGATGTCTTTTGTTTCCTCTATTAACAGTAGAACACCACCATCTTCTGTGTGGAGGAAAGTAAAAAAGATAGCTGGCAAATTCACCCCCAACCCACCACCAGTGTTGAAGGTGAATGGCCAGTATGTAACTGAAGCAAATGAAGTTAGCAATGCCCTGGCTAATCATTTTTCAAATGTATCCAGCAAGTGTGAAGGAGCCCCTGGTCACCAGTATAGGAGCACTGAAGAAAAGAAAATTTTAAATTTTGCAACGAGAAGGGAAGAGTCGTATAATTCTCCTTTCACTGAAAGAGAATTTGATTCCGCACTTGCTCATTGCAACGATACAGCCCCTGGACCCGATGGAATTCCATATGCAATGATTAAACATGTACATTTTAATACAAAGCTATTTATTTTAAGCATTATTAATAGAATATGGCATGATCATAGCTACCCAAGTGTTTGGGAACTAGCCATTATTTTAGCCTTTTTAAAACCCGGTAAAGACAAGTTTTTAGCAGCAAACTATCGTCCTATTGCATTGACATCTTGTTTATGTAAAATCATGGAGAAGATAGTCAATGCAAGGCTGATATGGTACCTTGAAAAGAAAGGTATTTTATCACCGATTCAATGTGGATTCCGAAAAATGCACTCAACGACTGATGTGTTGATACGACTTGAGTCTTCTATTTGTGAAGCCTTTGCTTCCAAACAGCACCATGTTACAGTATTTTTTGACCTTGAAAAGGCATATGATACCACATGGAGATATGGTATTCTTAAAACCATTCATGAATTGGGATTGAGAGGAGAGCTGCCACTATTTATTCAGGCATTTCTTTCACGTAGAGTTTTTCAAGTGAGAGTTGGGGAAACTCTATCAGAGAGTAAGTGCCAGGAAGAAGGAGTTCCTCAGGGTAGTGTGCTGAGTGTAACCCTTTTTGCACTAGCAATTAATGGGATATCCTCAGCCATTCCCCAGGATGTTCTCTCAACACTATTTGTGGATGATCTCTCAATATCATTTGCTGGCACTAGAATGGCAATGGTTGAGAGAAAAGTCCAACTCTCTATTGATAAAATTATCCAGTGGGCTGACATGAATGGATTTAAGTTCTCGACAAGTAAAACTACCATTGTCCATTTTTGTCGTATCCGGGGAGTACATCCAGACCCGGATATATACATTAAAGGTCAACGGATACCATGTGTATCGGAAACCAAATTTTTAGGTTTGATATTTGACTGTAGACTTACATGGGTTTCTCACCTAAAAGCGCTAAAAGCTAAATATGTTGAAGCTCTGAATATCTTAAAAGTATTGTCCCATACATCATGGGGGGCAGACCGCAATACTATTTTAAAATTATACAAGGCCTTGATTTTTTCCAAAATTAGTTATGGTTGTGAGGTATATTCTTCAGCCACCCCAAGCCGGTTAAAAATATTAGACTCGATACATCATGCAGGTATTAGATTATCTACTGGAGCTTTTAAAACCTCGCCTATCCCAAGTCTCCTTGTTGATGCTGGAGAGTTACCTCTAGACCTTTACCGAATGTCTTCCATTCTTCGGTATTGGTTTAGATTGCAAAAACTCCCTAGCTCTCTAGCCTTTCAGACTGCAAGCCTTGTAAGACACGCATCATACTTTGAGTTGCACCCAAAATCTCCTCAACCTTATGGCTTTCGGGTGAAACGATTTTTAAATAGTCTGGATATAATTAGAAATAAGGTACTTCCATTCAAGGTATCATCAATGCCTCCATGGAAATTACCTGACATATCTTTTTGTAAATACTTTATTGGAGTTAAGAAGAATATGACTGACTTAGAATCCAGGTCTCTTTTTATGGAACATGTCGAAGAACATAGGGGATCGACTTTTATATATACTGATGGCTCCAAATCTGATGCTGGCGTTGGATTTGGAGTACATAGTAATGATTTTAATTGTAGAGGTGCACTTCCTCTAACAGCTTCCATATTTACTGCCGAACTGTATGGCATATTAACCGCTATTGAGAAAATAGCTTTGGAAAAGGAGGGTTATTTTACAATTTTTAGTGATGCAAGGAGTGTTCTTCAAGCTTTAGAAGTTTTTAATTCTAGTAACCCTCTAGTTTTAAAGATTTTAGAATGGCTTTTTATTATTGGACGGAAAGGTATAACTGTTCGATTTTGTTGGGTTCCAGCACATGTAGGTGTGTCTGGGAATGAGAAGGCAGATTTACTGGCGAAGAATGCGGCATCCGAGTTGCTGCCAAGGAGGTATCCCATTCCATGTAACGATCTCCTACCTTACATCAAGAAATTGGTTTGTGATAAATGGCAACAGCACTGGGACAGTCAAGACGGCAATAAAATGAGGGAAGTAACAAATATCATATCACCTTGGAGGTATAACATGATTCCCCGAAAATGGGAGACAACTCTTTGTCGTCTCCGTATTGGTCACACACGGTTGACACACGAGTTTCTGCTGAAGGGCCAACACCAACCGTATTGCGAGGACTGCTTAGTACCTTTAACAGTGAGGCATTTGTTGACCGAATGCCCTAATTTTACTAACTTAAGAAATAGATATCTGTTTGAGGCTCGAGGTGAGGATGGCAGGTTTATCCTTGCCAAGATTCTTGGACATGATATGTCTTACTATGCGAGCGGAATTTTTAGATTTATTTCAGAAGCAGGTCTTCTGAAAACTATTTAACTATTTTAATGACTTCTTAATTTTTATGGTTTTAATCGAATTCTCTTTTAATTTTCATATACAGTAAATGGTATCGGCGTCAATGACCTTAGATGTCAGGATGCCAGAAAACTTTTAATCAATCAATCAATCAATCAATCTTCAGCCTAGGGTCTAGTCTTCTAGACCGCAGGGGAGAAGGTGGTGGTATCATACTACCACTTCAGGTGCGGCCTAGGGAGGCTTAGCCTCCTATGCCGGCAGCTGTAAGCCGGCAGGGGAGTGACTACTCACCCTGCTGCTCTGCCGCCGGCAGAAAGACTGAATACTCTGAGGTTCTGTCGAAAACCAAAGCCTGGATCTCGCTGGCAAAGGTGGGAGACAGAAAACCCTAGCCTAGTCAAGCCGGAGTGAACTACTCTATGGCAAGACCAGATAGGGTTGTCGCCTACGGCAGCACTCAAGAGGGAAGGAGGGATTACCCTTAAATCTCCACAGGAGACAAGTATCGAGTTATATAATTCTAGGAGATATACTATCTCCTGTTGAATCAATAAAACGATACACGAGGGTAAATAGTGATAATGTCTGAAAGTATACTACAGCACCTAGGCTAGGTAGCCTAGCGGGAGACGAGATCTCGGTTACCTAATTTTCTGAAATTCTAACGTATACGATCGACAAAAGGAAGAGGAAATTATGCATAAAATATATATCTTTACTAGTATAATTGTGCCTAAATAGCTTTCATAATTTATCAATGCTATTACAACCGGGAATGTCGTTTTGCTAACTAAATAACACGTGCATAACGAACGACAGTGCCCATGGTGCCTCCGGTGATAGGCCTAGCTCCTAAACACAATAAATTACTCTAATTTCATTGTGAAGCAGGAGCTAAAAATTATACACTGTAAAGAATAGATACTCAACTTTCCAGTGGCAAAAGAATCTGGAGATTGCATATTAAATCCTCTCGAAAGCGATCAAAACGTTAGATCAACAGGGAACACCACCATGCGAAATCGCTACAAAAATAGGAATGAGCGCCATCATGGATACAGCACCATCTAGATACTCAATAGTAGTAGGGGAGGATGGGTAAACTTGATAACGGCTCCCCTTCTATTTTTGCCACTCTTCCCCCTCGAAACAAAAACGCTATTCTGGGTGAAGATTGCTATGTGTCGTATCAAGATATACGTCCCCTGATATTATGCGATATCCTTAAGAGAAATTTTAAGGATATTAGCGCCAGGAGTTAGAATTCTGGAGACCTAAAGGTTAATTCTCTGGGAATATCACTGTAGCCAATATCCCTTAGAAAGCTACCTATAGGAACCTTACATCAGGACTGTAAAGCCGGCCATACGCGCAGAAGACTGACCGTACGGTTTGTCATTAAGGACTGGAGCGATGCTCCAATCCCACACACGTTACGAACTAGCCTGCTTAGTTCAAGAGGATTGGGCACCCAGGATAGGCACACATAGATACATTTTTGGTTCTTGTTAACTAAATTTTGTACGTTACCGGGTATCAAGTACTATTGGTAGCCTACATTTAATTTTGAAAAGGCCAAATTTTGGTATTTTTTACTTTCTTTATTTTTGATATAATATAAATCTATGAAATCTGACTTGGAATAATCATGTAAAGGAACATGATAGGCATTCTCTGTCGGCTTCTTCGTGATGGTGATTAGTCCGCTACAGTGTTAATGTACTTTTCTCTTGAAGTCATTAAAAGATTACCTTTTCTGTTTATCCCTATTAATCCAAGAGTCCAAGTGTCTCCTGGGAGGAATATACTGAATGGATTTTTAGACCTTTCTGGAGATTATCTCATGCTGAAGCACTACTGCATTTTTAATTAAGTGTACTCGTTTTCGCGTTAATTTATAGAAATTTGTAAACGATTGCATTTAAATAGACAGATAAAATGGGAGAGAGATATACATAAGTTAATAGAATTGTCAGTAGCTACTTAATTTATCCTCTATCCATATTTTACACCTTTGTTTTTTCCTATGAAGGGAATTCATAAAACTTAATCAGAATATTAATTTTTTTCCTTTTGTTTCAGTTTCTAATTTTTTTTATTAAGAATGCAAGATACTATTGCACAAATAAGGCAGAATACTGTGTGGTTTTAAAGATAGAATATACTATGAAAAAGGAGAGGAAATTTAAGGATATACTATGAAAAAGGAGAGGAAATTTAAGGATATCATAACTTGGTGAATGAAAATGTAAGGGGAAAACCTAAAATAAAGAGTAATGAAATGCATAATATTACAAACTTATGAAATGCAATCAGTTCATCTATATAATATAAAAAGTGCTCTGATCAAGGGACGAAGTATGGAATACTGTACGTGTGAAAATAGGTTAGTCAACCCCGTCAGCATGCTAGACCGTGCCCACACACACGAGATTGGCGGGCCATACTGCCAATCGCGACGGGATTGGCTTGTCCGGTCAAACATGCTGACAGGATAAGAGGACAGGCTAGTCGCACTTGGTTTGTCCTATTTACCCCCCCCCCCCCTCCCTACACGTTAAGGACAGCACGCCAATACTCTGCGTGTATGACCTGCTTAAAGAGCTCAAGCTCAAATATATAAATGATTTCCAAATTTGTCTTTTTTGTATTATAACTTTGGTGCAAAACAGTAATTTTGAAACCAGGAGACATTAGTAGAGCCCAAAAATCTGGCAACCCTGGTATGCATCTCATCTAAAATACAGTAATCCCTCACTTATCACGGTTAATGGGGAACAGAACCGACCGCGATAGGTGAAAAACCGTGAAGTAGGTTCCCTCCCTATTTTTGGAATATGTACATGTATATATAATAACAGTAAGTGTATATTAACCCTGGTAATTTAGAGGAGGAATGGAAGTTAGTAAAAGAAAATTTTGTTGGGATTGCAAGTGATGTATGTGGCAAGAAGGTTGTTGGAGGCAGCATGAGGAAGGGCAGTGAATGGTGGAATGAAGGAGTGAAGGTGAAAGTGGAAGAGAAGAAGAGGGCTTTTGAAGAATGGCTGCAGAGTAATAGTATAGAGAAGTATGAAAAATATAGAGAGAAAAAGGTGGAAGTAAAGCGCAAGGTACGTGAGGCAAAGAGGGCAGCTGACCTGAGGTGGGGTCAGGGATTGGGTCAGTCATATGAAGAGAATAAGAAGAAGTTTTGGAAAGAAGTGAAGAGAGTAAGGAAGGCTGGCGCAAGAATTGAAGAGACAGTGAAAGATGGAAATGGAAGGTTGTTAAAAGGAGAGGAGGCAAGGAAAAGGTGGGCGGAATATTTTGAAAGTTTGCTGAATGTTGAGGATAATAGGGAGGCAAATATAACTGCTGTTCCAGGTGTTGAGGTGCCAGTGATGGGAGATGAGAATGAGAGAGAGATAACAATAGAGGAAGTGAGGAGAGCACTAGATGAAACGAGAGTAGGAAAAGCATCTGGTATGGACGGTGTGAAAGCTGAGATGTTGAAGGAAGGGGGTGTGACTGTACTTGAATGGTTGGTGAGATTGTTTAATATGTGTTTTGTGTTGTCAATGGTACCAGTAGATTGGGTTTGTGCATGTATTGTACCACTATATAAGGGTAAGGGAGATGTGCATGAGTGTTGTAATTCAAGAGGTATTAGTTTGTTGAGTGTAGTTGGAAAAGTGTATGGTAGAGTACTGATTAATAGGATTAAGGATAAAACAGAGAATGCAATCTTGGAAGTACAGGGTGGTTTTAGAAGAGGTAGGGGTTGTATGAATCAGATTTTTACAGTTAGGCAGATATGCGAGAAATATTTAGCAAAAGGTAAGGAGGTGTATGTTGCGTTTATGGATCTGGAGAAAGCATATGATAGAGTTGATAGGGAAGCAATGTGGGATGTGATGAGGTTATATGGAGTTGGTGGAAGGTTGTTGCAAGCAGTGAAAAGTTTATACAAAGGTAGTAAAGCATGTGTTAGAATAGGAAATGAAGTGAGTGATTGGTTTCCGGTGAGAGTGGGGCTGAGACAGGGATGTGTGATGTCGCCGTGGTTGTTTAACTTGTATGTTGATGGAGTGGTGAGAGAGGTGAATGCTCGAGTGCTTGGACGAGGATTAAAACTGGTAGGCGAGAATGACCATGAATGGGAGGTAAATCAGTTGCTGTTTGCGGATGATACTGTACTGGTAGCAGACACAGAAGAGAAGCTTGACCGACTAGTGACAGAATTTGGAAGGGTGTGTGAGAGAAGGAAGTTGAGAGTTAATGTGGGTAAGAGTAAGGTTATGAGATGTACGAGAAGGGAAGGTGGTGCAAGGTTGAATGTCATGTTGAATGGAGAGTTACTTGAGGAGGTGGATCAGTTTAAGTACTTGGGGTCTGTTGTTGCAGCAAATGGTGGAGTGGAAGCAGATGTACGTCAGAGAGTGAATGAAGGTTGCAAAGTTTTGGGGGCAGTTAAGGGAGTAGTAAAAAATAGAGGGTTGGGCATGAATGTAAAGAGAGTTCTATATGAGAAAGTGATTGTACCAACTGTGATGTATGGATCGGAGTCGTGGGGAATGAAAGTGATGGAGAGACAGAAATTGAATGTGTTTGAGATGAAGTGTCTGAGAAGTATGGCTGGTGTATCTCGAGTAGATAGGGTTAGGAACGAAGTGGTGAGAGAGAGAACGGGTGTAAGAAATGAGTTAGCGGCTAGAGTGGATATGAATGTGTTGAGGTGGTTTGGCCATGTTGAGAGAATGGAAAATGGTTGTCTGCTAAAGAAGGTGATGAATGCAAGAGTTGAGGGGAGAAGTACAAGAGGAAGGCCGAGGTTTGGGTGGATGGATGGTGTGAAGAAAGCTCTGGGTGATAGGAGGATAGATGTGAGAGAGGCAAGAGAGCGTGCTAGAAATAGGAATGAATGGCGAGCGATTGTGACGCAGTTCCAGTAGGCCCTGCTGCTTCCTCCGGGGCCTTAGATGACCGCGGAGGTAGCAGCAGTAGGGGAGTCAGCATTATGAAGCTTCATCTGTGGTGGAAATGTGGGAGGTTGGGCTGTGGCACCCTAGCAGTACCAGCTGAACTCGGTTGAGTCCCTGATTAGGCTGAAGGAACATAGAGAGTAGAGGTCCCCTTTTTGTTTTGTTTCATTGTTGGTGTCGGCTACCCCCCAAAATTGGGGGAAATGCCTTGGTATATAGATAGATAGATAAATGCATATACAGTGATACCTCGGTACTCGACCATAATCCGTTCGAGATCCGTGTTCGACCTCCGATTTGTTCGAGTACCGAATTTTTTTTCCCCATAAGAAATAATGGTATATATTCTATTCCGTTCCCAAGCACTCGAACAGGCCCAAAATATTAATAAAACGTGTACCTAAACAACAATAATTATCTAAATGTGTATGAAATTGGTCAGAAAATCCTATAAAACAATTTTAAACCATTTACTGTACTAAAATAAAACAATTTTAAACCATTTTCTGTACTGTAGTGAACATACCTTTGAGCAGCGGTTCGATGGCATACAGGGATGGATGTGGAGAGGATGGAAGGGGGAGGTTACTGCTTGGAAGGAGAGTCCCCTTCCATGATGTGGCGGGGTAGTTCTCCTTCAGGAGTTGTTTCTCTCTCCAATGAAAGGGTGGGCAGATCTATTTCAGGGGTTTCTTCTCTTCTTTGTCTCTTCTTTGGAGGAGAAACAGGCTTTGATGTAGCAGCTTTCTTTTCTTTTGTGAAAAACTGGTCTATTGTTAATTGTTTCTTCCTCCTCTGCAGTATTCTTCGAAAATGATACATGACACTATCATTAAACATATGCACTGCCCGGTTTGCTACTGCAATTTCTGGGTGGTATTTTTCAGCAAAAGCCTGCACATCTGCCCACTTGGAACAAATTTCATTGATGAGAGAACTTGGAACATCCTCCCTTACCTCATCCTCTTCTGAAGATTCCTGCTCCACAATCAGATCCTGCTGCTGTTGTTGTTGCAGGTGCAACAATTCCTCCACAGTCAACTCGGTAGAATGGCTTTCTACAAGCTCATCAATATCATCCTTGTCGACCTCAAGCCCCAAACTCCTGCCCATGACAACAATTTCCTCAACGACATCAGTGTCATCAGAAATTACAGGGGTAGCAGTGCTTGGACCCGCCTCTGGTTGGAAACCTTCAAACTCCCTCTCTGTGACACATGATGGCCACAGCTTACGCCAGGCAGAGTTCAATGTCCTATAGGTCACACCTCGCCAAGCTTGGTCAATCATGTTAACAGAGTTGAGGATGCTGAAGTGTTCCTTCCAGAATTCCTTTAGGGTCAACTTCGTGTCACTGGTCACTTCAAAACACTTTCTGAAAAGGGCCTTGGTATAGAGTTTTTTGAAGTTTGAAATGACCTGTTGGTCCATGGGCTGGAGTATGGGAGTAGTATTGGGGGGGCAAGAATTTGATTTTGATAAAGCTGTATTCTTCTTTCAAGTCATCCTCGAGACCTGGAGGATGTGCAGGAGCATTGTCCATAACCAGAAGACATTTCATTGGCAAGCTCTTTTCAATGAGGTAAGCCTTAACCTGGGGGGCAAACACTTCGTTTATCCACTGAGTAAAGAATTGTCTTGTGACCCAAGATTTAGTGTTCGAGCGCCACATAACTGGTAGTGCACTTTTACAAATATTATTTCGTTTGAACACCCGGGGGTTGTCCGAGTGGTACACTAACAAGGGTTTGATCTTGCAATCGCCACTTGCATTTGCACACAGCAACAATGTTAGCCTATCTTTCATTGGCTTGTGACCTGGCATCTTCGTCTCGTCCTTGGTAATGTACGTATTGGCTGGCATTTTCTTCCAAAATAACCCAGTCTCATCACAATTAAAGACTTGTTGTGCGATCAAATTTTGTTCATTTATGTACCGATCGAATTCCCCCACGTATTTATCGGCTGCAATTTGATCCGAACTAGCTGCCTCCCCATGCCTAGTAACACGATGAATACCTGTTCTATTACGAAACTTTTCAAACCAACCCCTGCTCGCTTTAAATGTAAATGAATCACTTTCACTGGTACTCGGACTTTTCTTCACTAATTCTTCATAGATATGCAACGCTTTTTCACAAATGAACGCTTCACTAACACTTTCCCCGGCCAACTGTTTTTCTTTAATAAATATTAAAAGCAACTTTTCCATCTCCTCAATCACTTGTGGCCTTTGCTTAGTTACCGCCGTAACTCCCGTTGCAACATTCGCCTTCTTAATCATTTCTTTATGCTTTAAAAACGTAGAAATGGTCGACTTCGCCATTCCGTATTCTACCGCTAAATCGGACACTCGTACACCATTCTCATATTTCGCTATAATTTCCTTCTTCAACTCGATCGTTGTTCGCACTGTTTTCCTCTTCTCCTTCCCCTTAACACTCATTACTTTCTTGGGACTCATTATGAAAGCTAAAAAAGCAATTAAAAGCACTGAAAATCACTAAATCACAACGAATGCTGATCGCGCGTTGTCTGAGTGACGCTCTCGAGAGAACTGATGCTTCCCGAACAAGCGAGAGTGGCCGAGATGGCGCGATCATCACAAAGCCCATGCGGTCGTCACGTGTTCGGCTGGTCGAGTACCGAATTTTTGGTCGAGCACCGCAGCAAAAATTTCTCGAAAATTTTGGTCGAACTCCGAATTGTTCGAGTATAGAGTCGTTCGACTACCGAGGTATCACTGTATTATTATTAGAACGATAAAGAATCATGTAAATAAATATTGATAATATAAATTATATACTGTACATAAAATGAAGTACTGTACTGTACAGTATTTAATACATTACGTATACTGTATGTACATTTACTGTACATTTATACATAATATAAATAGGGTGTAAGTGTACATGTACATACATATGTAGATATAAATAGTATATGTATATACTGTAGATATGTTTTTAGAACACTTTTATTCTTATAACAAGATATGGAACTCACCTCTAACAATGACGATGATCTTGATAAATGGTGATGAAACACCTGTGCAGTATGATGGAGGTGAAGATGATTTAATGCACAGGTTAATGAGATGATTTAATGCACAAGTTATTGAGAGCTTTACTGCTCCTCAGGTGACGCCTCATCGTTAGTTGATAGAGGAGGTGGATCGTCAACAACAGCTTCTGATAGAGCTGGAGAAACTGCAGGAGGCGGCGAGGTGGCTCGGTGGGAAGCCGAAGAGGCAGCAGTAGGAGCATCTGATGCTTCTGCAGAAGTTTTTCGACTCACTAGGAACATCGTGATGGGAAGTTGTTGAAGTTGTTTTTTCATCTGAGCATAGATGCTCTTGTACAATGCCATTACACCGTCAATATGTTTACTAAATTCGATGGCTCTGATCATATCATCGATTTCCTGCGCCCCTTGTTGCAAAGCCCGTGCCATGTTGCAGAGATCTTGCAGGTTGTCCAAGGTAAGGCCACGTTCTTCAGCTTCATCGTCATCGCCGACATTGGCTGCCACTTCTTCTTCACTCGCTGATCTTGTCATTTCGACAAGGTCCTCGTCGGTTAGGGGCTCCAAGTGGCACTCGATCAGTGATTTGACATCATCCATCATCATGTCAGAGAAGCTTTTGTTGGGTACTAACTGTGCCAGTCTCACTGCCTTATCTACGGTGGAGTGGTGAACTTTGTCTGGCGTAAATCTCTCATAGTCATGAAAAACGTCTGGCCACAATTTTCTCCAACTTGCTTTCAACGTTTGATGTTTCATCTTATGAAGAGCTTTCTGAATGTTGGCCAGGCACATTGCAATGTTGTATTTCTGCCAATATCTCTTGAGGCTGAAGTCCTCGTCGTCTAAATCGATGAAGGAGATAAGGCCCTCCATCGTGGACCTTGTGTAGAGGGCCTTGAAGGCCCGAATGACCCCCTGATCCATTGGTTGTATGAGGGAAGTGGTGTTTGGGGGCAGGAACTCCACTTGGACCCCGTCATAATGCAGATCCGTTGCATGTCCGCCTGCACAGTCTATCAAGAGGAGGACCTTAAAGGGCAGCCCATTCTCCGCAAGGTACAGCTTCACCTGTGGGATAAAGCAGTTCACGAACCAGTCGAGTGTGAGCGTTTTAGTTATCCATGCCTTTTTATTACTCATCCAGTAAATGGGCAACAAGGCTTTGCTTTTGTTTTTCAAAGCCCCAGGATTCATGGACTTGTAAATTAAACCGGGCTTGAGCATGAAGCCCGTGGCATTCCCGCACATGAGGAGAGTGACGCGATCTTTGTGGGCCTTGAACCCTGGCTTCTTTACTTTGTCCTTGTAAAGGAACTTCTGGGATGCCATCCTCTTCCAGAAGAGGCCAGTCTCATCCATATTGAACACCTGCTCCGGGAGATAGCCACCTTCTTTAATCAATTTCGGGAACTCGTCCTCGACGTAACGAAAAGCTGCCTCTTGGTTTGTCGAGGCTACCTCCCCATACAAAGGAACGCTGCAAAGGCCAAACCTCCTCTTGAATTTCTCGAACCAGCCCTTGCACGTTTTTCTCATGGGGCAGGATTTTCATCTTAGTCGTCATCACCACCTTTGTTGTCTTCGTTAGATTTTCCTTCAGGAACTAGGCTATCATACAGGGTTTTGGCATTAGTTTTAATCATGTTGGTATCAAGACTAACCTTCTTTTCCCGACAGTCCGATATCCACATTGAAAATGCATTCTCCATTTGCACAATCGTCTTATTATGAGGAGTCACAACGCGCTTAGTGTCCTTGGAGAACGTTATTGAGGCAATTTTATATATTTTCATTTCATCTTTTTTTATGTAGTGAACCGTCGATTCATTCACTCCATAAATGCGGGCAACAGACGCATAGCTACTGCCTGCCTTAAGCATGTCCAATAATTTTACTTTCTCGTTCACCGTCATCATTTTTCTCTTCTTGGGTTCACTAGAGGATGTAGAGGGTAGAGGACGCTTAGGAGCCATTTTCAAGGGTGTCACCACCACTATTTTTTACTAAAAAGCATAAGAAAACAGCTAAAAGTTCCACGCGGTAAGACTAAGCAACACAAGCGAAGCGAGAGAGAACAAGGAATGCAGTCTCCCTTCGCGGGGCGCACAGCAGGCAGAGATGCTGGGTAAAGCGTCTCGTCCAATCAGCTTGTGAGATTCTGGAGCTGAGATGGCCTGCGAATTGAGAGGTAGATTTTGAGTTGTGCGCCTTCTGCTAGCACCCGCATAACTTTCGCACCATTTTTTCTAATTTTTGATGAATGTTTTTGAAAATCCGTGATGCACTAAGACCGCGAAACTTGAGCCATGAAATGGCGAGGGATTACTGTAATATGTATAGCGTGAGTCTGGAGGAGAAGTAGAATGAATGGCTCTCCTATGTCTTTCTTGTTGCTCTCTTGATCTTGACGCGATGCAGCTGCTGCAACCATTACATGCTTGTCACTCATCTGATGCTGTTAAGTTACACGATGGAGCTATTTTTCTTCCTGACCTCTTCCATCCTCCTGTCAAGAGAGAAGATTAGTGTTTCTTACCAAACATTTCTCTTAATTGTACATTGACACTGCTGACGCCATTATCGTATGTGGGAGATAAATTTTTGGTGTGCTCGGGCTGGCTTCCTATGAAGCAAGTAATGACCTAGGCCCTAGCAGCTTCCTGTATCACTAGGATTAGCATTAAGAGATTGTTGGAGTTACCTTCCTCTCTCCCATACGGGACCAGGAAGGATGAATGTCTGAGAAAGAAAGCATCCTTCTAGTTTAGTTGTAGGGCAATGAGTAGCTCTCCTTATTTTAATGGGCAAACGGTTTATGCCATATACAAGTAGGAACAAATAAAAAATTTTAAGTCATTTGTATTTTTCGTAACTGTATAAACCTAAGACTTTTGAATAAAATTTCCCTCCTCAACCACCCCTCTCAGTCTTAGGTCTAAGGACAAAAGTGGCTATCCTGTGACAGGCAGGGGCCACGAGGGTTCCCCCTTACACCACCTTTCATTACCAACTACCTTGTTAACAACCCAGTGGCTGTTCCGGTATTGCTGACGAAAAATCCTTATTTTATAGGATTTCTCTCTATATAGCGAGGAGAAATACAAATTCTTCTTAAATTTGCTATTCTTGGTGAGATTTTGTAGTACCTGAATACTATTATACAGCAATTGTTTTTCTGGCTAGATACAATTAGCGTTTCAAATATTTGTAGACTAGACGGAGGCAAAGAGTATGTACACTGTATCATTTGTCAAGATATTGAGGTTTAGTTGAGGTTAAGGGGACCGTCCGCCATGGGGTATTGACATAACAATTTTCAGAAATCAAAAATCGTTTTATTGCTTCTATGTATGCGTAAACATCTCATACTGTACATACTCCCCAGAAGTTTCAGCCAATTATTTTTACAAATAACGAAGATATAGAGTAGTTTTTAAATGATGACGTCATCCTTACTGTGTCGTCTGCATGACTGAGTTTGACAAAATCGTCTTTGTGTGTTAATTTTGCATATTTATAGCGATTTTTCACTTATATTTCGAGCTATCGTACGTCTGGCAGAAATGGAAGGCATTGGTAGAGTGTAGATGAACGAAATCTACGCCTACAATAACAGAAGCCAAAGTTGCCAAAGATGTATAGAAGTTATAATATATGCGTTTGTTTATTTGAAGTTCGTATGTACATTGTGTTTCCACAACGCCCTCGGGAACATTATAGAAAGGTCAATGTTACCTAAGGTTATAGAAAGAACAAATAGTCAATCATTTTTCCAAACAATGAAGATACAGCGGTCTTTAAATGATGACGTCATCCTTATGGCGTCGTCTGTATGACTGAGTTTGACAGATGCGCAGTTTCTCTCTCTCTCTCTCTCTCTCTCTCTCTCTCGAATGATTTACCACTGCCATTTTATACAAATACTTTTATTCTCTCTCTCTCTCTCTCTCTCTCTCTCTCTCTCTCTTGAATTATTTAAAACTCCCATTTATACAAATTCTATAATAACAATGTTCAACTCTCTCTCTCTCTCTCTCTCTCCTCTCTCTCTCTCTCTCTCCTCAATTTGAACTGCCATCTTACTTCTGGCAGAAATGAAAGGCATTGGTAGAGGGTAGGTGAATGAAAACTACCAGCTACGAAAACATCAGCAAAGTTTCCAAAGACATATAGAAATTATAATGCATGTGTTTATTTACTTGAAGTTCGTATGTTGATTGTGCTTTCTCAACGTCCTCTGGAATTTTATAGCAATGCCAATGTTACATAAGGCGATAGAAAGAACAAAAAGTAATTGAAGAACAAGAAAAAAGAACCAAGAAAGAGGGAAACGTGGATAAGAGTACAAAGCTGAAACCTGCTAACTAAAACACTGGCAACAATTAGAGATCGCTGGCAACTCATAACATAGGAATAGTAAACTGAGGGTTCAAATACCTCCTTTAGGGTGCATTTATGTAGGAATAAACAATGAAAGTTATCATAATAATATTATCTTGATTTCTTTTAGAAAAGAAGCGAAAGTTTGCTGCAAATCTTTGGGAGCTCATAACTCAAAAACATACTTATTCCCACTTAGGTACATTTTTCTCACTTATTTGTTGTTCGATATTAGAGAAAAATATCGTTGAAAAGAAGAATAAAAATCCCACAATTCTGTCAGACAAAATTTTGATTTTCTTTTTACATTTTTTTTTCACGATTTCCGTCTAGACGAGGAAAAAAAAATAAAAATTCATTAAAAAAAAAAACAGAAAGGAAAATAAAAATTCTGTCTGACAGAATTGTTCGGTTGTTAGAGTAGTTTTTGTGGTATAAGTTTCAATACAATTGGTATTATAGTAGTGGGGAAAAATGTACCTAAATATTTTTTTTAAAATCATGATTTTTGCTAATAAATCCAAAAGTTTATGATCAAATGACTTGAAATTTTTATATGATGAAGGTATTATATATGTCTAAAACATATATAGAAATTGTGTAATTTGGATCATTAGAAAAAAAAATGGCGGACGGTCCCCTTAAGTGGAGTCAACATTTAGGTATTGATATTTAAAAATAGAGAAAGATTCAAATATTTTTATCAATAGCAATTGAGTCATAGGCAAATAAGTTGTAATTCATATATGGCACATATTAAGTGATAAA
Source organism: Palaemon carinicauda (assembly GCF_036898095.1). Classification (NCBI taxonomy): domain Eukaryota; kingdom Metazoa; phylum Arthropoda; class Malacostraca; order Decapoda; family Palaemonidae; genus Palaemon; species Palaemon carinicauda. Next base: position 94,146,321 of record NC_090735.1, on the reverse strand, counting down.
ATACAAAGTGGGAATTTTTAATTTTGCATAAAAATTTTAATACTGCGTGTTTTTTAAAGACAGTAGACATATAACAGCCTTCTTTGTTTACAGTTACACGAAGATGAACTCAGAGAAGCAGTTTTACTTGTATTTGCTAATAAACAAGATTTGCCAAATGCCATGACAGCAGCTGAACTTACTGATCGATTAGGACTTAACCAATTACGAAACAGAAGGGTAAGTATGTTATTTTAATATTAGTCAACTTGTAAATTGTATTGTAGGGGTTAGAAGTTTGTGTTACTATACATTGTTAGATAGTGATTAATTGATATTTAATCTTTTTGTTCTGACACCAAATACAAACCATTCACTATTTATAGGGATTATCTCTTGGCACAGCTGGAAGACTAGCCATGAAGACTTTTAAGTGAGGTGGAACTACTGAACCAGCCGTGGATAGTTACGGGTAGCAGAGGTTGCCGGCTACCCCTCTCTCTCACACACCAGTGCGTCTAACCCACTTTTTCTTTTGGCTTTGCAGAGAAAGGATTTCTCTGCTCTTTGCCTTCCTAACAAGACTTGCCATTGTACTATTTATCTTTTTTCTCTTTTGAGGTGTGCGTGTTTCTCCTTCCTGCTGTCCATATCATGCTGACTTGTCCAGGGCCAGAAGGACGCTCCTGCAGTACCTTAATGTCCTCTGCCGAGATTGATCCCTATTCACTGTGTCTGGCCTGGAGAGGACGGTGCTGTGACCAGGATAATACCTGCGAGAAGTGCTGGGAGTTGTCTTCCTCCCAGTGGAAGTGATTTGGGTACTGGTGCTAGAAGTCCAAGAGGGATTCCTTGCCTTTGAGGTCCTTCTCGAGGGCGAAGAAACCTTGGACCTCTAATGCTTGCTCGCTCTCTTTCGAGGATCAATCAAGTAGGAGTGTTGACAAGCAAACACCAGGCCAACCCTGGGGTTCCAGGGACGAAGCAGTTTACCTAGAGAAGCAACTTTGCCCCCGCCCTCAGAGAATCCTTTTTTTTTATGTTTTACCTGGTTGTCTGTCACTGGAGGGGGTTGCAGACCTGCCTTCAAAGGACGTATTATTAGAGCTTCTTCAGCGGGGCCCCCCAGCCCCTAGACGAGACCTACTTCGCCACCCTCCAGTTCTTTCGCCCGTAAGTACTGTAGTTGATGCCCTTGCTGACTGCGAGACCCATCTTTCATGCAAGAGTTGATAGGAGAAGTACAAGAGGAAGGCCAAGGTTTGGGTGGATGGATGGAGTGAAGAAATCTCTGGGTGATAGGAGGATAGATGTGAGGGAGGCAAGAGAGCGTGTTAGAAATAGGAATGAATGACGAGCGTTTGTGACACAGTTTCGCTAGGCCCTGCTGCTTCCTCCGGTGCCTTGGATGACCGCGGAGGTAGCAGCAGTATGGGATTCAGCGTTATGAAGCTTCACTTGTTGTGGATAACGGGGGAGGGTGGGCTGTGGCACCCTAGCAGTACCAGCTGAACTCGGTTGAGTCCCATGTCAGGCTGGGAGGAACGTAGAGAGGAGAGGTCCCCTCTTTTGTTTCATTTGTTTGATGTTGGCTACCCCCCCAAAATTGGGGGAAGTGCCTTGGTATATGTATGTACAGTAGGGTCCCGAATTAAGCGTGTTCGAATTACACGATTCCCCTTTTCCGCGATCGCTATTTTTCAAAAATAAATTTTCTGTATCTGCGAGGCTGTTCAAAGTTCGCGAGTCAAGCACTACAAAATGTATCAAATCTATTGTCTTTTTAAGTATATTGGTAGCCCTAAATACGGTGATTTATAATAAATGTTACAAAACAATATTAACATTACATTTCATTAACATAATTTCATAATGAATAGCCTATTTAAGGGTAAAATTCCACATCAACAATGAAATCAACTGTTAACTGTGCGAGTCCAGCTGACAAAATGTAAACAGAAATGTGGTTACGTTCTCAGCAATCTTTATCTTTCTCCAACCTTACGATAATTGTAATGGTAGTGTTAATGATGGTATATTAAAGCATTATTTTTGTTTAGTACAGTATATTTAAAAGCCTTATTTTTCCCTCTGGGCGTTCAAGGTTTTCACGAGTAGACTGGGTTCGTTTATCGGCAGTGAATAGCCTAAACTTCGGTAACGAGTCGTCAATATTTTGTCATATTTTAAACAGTATACATTTGATTTGCAAACATTGGTTTTGTAGAGTAGACGGTAAAATAAAATCTAGAGAGAGAGAGAAGAGAGAGAGAGAGAAGAGAGAGAGAGATCCCTCTCTCTCTCTCTCTCTCTCCCCCGTAAGAAATAAAACCATAGTTCACATATGGCAACTTGAGTTTAAGAATGAAATTAACATGAATATTGTTAGTTGTGGCGATCAATTCCTCGCTTCAGGGGGTACACGAAACAAAAACACGACATTCAATTACAACAGCTGATTCTCTCTCTCTCTCTCTCTCCTCTCTCTCTCTCTCCTCTCTCTCATTATACAATACTTACAAATAGATGAAGAAACCAAAATCAGTTTTCTTGAAGTGTCAATTAAATACAAAACGAAAAAAATTATACCGTGTATACATCCATTTCAATCATAGCTTAAAATACGGTAACCCGATTTCGTCCGCAAACCACTATTTTTTAGGAAACACCATTCTATTCCAGAAAATTTTTACTCTTTAAATGTCAATTGCGCTATAATAAAACATGTACTTATGTTGTTAAATTTCGGGTGTGTTTTAAAAATCGAGTATTGCTAATTTATTTTTGTTTTACTTTTGGCTGTGATCACATCAGCTGATGTCTAGCTTCCGCGCGAATACAATAACAAAGAATTGTTTACACCATTTCTTAACTTATTCAAACCATCTATACAGTTAATATTACATAAACACCAATGTGTTATAACCTATCATATTTATTGTTTAGTACTTTAAAACCATCCCCCCTCTCTCTCTCTCTCTCTCTCTCTCTCTCTCTCTCTCACATCGAACGTTATAGCGGTAACCTAATTGTTCGGTGACTTTAAAAATAGGCCTAGTACTTTCTTCTTTTACCTTTTTTGCATATGGATCCATAATTGAGGTGGGTACAAGTTGACTTATAACTGAAGTTAGGAAAAGTATTTTGGATATGGAAAGGACAATTATCTTTCGTAACAGTTTAGAATTATCGTAAGTTATCACTCTGTCATTAGCGGCAGTTTGCTATTGTGGATTAAACGCATAAGGAAAAAAAAATTTCCAGCTTTGCTACGAATTTAGGAATTTATATGGATACGGTAAGTAAAATATTTGTAATAACATAATGTTTACTAAATGTTTGTAATATCATTAGTTATGACTTAGATCATGTGTGTTTAATGCATTCGTTTGTTTATTATGATCGAAGATGGAGCGTAAACAAATGGAAGGTTTCCGTTTCAGGCGGCATCATAAAGAAAAACATTTCATAAATGGCATTCATTTCATTTATATGAGAGTTCTAATAAAAAATAATTAGAACATTGGTAATAACAAATTCAACATATAATCTATACTTGGTAAAAATTGCTGTCAATTCAAAAACACAGATGTATAAATGCGTCTGTTTCTTCGTTGTGATCAGAGATAAACGTAAACAAAACATTGGTTGTCGTTTTCTATTGTGCTTTTTAGCGTGTTTAGGAAACGCATGATATAAAATCGCCTTTATTTTGATAATTCTGGATTTTCAATCATACAACAAGCTAGTCTATAGAGAGATGGTTTTGCTATTCACCAGTTGTATTATACAATAGATAAGACAAACATTAAAATTTGTCTGTATTTTGGGTTGTGTTATAACGGGAAATATATGGTGTTTACACCTATCCTGGTTGTAATTTTAACCATTTTTCAAGTTATTAGAACTTTAAAGTATATTAAATGTTTTATTTATTTACAAGAGCAATTTGATATTATAAAGAAATACAGTATAGTACAAAGAAAGTATTGGAAATGGGTAGTGAACACATTTGAATAGGCAAATTGCTGGTTGCCATGGCCGCAATGGAATTATTTCTGTTAGTTGTGTGTTTCGAAATTCGCGATTTTCCATTTACACGAGGTCATTAATCGACCAAATTCTCGCATAATTCGGGACCCTACTATATATCTATATTTATCTGAAGAAAGTACACTAAAAGGACAAATATTTTCAAAGATATATTTCCTTTTATGTTATGGAAATGAAATACTTTTGCTTGGTAAGTTCGTGTTTTCCTTCATTTTTTGCAAGAGAAAAGACATTTTTTTTTTACATATTTTGCATTTCATTGTTGTAGAGTTTATGTCACGTGTCTTGTGACGTCATTTTCTGGGGGAATTGCGCTGGTAAACAGAATGATTTGCTTTCGGTGTGTTACCGAGCAATCTTATTACAGTATTCCCATCATCGAAACACCTAATAACGATATTAAGTGTTTTAGTGGTCTGTATCAGTAGTTATGAGGATAGTACAACTTAGCGTAAATTTAAGATAAAATTCTGAAGACGTCATATTTCTGGCGGAAAGCGAGTGGCAAATGAAGTGATTTTCTTCCGATGTGTTACTATTCCCATAATCGAGAGAGAGAGAGAGAGAGAGAGAGAGAGAGAGAGAGAGAGAGAGAGAGAGAGGAGGGGGGTGTGTGTGTGTCAGTTGTATTCCTATCCTGACTAATAATAAGGTCTAGAAACAAACTGTATGGAAAATGTGATGCCCTATGACATATTGGCACTGATGTAATATTCATTATGAAGAGATTCTGAATGTTAAGAAAATCTATATAACTCTGTGTTATTCGTATTGATGTGGGCATAATCTTAATACGGCAACGTGACCTTGAGATCAACTGATGCCAACCGAAAGTAATTGTTGATTATGGATATACTCCAGAAATTGAAAAATAAAATAAAAAAAATATGCTTTTATAAACCAGAATTAAACACAATGTCTAATGAAATATGAAGGCTTAATACTGTATTGAACTAAAATTTAAATACTGTATGAAGCTTTAAAAATTTAAAAATTAACTACCCGTATGCGATTGCTTGAGTGAGCATACATACGCAACGCACAGAGAAAAAGCTTTAACGATTTCGCATGATAACTAATAATAACGGCTAAAACCAACTGTATGGAAACTGTGATTTCCTGTAACATATTGGCGCTGATGTAATATTCATCCTGAAAATATTTCAAATAAGTTAGGAAATTATATAAAAAATATGCCATTCGTATGTTCACCAACTTTTGATGTGGTAGCTAATGGGACTTTCAGATCAGCTGATCATAACCGAAGGTAAACAAAATGTAAAATAATTCTTGATTTTTAAAATCCTTCCAAAGTTGAAAAAAAAGATAGAATAAAAAAGGCATTAATAGATAAACAGTAGAAAAATATTGAAAAAATACGATCAAGATGATTGTCGAATCACAATGCATCATAATAAATCTAATGAAACTTCACTTTTTGAGTTCGACATATGTCGAAATCGACTTGCTATGCGTCTCTCGGTCCCTATCTCTCGTAAGTCCACGACTACCTGTGTATGAATCAGATTGTTACAGCAAAAGAGAATAGTTATTTGATGTCTCGTGTTGTATCGACTCCAGCCATGGCTGAGATAGGCTTACCATGGCAGGTGAGCCTATTGAGGGTTTCCCACTCACGACTCGGACTTGAATGTAACTTGTATTCGACTGGGATAATCTGGGCTTCCCAGCTGTTTTTATTCCCTACACTTTGCTGGTGTGTCTGAGGGCTTGTTTCACCTCCGGGTAGCAGTGGCAGGTGAAGCAACCGCTTCAGACGGGTTCTCACCCTTCATCCCTCCTCCCCGGTGTACCTGTTGACATGGAAACAGATTCAGTACACATGTGCTTTGGTCAGCAAATACCTAACTATGAAGTGGTTAGAGCTGCTTCCCATGCAGCTCAAGGATCATGAATACGAGGTCATAGGTCGGCAACCACCTCCCTACTTCCTGCATATTTATATTAGTCGAAATTTTTTTCATTTATCTAAATCATATGTGACACACTTTTGTACCCGTTCATCCACATCACACAAAACACATACGGTGTACTCAAATACGTTACATTTTACTGTAAATATTAGGTAAAGCTAACAATAAAATAGCCTTCTGTAAATTACGTAGTACACTTTGACATCAGAAAGATTGCATCAGAATTGATGTGAAGCATTTCTGATGTCAGTGTACACTACTGAAATATTTGGTTGTAAATTAGTACCATAATGTGCTGAGTAAACTATACAGTATAACACAGTAAATTTGATTTAGAATATGGAATGGTTTACTTAACTATGCATATGAAAAGACTACCTTTATCAGGGTAAAACAATGCTAACCGCACACACACACACACACTCTCTCTCTCTCTCTCTCTCTCTCTCTCTCTCTCTCTCTCTCTCTCTCTCTCTCTCTCGTGTGTGTGCCACATAAATCTCCTGGAAATGTAAGCAGCTGTTCTAGCCTGCAATCACTTCAACAGCTCCTTTTCAGGTCACTGTTGTGTTGATGAGCGACATGATGACAGTAGTGGCATATCTGAACAAGAAAGGAGGAAATTTTTCATGGTAGCTTTGCCATCTGGTTGTGGAGATTCTGTGTTGGATGGAAGAGAATTCGATCTCCCTGTTAGCCCGGTTTATTCCACTGAAAAATGACAATCTGAGCAGGAAGACTTGGTTGGTTCCATTTAGTCTTTGCCACCCCGGATAGCCAACAAAGTCCTGACTATGGGGTTTGCCGATAATTAGCCCGAAGCATCCAGTGTACTGTTCTCCAGTACCACACCCACCGCCAGCCTTTCAGGAGGCCTTTCAACATCCGTGGGACCTCAACAACCACATGTCTGTTCCCTACAACTTCATGCCTGTAGGTTATCCAGCATCTCCTCTCGCAGTGTGTCGGGTGCTTCAGAAAGTCATCTGTTGCCATCTACCAAGCGAAGTTGATTATCGTTTGAAGTTAGTGTCGTGGAAGAGATGTCTCTCCACTCTATGCCACTATCCCCTTAATAGTGAAGTTTTTGTTACAACTCAGGGAGGATAGATTCTGCTCAGTCTCAGCAGTGAAAGGCTACCGGTAGCTCGACCTTGATTCTTGTCTTTAGACTGAAGTTTATATTTCCTCCTTGTTGGAATTGTCTTTACTCATACAAAGTATTGAGTTTACGTGCTCCCAGTCTGAAGTTTGGCCGCTTCCCTGGAATGTAGTGAAAGTGCTACGCTACCTGAAAGGAGCTCCTTACAAACCTCTGAGTTTTCCTTCTTGCTCTTACCTCTGCTAAGAGGGTCAGCAAGTTGCATGGTCTATCCTTCGACGTCAGCTATTCAAAGGGATGGTGGCAAGTAACACTCGGATTAGTCCTCAAGTTAATTGTTAAGACTCAGAACCCTGTTGTAGCAGACTCTAGGTTCAGGGCCTTCCAGTTTTGAGTCCTCGAAATGTAAATGATGATCCTGATCAGCTGTTACTATGTCCTGTGAGAGCGCTGTGGCGGTATCTCAACGCATATCAAAAGCTTTCTTGTGAGTACAGTCAGGATTTAAAGGAGAATCGCGAAGAACCCGATCTCCTCTTGAATTTGGCAGGTCATTGACCGTGTCTTAGACCCTCGCTCTTCTTTAAAGAGTAGAAAACCCAGAGCTCATTACGTTAGGGAGCGTATGTCCCTAGCATTCAAAAGTGGTGCATGTACTCCAAGCAGGCGTGTGGAAAAGGCAAACCACGTTCACCACTCTTTACATGCAAGATATAACCCACAGGAACGTAGATATGTTTACTCTGGCCCCTGTGGTGGCAACTCAGCAAGCGGTTTAGCTATCTCAACTCTCTTACAGGATTAGTAGCAAATTTGAGGGATGGATGGATAGAATGACTGGCCTTTTCTTACTTCATTTTCCCCTCTCTTGGGGTACAGCGTCCAGTGGACTTTATAAGCTGGCCTATCTCCGAACTGCAAGGAAGAACCATTTTTACTTGTGTGATCTGAAATATTTGATATACTGTATTTTGTTATGTTGTCAATCTCCTTGCGAGTGGGAGTAAAGCAATGTCTAGGTTCAAGTATGAAGGTGTAAAATATCACTCTTTACTTTTACCTGGTCAAGTTACAGTGCTTGTTTCCCACTCATTCACCATAATTGCCCAGTTTTTCAAATCTCCAGCATCAACAAGCTGAGAGTTCATGAGGCTTAAGGGTACTCCTATCACTCTCTATCAAGCTCAGAGTAGTACCCCAGATCAAGTTTCCTTTGTACTTCCACCCCACCCAAGGGTGAGTCTCCATAGTAAAGAACAAAAGGTTTGCATTTGTTTAGGAACACATGACAAATTAGAAAGTAATTTGTATTTTTCTAAACTATAAAAACCTGAGTTCTTTACTCATTTTTGTCATGCTATCACCTCTCATCCAAGAAGATCTGACTGCAATCAGAAGTGAAGGATCTCAGTGAGTGAATATGTGAAGTGGGTGGTTGGTCAATCCCCCAGCTTTCCCTGCTAACTAGCGGAGGGTCATTGACACCTCACACAAAAGTTTATGGCTAGATTCCAGCTATGCTGAAAACATATATTCATTGTAAAGAACTCAGGTTTGCATCGTTTGAAAAAATATAAATTACTTCCAAATTTGTCATGTTATTAACAAGAGAAGTAAGTTTGTCATTCCTACAAAAAGGAAGACTGCCTAAGGTTTCTTATGTGCCATAGCTTACAGTTTTTAGTTACATGATGAAAGATTTCTATTGTGTTTAATATTTAGTAAAAGAAAGTAACAAATAATTCCTTTTGACTTCTTATGTTTTTGGCTTCTTGTCTATTTGGATTCCTGTTAGTTTGACTTCCTAGCCATTGGCATCATGGCCATGAGGCCATGTGTTTGTTCAAAGTCCTGTCTGTTTGCCATCTTGGCTTTGTTTTTTGGCATAAGTGAATTCTGCATCATGTCTGCACATGCCCTTGTTAAAGATTCAGTGGCCATTCCAGCTCGCATGGAAGACATATAGTACTCGTATTCTATGGTCATGGGGTCATATAGTCAGGAAAAATACAGATTACACAAAAAAAGTTATTTTGAAGTCACACACTGGTATGGGTAAACTTCTTAATAATGACTATCTTCCCTCATGTTGGTTACCTTTAGGTGAGACTTTGTTAGAGTTCTTGAATTCTTGGAGTAGGTATTAGATTTATGAGAATTTTCAGAGGAAATTATTACTTTAATACAGTACTGTAGTCTTCTAAAAAATGTTGACAAGGAAATCTCTGTTGCCACTATATATGTTGGTGTGGTACTGTTATAAACACACATTAGAGTTCTATCTCATGTCTCTTCAATGTGATATATATAGTTTATAGACTTGTAGGTTACTTCTTCTGAATAAGTCTATGAAAGTTAACTTTTAAACAGTTTATTAGTAGCTCCATCACAGGAGTATAGATGGTTTGGTCGGATGACCATTCCGTATGACAAGTTTGGTGATAACGTTTCATTAGTTATCTCAGCATTTTACATAAATATGATAACACAACATTACTACAGGAAGCCATCTGGTTCCGTTGAGACACTCAACTGTTTCTCACGGGATGCTTGTATAGTGTTTACTCTTCATACAAAATGTTACATTGCAAAGGTATAGCTTAGTCTTGACTTTCGTATCCTGTTATGACTTGGCGTTCCCACACTCCTCTCCTAACTTCTCCATTGATCCCTTGTGTCATGGATTTTATTATGTAATCTTTACATATAAAGGTGAGCAGTTCCCCACACACCAATCATCAGCACCGTAGACTATAAAAGAACCAAGGATTTCTAACTTGGCTTCTAATTTTATTAGAATTTGAAATACAGTGTAGAGTAATATATGGGTACCTGATGCAATATATGTAAAAATACTAACATAGTATTTAAGGAGGTGAATAAACTTTTTGAAATTATTGATTTGAAACTTCAAAAACTCAGTCCCCTAAGTAAGTTTCATTTTCTACTTGATATGAAATAAACTTGTATAATTAAAACCTTGGGGGTGGTCTTTCAAGTTATCATCAGATGACATCAATCCAACTAGAACCTTTGCATAACAATTTTGTGGCAAATTAAATCTTTTTAAGAATTGTAGAAAACAAATTTGGCCAAGGTCACTAGGTCCCCCTTTAATGGGATGTTTCTCGATTCCCCATTGATATGTTACAATGTCTTATAGCTTATAAACCTTTTCAATATAATTATCTTTTTGATTTCAGTGGTACATTCAAGCAACTTGTGCTGTCCAAGGTCAAGGATTATATGAAGGACTTGATTGGCTATCCAATGAACTATCCAAGAAGTAAAGTTAAAATTATAAAGTGATAAGGTTTTTTTTTTCTTATCCCTGTTAGAGCAGGGGTTTAGCAGAAGCTTTGGTATGGATGTGCTATATTTTTATTGAACTGCTACATAAAGATATTAAATCTCAATTTATTTGTTATAACACTCTTGGCTGTAAGCTATACAGTACAGTACTTTATATACAGTAAAGAAAATACCTATTGATTAGAAGATAACTTTTTATAAGCAGGAAGGATTCTCAAGATTTTATTGTAGCTTTCATTGAGTTATGGTTTTGTAATACCTGAATGTATTTACTGTGGACTGAATATATATATTTAAGGTTTTATGTTTTGTTGCAAAATTTATAGTGAGTATTTTATGGGTTTTTTTCTGTAACATGGAGAAAGCTCAGGTCAAAACGTGTTATGTTTTAATGGCAGTTCCCTTCGTAAACTTTGACATAAAATTAAAAAGGTTCAAAAATATTTTGATGTTTTTACAACTAGAAATGAATGCTGGTCAAATGAAGATATAGTAGTTTGTATGGACTTTGTTATTTAAACAGCCACAATAAATCCCATCATTAATAATGTAATATGGTATGATTATTGTAATGTAAATGTATGTATATTTTGGAATAAAGTTTTCATGTTACATTGACATGTTCAGTCCTTTTGATTTAAATTACAGATGTTTCTGAAAAGTCCATAATATACAGTTATAAGGATTCTAATTGTGTATATATATACATTATGGTGGCATTAGGATATAATTCCCTTTGTTAACGTTGATGCTCTTGTGTCATCTTGGATATATAAATATATATTTTTTTCCTGAAAGTATGTTGATAGTGGTCTTGGTTCAGGTTTTTCAATTAAGACAGCATTTAGGTTGTTGCTGTCAGCATCTCCAGTCATGACCATTCATCAATTCTTTTATTTCTTCTGTTCACTTGTTTCCCCAGGATTTCGTGCACTTATAGTCAAATCAGTGAGGTGGTTATTCCAAGAGATTTATTAGATCAGACTTATGAATATTTCTTCCACATTTTTATGAAGATCTTGTAAGATCTTGGCTAGGCAGATACTGTACTGTAAATGTAGATAAAGCCAAATTTATATGTTCACCTTTCTGTAGAGAATTCACCTCACTGGTTTGTCTCATTTGAGAATGGTGCCTCGCTTTTGTACGAACTTTTCTTCTGAATTTTTATTTATGAATAACGAGCATGTTATTCTCCTCTTTCTCTCTCTTACTACTGAATCCCTGGGTTTAGGATACATTCCTTGTTGCTTTATGGTTTTCTTGTCCTCTTGCTATAAGAAGACAATGATACATCATAGTTTGTAACTTCTTAATAAACATGTTTGACTATGTGTTTATTTGATTACCTATTATGTGAGATATTGGTATATATCAATGTAGCAGTCGAAAGTATAAATACAATGTGCTTATTTTTTTTAAATTTATGTGATACAGTATTTTACAAAAAGGCTAGTTGCTGATATAAATTGAAAATTGGCACTAAAAATAGGAATTCAAAGGTGCCTTAAGAGGTCTCTAGATTATTCATGCATGGAATAGTCAGTGCACTGGGATAGTCTAGATGGCAATAAAATGAGAGAAGTAGCAAATGTCATATCCTTGGAGGTATAACATGAGGCATCTCTCTCTCTCACTAAATATTCGATTTCATTTCGGAAGCATTATTACATTTTAGAAAATTACTATTATTTAAATAGTTAACTGTGCTTTAATAAAACATTTATGTGCTTTTGTTTTAAATTTCGGGTGTATTCTATCGAGCTAAGTATTTTGGTTGCCATGATCAGATCATCTGATATGATCACTTGTTTCGAACAACTAGGAATGTTTACATTATTTGCCAAGAGATGGCGCTAGTGGTGTTTGTCCGAAACCTCAACATTTGCAGGTTATTGGTACCTACACTATGGTATACAGGAAAACAATGATGCAAACAAATTAAAAAAAAAAAAAAACTTGATTCAATGAAATTTAGATTAAAAACCATCAAAATGAACACTGTCATTCAAACTATTAAAGTCTTTAAAAAATTCATGAGGACACCATCATCTTGGAGGATAATCTTCATTGCTTTCGTTAGCACTACTAGCACAGTAGCACTGCCATCGTTGTCCGTTTTATCTAAATTGGTTGAAATGCTTTTGCTGTATACTTAGATATCCAAAATAAATTAAAGATGATTTTATATCATACTTTTCCTCAACACGCCATTTAAAACCAATACCATTGGGTGGTGTGAATTGGTAACTGTGACTGCTGGTGTTTGTATGCTTGCTTGGCAACATTGAGTCTAACACTTTACCGGCTTGGCCAACACCTTGCCATAACTTTAAGCTGAGTAAAGCCAACATTCCAGCAACTGTGTTTGGTATTCCTCAATTTATTCGGCTTCATATTCACCATGGACAAGTTTCTGAGGCCCAGCCCGATTGATGTGGACCCAGAATCAGCCGATGCAGGGGACAAATGGATTATGAGGCATGATAACTTTAAGGCGTTCTGTGTGGCCATCAACCCGGACTTAAATCCAGATAAGTTGGCCTTGCTTCGTGCTCACGTATCTTGTAAACTGTTTAAGATGATTAAAAGTGCCACCACATATGCCACTGCCATAAGCCTGTTGAAGGCTAGATTTGTGAAACAGAAAACTGAGGTGTTTGCTAGATACAAATTAGCCACCTGCAAGTAACAGAGTGGCGAGACTCTAGATGCTTTTTTGGATAACCTCAAAGGTTTGGCCTCGGAATTTAGCTTCACTGATTGTACAGCCGCTCAAGCTGAAGAACTGGCCATCAGAGATTCATACATCACGGGTATGGCAGCTAATGAATTCCGACAGAGACTGTTAGAGAACTTATCCTTGGACTTATCCACAGCTGTGAAACAAGCCCGTGCACTGGAAATGGCTCAACTGCTATCAGCGTCTTATGCAAGTGAAACCAATACTACAGTGGCAGTATTGATAGATAATCAGGCAAAACCCGAGGTGGTGCTTTTGTGCAGGATCCCTACATCCCAGAGCCCACTGCCCAGCCAAGAAAGCCTCGTGTTCCAACTGTCAGAAGGTAGGTCATTTTGCTTGTGTCTGCAAGTCGCAAAGAAAACGATGGAACAATAGTGGTAAATCAAATAAGTCTAATCTTGTTGCTGGAATAGTCCCAGACAACCTCCCACAGTCCATCCCTGCTTCCATGACAGGGGCTGCTGTGGCTGCAGCTTCTCCTGCACTATGAAGTGTTTTAAGAACTGTCCTACCTGTAGAAATGAATGGAGGCGAGGCCCTGGATGGGCTGGTCGACAATGGAGCATTTAAAAGCTTTATAGATGCCAAAGTAGCTAAGGCTATGAACTCAGTGACTCGTTCTTCAGCCTGCAGCATAACCATGACTAATGCCAAACAGACAATGAAACTTAACAAGTGTTGCAATTACGATTTAACCGTAAGTAGAAGAGTATACCCTGAGTTCTGTCTGCACTTGATGGATGATTGCGTGGATCAAGTCGTTTTGGGACATGACTTCCTACAGTTACACGAGCAAATCAGCGTAGACTTTGGTGGGACGCTACCGCCTGTGGAGCTAAGCATCCAGTCACCTTGTGCTCTGATAGCGGCTCAAATTGAACCACCAGCCATCTTCGACAATCTGACAGTCGACTGTCACCCGATTCAGGTGAAATCCAGAAGGTATTCCAAAGAGGTCTCCGAGTTCATCAAGAAAGAAGTAAAAAGGCTGCTAGAGGAGGGCATCATCACACCGAGTTGCAGTTCGTGGAGAGCTCAAGAGGTAGTCCTCGATCACTGTGATAAGAAAAGATTGGTCATAGATTACTCTCAAACCATAAACAGATTCACCAATCTAATTGCTTATCATGTTCCAGGGATCACCGAGATGATTGAGAAAATTTCTACTTACCGCTACTTCAGCTCCATAGACTTGAAGGCAGCATGTCATCAAATACCATTGAAAATGGCTGATCGGAAATTCACGGCATTCGAAGCGGATGGAAGGCTGTTCAAATTCACGCGTTTGCCTTTTGGAGTAACCAACGGGGCTACCTGCTTTCAGCAAGTTCTCGACGAAATTATTGGTAAGGAACAACTAGAGGGTACGTTCGCCTACATAGATGACATCACGGTCTGCGGTCACTCACGTGAAGAACACGACAGAAATCTGAAACGCTTTCAAGAAACTGCATTGAAGTATGGACTTACCATAAATGACAAGAAAAGTGTTTATGCTCAAACATCAATCTCAATTTGGGCCATGTAGTGAATGATCACCAAGTCTTACCTGACCCGGAGAGAATAAGTCCATTGCTGGAGATGAACCCTCCGGACAGTACCCCTAGGCTCAAAAGAACGTTAGGACTCTTATCCCACTATGCGAAGTGGGTACCGAACTTCTCCCAGAAAATTCGACCTTTAGTCGAAGTGAAAACTTTCCCGATGGCCAATTCCGCAGAACAAGCACTCGAAGAACTAAAGAATGAAATATCTTGAGCTTCACTAGCTGCTATAGATGACGAAGCAACCTTTGTAGTCAAAACAGACGCCGTTGCAGCCTTATTGACACAAGAAGGAAAACCGGTGGCCTTCTTTTCTCGCTCGCTCTCAGAATCTGAGAAACGACAATCGGCAGTGGAATGCGAAGTATGTGCTATCGTAGAAGCCATCAAGAAATGGCGACACTTTCTGCTAGGACGTAAATTTAGACTCATAACTGGTCAGCAATCGGTGCGTTTCGTGTTTGATGCCAAGAACCATGGCAAAATCAAGAATGAAAAAATAATGCGGTGGAGGCTGGAACTGAGTTGTTTCAACTTCGACATCACATACAGACCTGGATCAAAGAACCAAGTAGCAGACGCTCTCTCTCATGCCTTGGGATGTGTGGCTTCACTTACCTGTACTCAAGGAGGCAAGCTGACTCAGCTTCACGAACACCTGTGTCATCCAGGAATCACAAGGATGACCCACATCATAAAACAGAGAAACCTAACCTTTACCATTGAAGAAGTTCGGACTGTCATACGTAAATGTCAAACCTGTGCTAAGATCAAACCTAAGTTCTCCAAAGAAATAGGAACATTGATAAATGCTACCAGGCCATTTGAGCGTCCACCACAAAGAACAGATACATTCTCAACATAATCGACGAGTACAGCAGATTTCCGTTCGCCTTTGCAACAGAAGACACCTCAGCGAGTACCACCATTAAATGTATGTCTACTCTCTTTTCAGTTTAGGGCCTGCCCGAGTACATTCATTCAGACGGGACCTGCTTTCGTGTCGTCAGAACACCAAAAGTTCCTTCTTGACCGTGGAGTGGCTACAAGCTACTCGTCTGCGTATAACCCCCGTGGCAATGGCCAGATCGAGAGCGCCAATGGAACTTTGTGGTGCACCGTAAGGTTAGCTCTCACTTCTCTCTCCCTCCCTATAGAAATGTGGGAGGCTGTCCTGGATCAAGCATTACACAGCATGAGGTCCCTTCTGTGCGTCGCTACAAACCAAACACCGAATGATCGCATGTTCCTGCACCCCAGGAAAGCAACATACGGGCAGGCGGCTCCATCGTGGATGACAGAAAATGAGCAAGCTCTTCTAAAGAAAACAGTTAGGAAATCCAAGTACGAACCTGAGGTCGAGGAAGTTAGACTCCTGCATGTCAACCCACAATGGGTTCGTGTTGCACACCAAGACGGCAAGGAATCCACTGTGTCGACTCGTCACCTGGCTCCTGCAGCTAAAGTATTCAGTCCAAACACCAGTCACGATAAAGGAAGCCGTCACATCTTCAACATGCGAGAGAATGGTAAGACTCCCATCAATCAAGGAACCCCCCTCCCACCTGGAGACCCCAGCCAGAGAACAGAAAGAAGTCGAGTGGATACAGAACAAGTCCAGGGGAGGGAGCCTGCAACTGAACCGCAACAAACCACAGAACCGCCCACCCCAGGAAAGGTACCGTCGAAAGGAACACATGCAGAAATGCCAACCTTAGAGGCGCCTCAACGCACAAGTCACACTAGGCGCCCTCCTGGCTATCCCTCAGATTTTGTCCTAGATGAGTGGGAGTAGTATGGGTGGTAAGTGTCCTTATGTCTGTGTGTTCATTGTGATTTAGTAGTTATAAGGCCCATTTTTACCAATGTATTTTTTATGTAAGTGAGAGGAGCCCAGTTATCAAATAAAATAAGTACTCATGAGTTTTGTAATGTGAATATGAAATTTTTAGCGTCAATAAAGTGAGCTTTGTAATGCAAATACAATGTAAGAATAATTGCAGTTGGTGTGAAATCTGAGTAAATTCGTGTTTTGTTATGATGCGAATGTGTACTGTACTGTATATTCTTCTCAGTGGGGGTGAATGTGGTGAGAGTTGGTAACTGTGACTGCTGGTGTTTGTATGCTTGCTTGGCAACATTGAGTCTCTAACACTACTGGCTTGGCCAACACTTTGCTACAACTTTAAGCCGAATAAAGCCAACGTTCCAGCAACTGTGTTTGGTATTCCACACATTGCTTAGTTTACGTTCCATTGCCAATCATAATGAACAAACGAACGCATTTACTCATCTGTGTATAGGTTAGAAATTTAACATAAATGAAATAAGAGCGATTTTATGCCATGTTTTTCTTTGAAACGCCTCCTGAAACAGGAAAAGTTTTGTGTACAGTATGTTTCATCGCTGATCATGACGAACAAACGGACGCATTTACACATGCAAGTGATAACCAATGATATAAGAGCTTTTAGTAAAGATGTTATTATGAATAAAGATTATATGTGATAAAATATTTATAACCAAAGTGTACTAATAGGCTGGCCTTGAAATTGCTGTCCGCCCATTACATATGTATATGATAAAAATGCTTTTTTTTTAAAGGAAATTTTGGGGTTCGCCGTTTACATGGGGTCGTCCCTTACACGGTAATATATGGTACTGTATGTGTTTTATTAAAGCTCAATTAACCATTCAAATAATCGTAATTTTCTAGAATGCAATAATGCTTCAAAAAACGGAATCAAACATGAGGGAGAGAGAGGCTGTTGAAAAGTGATCAAATGCAGGTTTGTTTTTTTATTTAAAAGAAACTGTTATCGAGATATTTAAGTTTTTAGTTTATATAATAAGCTGTATTTCTGTTTAAGAAAGCATAGATAACATAATGCACAAAAGACAATACATAAGTTACGTCATGCTTCTAGAGTAGCGGCGTAGGCTACAGTCGTCTTAACGAAAACACCGAACATTTACAGCAAGTATAGTTAAGCTATACTGTAGTATTATTACTGTACATATAGTAATACACATTACACTATCAGTGATTATTTGGTTACAGTATAGTATTACTAGATAGGAATAACTTTTGCTATACAGAACAGTAAGGGGATAATGACGACTTGCTAAACTTTACCTTAGCACAATAATGTACTGTAACCTTACTGTGTCCAGTACAGTGTACATATGTGCAAATGTTCTGTACACTGTATATATGATTATAAACTGTTGCAGAAACCACATTAACACTATTACTGTGTTAATCATCAGCTCGAGCACCTACTTGTGGCAAGGAGCAGTGACTTTTTGGGCTCAAGCCATGTCGTCCTGATGGAAGGTTCCTTTAGGCAGCTTTCTTAGGGATATTTAGCTACAGTGATACTCCCAGAGAATTGACCATAGGTCTCCAGAATTCTAACTCCTGGCGCGAGTATCCTTAAAAAATTTTTGTTCCGTAACCGAAATACAAACCACGCTATTTACATTGGGTATTACTTTCGGCGTAGCTGAAATGACAAGCCATTAGATTTTAACGAGGGTTTCCTACCCCGCGCTAGTTAGCAGGGGAAGGGGGAGGGGTAGCTTGCTACCCTTCCCTCCCTCACACACCGGTGAAATGTCTCACTTCACTTTTGGCTCGGACAATGGACAGACGTGCCTGTCTTTGTCCTCGCTTGGCAGCCATTTTTTTGTTTTGTCTTTACTTGATCACTTACTTTTCTTTTACTCATTATATATGTAAACATTTTTTCGTGTTTATATATTTGAGTATAGAAATCAGTAAGTTTCCTTTTCAGAGTTCGTGCTTGTGTGTGTAGTGTACGATATCTCCTTGGAGCCCTCGGCAGTTAGGCTACCACGGTGTAATTTCATGGGTTGCAATCGAGTTTGACTTCGGTCTTTCTCTCTCTCTCTCTGTTGAGGTCGTTCACCCTTACTACGTTACCTTTACTACGTCTGAGTAGCTTCCTTCCTGTGTGGGTGGGGTTGCTACGCCGTATGTTTTGTCTCAATTAGTTTATGAATCTAATTGTATTGGTTGATTTCTCAGTTTTGTAGAACGATTCCTTTCGGGGTTTTCGTTCTTTATTTAGTGTTCATTCATTTATTGAATTACGCAATTACATAGTTACATAATTATAATTGTTATAATTCTGTGTTTGTTACAGCTCTCCTTCCGTGAGTGTAAGTGGTTGTGAGGGCACGTGCCTGTTGTGTAATTCTTGTGTTTCTTTTTCCTCGGGATTCTCTTCGGAGTCTTCCTGGGGGAATGAATGTTAACTAATGATTTTTGTTTTTATTTTTCACAGTTAACGATCTAGTTCGTTTCTGTAATGTAGCAACGGAGTAGCTGTCTTGTTGAGGCCTGGGGATTCTGCTGTTGCTGCCTCCCCTATAGACCTTCGTCAGGGGCGTGTCTCCTTCTCCTGGAAGTACTCCCGTGACGATTGACAGCTCTCCAGTTTATTTTAGAACACTCGGGAGGCTCGCCTCCTTGGGTGGGTAGCTTTCCTTCCGAGGGAAGTTTTCCTATCTAGGCTTGAGTTTTTTCCCTTTGGGGGGATCTCCTCTTGCCTTTTTATCGTGCGACTATGCTCTTGGTGCTGAGCGGTCGCACCTGCAGTTACGCTCAAGGGGCTGGGCAACTGCAGGAGCCCCTCTTCGGAGGGTTGCTCTTTTTAGGTCACTGGCTGACCCGTCTCTTCTACGAAGTGCTTCTCTTTCGTTAGCGAGGGAGTACACTCATAGAGACTCCTCTTCGGAGGACTCTTCTGCTGTTGTTGCTGTTGGCCGCCTTCGCCGTAAGGCTCACCGTCTGCTACGTCGTAAGGGCCTCCCATCTCCCTATAAGGGTGCTAAGAGGCGCCTTTTTGAATCTCCTCCGTATGCAGCCTGCAGCTCCTACCTCCTTAGATCTCTCCGGGGATTGATCTCCAACGCCTTCCTGACCTTCCGCCCCTGGTGCAGCTGGACAGCAGTCTGACCTCGTCATCCGACGGGCAACGGTCCCTTCGGGCCAAAGGGTTGCCTCCCACGGGGGGTGCTTCCCTTGCGTGTCAGGGTGTAAACAGACATGAATCGCGTCCTCTATTTCCATTATTGAACTAGCCAATTATAAAATTTGGGGTCGTTTAGTTGCCAAACTAGGTACTGGACGAATTCTTTAACAAGTGAAAATCTGGGTAAAGAATTGTTGTTTTACACTTGATCTTGAGGACTGGAGCTGGGCGGTTCTCTTTTCGAGATCGCCATTAATAATTTAGAATAAGACTGCGCCCTCCAACTAAATAACTTGGAGTAAGTAACTGTATAAATTGATCCATTCCATTTGTAATTTACTGGTCAATTCAAATTGAAATTTGTTATTTCTGTTTTGATTGGTTTTGTTGTAATATACTTATTATTGGTTTTTTGTAAGTTGTAATATAAGTGTAATTTAATTTTAATTTAGGTCTGTTGACATTTTCTCTGTAAAAGTCGGATAAAAATGTTATTGTAATTATTTCATTTGCAGAATGAAATGTCTGTAACGACTTCAACGTCGTGACGTTACATGCCTCGTTCGTATGGTTGGTTGAGGTGTCAATGGTCTTATTCTGATTGGGCAGGTGCAAGCCCCTGCAGTTGCGCTACATTTCATTTCCAAGTGCTCTGCGGAATCGAGGAAACTTTAAAGTAAGTTCGCTCCAATTTGTGCCTTGTGGTATGTAAATTGTCCTCAAGGTCAACTCGTTCATAAATTACTCAATTGTCAACAACAGCAAACAAAAGTGTCAACGAGTTTAGTTCGCGAGAGCTGAATGTTTAAATGCCTAAGTAGTTGGTTCCATCATTGACTCGTCGTCTAGAAAAGTGGCTATTATCAGTTATCGACCCAAAGTTGGTGTTTTGAAGCAATACTTCTTGTGTTCCATTTCTCATAATTGAGTCGCTGAATTCATCGTTCGAGTGCTGTACTGCTGTTTACTGTTCAACCTTGTAAACATGCCTTCCAGGAAAGTGAAATCTTTGACTCAAGAAATTTGACATTGCCTTTGAGACCTGGACTATTGAAAGTTTGGACGCCGAGACCATCTTAGCAGATGCAGAGAACGCCACTGTTGATGATCTAAGGTTATCATTGAACTCTCTTCGTGAATCATACAGTGATTTGAAAAGAGTCTCCGCAGGCAATCTGACTTGTGACGAAACTTTGAAAACATTGCGTGATGCGAGTGTTACCTTCCACAAGCTGAGGACGCAGGTAAATGAACAAATGGAAAAGCTATCGGTGAAAGAGGACATTCCTAAGCTTGCTAATGAGGTCAGCAAATGTAATTCGTCATTTTTCCAATTGAAGAAACTTTTTGTCCGACATGGGATGGTGAAGTTCGATCGTATAAAAGATTCAAGAAAAATTTCGAGCTATTAGTTCAGAGCCAGATGTCTGGGGAGATGGCACTTTGAGACTGAGAGAAGCATTGCGAGAAAATTCGAGAGAAGGCCTCATTGTTCAGTCAAAATCGAGCATGGATGAAGCATGGTCAGCATTAGATTGCATTTACGGAAGGGGAAACACCATCCGTGACGCAGTCCTCAAGGACGTTCATGACATTAGGCCTGTCAGAAGCGAGTCTGATGCAGATGGTCTTCGTCGATTGGTAACGGAACTTACTGTTGCTAAAGAGGACCTGAGATCGGTAAACCGAACATCTGCATTAGGTGAGTCGGAATTTTTTATCGTAATGGAAAAAATTCCAGTAGAGCTGCGCAGGAGAATCGACAGAAAAATTCTGGCAGACGACCTTGATGCTGAAGCCTCTTTCGATCTACTTTTAGAAATGGCCGACACGGCAGCCTCAATCGAAGAAACAGCTAAATTGCGAGCAGAAGCTCATTCTAGTTACATTTTCAGAGAAGAGCCGACGATGGTCGTTAAGAATTATCAGGTTAACAGTAAGGACAGAAACATTGATAACAGCGGTTTGAAAGGTGCCAAGTCTGGCAAGAAGGGAACGCCCAAAAAGGGTAACGGTTGGAAGGAATCGAAAACAGGGAAGCCAAAAAATTCCCCATCTTCCGTTCAATCATGTATTTTTCATTCTATGGCTGATCACCAAACGTCTGAATGCAGAGTGTTCCTGGGCCTTTCGTCCATAAAAAAGAAAGAAACCTTGAAGGAACATAACCGTTGTGAAAAGTGCTTTGGTTCCCACCCCTCAAATCAGTGCAGAAATAAGCACGTTTGTCAGGAGGTTAATTGCAATACGCCAGACAATCATCATACTCTATTGCATGCCGCTTGCCTAGCTGCGTCAAGCATGGTTTATGGTCCTGTTGATTGCGAGAAACTCCATCATCATCTAGGCCAGAACACAATGAGACCTAGTCATACAGCCTTCATGAAAAGGAAAGGCAATCTTTTTAGGGTTTCAGTTCTTTATGATTTGGGAGCTACTGTCTCACAGATTCTGAACTCGGTGGCAAGGGAAGCTTGTATCAAACCAGTATCCAGAATCAAGAACTTGATGATGAGGACTGCTGGGGAGAGCCAGCCACAAGATTGGGGACCGGCTGATCTGTACAGCATCCCACTCTACGATGCAGAAGGTAACTTCGTGACTGCAGTTGATTGCATTGGTGTCGATTACATCGGTGAACTTGATGGAGGAAGTTATCATGCAGCTACTGACATGTTCAAAGATGATGTCGATCCATCAGAACTTTTAGAGCCTGTTCGCGGTGACATCGAGTTGCTCATCGGAGACAATTATGCCAGCATATTTCCGCGAACGGTGAAGACAAGAGAAAACCTTGTTTTAGCTGAGACTAACTTCGGGTTCATTCTACATGGTTCTCACGAGAAATTTTTTGCTGCCAATTCTCATGAACCAAGTGTGATGCTGTCGGAGCTCCTCAACAGAAATATTTCTGCTGTTCTTCTGCAGTCAACGTCATCAGTTGCAGTAAGTCATGCTGAACGGCCGAAAGGGGAAGTTTCCACAGATAAAGCCCGGAGCAATGGCTCCGTGCAGCAGGTTGCAGAAAGTGGTGGACATTCGGTTCTTTCAATAAAGACCAGTGGTGAGACTGTGTTTGATCGTATGTGTGAAGTAGAGGATGGTCCGGTTTGTCATCGGTGCGATGCGGTCGGCATAAACTCAGAAGAGGAGCGAAGAGTACAGACATACAAGAGTTGTCTCACCTACGACCCTGAACCGAAGATATTTGTTGGCAGGTTACCATGGAGGGAAAGCTTCCGTACCTTGTCGGACAATCGACCTATTGCCCTCAAACGCCTAAATTCGTTAACACGTACCATGTCCAGAAACGAAGCTTTAAAGAACTGGTATGTAGACGAATTTGAAAAGTTGATCAACGACGGCTATATGACAGAGGTTACAGCTGAGGAGGATGCGCAGTGGAAATCTGATGGTGGCAAAGTCTACTACATCTGTCATTTCGCACACTTTAATGAGCATAGTTCCTCAACCCCACTCAGAATCATATTTGATGCAAGTGTTCCATTTAAAGGCAAGGCTATCAACTCCTTGTGAGAACCACCACCAAATTTGATTCCACCAATTCCAACCCTGCTGTTGAGGTTCCAAGAAAGAAAAATACCAGTTGCAATGGACATAAGTAAAGCATACTTCATTGTTCGCCTTGAGACTGAAGAATCTCATCTGCACCGCCTTTTGTGGAATCAACTGGACAAGGAAAAAGAAGTCAAGACGCTGCGATTACTACGAAACTCCTGGGGAACTACTCCGGCAGGTGGTATATGCAGTGTAGCAATGCTCATCATAGCTGAGAAATTCAAGGACAAGTACCCACAGGTATATGAATTCGTAAAATCGAACTTGTATGTTGATGATGGTACTACAAGTGTTGATGATGTTTCCACGGCATTACAACTTGCTAAGGAACTCAACATTGTCCTTAGCGAGGCATCCTTCATCATAAAGCATTTCATGATCGGTGGAAGTGAAAGTGATATTAATGCCCACATAAAGAAGTGCCCAGATGTACCTGACAATGTGCGACGAACACCAGAGCAGGAAAGAATCCTGGGTATAATATATCATTCTGCCAACGATGAAATTTCCATTTCAGGTAGAATTAACTTCTCAAAGAAAAGGAGAGGCATTAGATCAGAAGAAGATATCAGTTTAGAAAACTTTGATGATGCCTTCCCTGACACTTTCAGTCGAAGAAATTATCTACAGATCATAGCAACCATCTATGATCCAACGGGACTTGCAACTCCAGTTACCATCTGCCTGAAGCATGAACTTGGTCAAATATTCCGCCTCAAACAGGAATGGGACGATCCGATCCTAGATGGTAATGATGACCTATCTACAACCCGCAGTCGGTGTAAAGAAGTGATTCGTTCGATCTATGGTCTAAAAGAAATCAGGTTTGTTCGCTGTCTTACACCGGAAACTGCAGTTGACAAACCCACTCTCGTAATTTTTTGTGATAGTTCTCAGACTGCCTATAGATGTGTCACGTACTACAACTGGAAGTTGGAAAATGGCGAGCGAGCATCTGTTCTTGCCATGTCAAAGGCAAAACCTTGGCCACAAATTCAGACATTAACTATCCCCCGTGGTGAGTTACTTGGATGTCTGCTGGGTGCCAGAATGCAACAGATTATCGTAAAAAAATCAAGCTTCATTTTTGAAAGGGTAATGTTGCTAACTGACAGCACCATAGTTCTGGGACAACTGCATCATGAGCCCTACAAGTACAACATGTGGACAGCCAGCCGTATCAGTGAAATACAAACTCTGACTGATATTCGCGATTGGTACCATGTGGACTCTGGAAACAACGTTGCCGATGATGCGTCATGTGGTCTTATCCCATCTGAAATGGGAAAGGATTCCAGATGGCAAAAAGGTCCAGAATTCATGAAGAAGGACATCAATGAATGGCCAATCAAACATGCAAATGAAGTTCATGCGAAGAAAGGAGATCTGGACATAAGAATAAAAGATCCACGGATGACCATTGGAAGATGCAAGTCACTATGTGTTCAGATTGATGGTGGAACGAATGAAGATTATTCAGTTATTCTTGATATCCTAAAAACATTTAACATAATGGTCGACAAAAATGACAGCCTGATGAAGATTAAACGTCGCATCTCTAGAATCATAAGTTTTCAATATTAAACTTACCCGATAATCATGTAGCTGTCAACTCCGTTGCCCGACAGAATTCTACGGAAGGGATACGCCAGCGATCGCTATACAAGAGGGGGGTGTACTCACAAGCGCCACCTGTGGCCAGGTACTGCAGTACTTCTTGTTGACACCACTTCAATTTTTCCTCTGTCGTGCTTCCGGCAAGACGTTCATGGATACGCTTATAATTTTGGAGTCTTGTTCACGGTTTTTGGTGAAGTATTGCTCTAAGATTTCAGCTTTCGCTATTCAGGAAGTTTTATTATTAGCTTAGCTAACTTTTGGAATTAATTTGATTAATTATGGTGACGAAGAGAGTATGAACTCTCTTTCACCTTTAAATGGCCGACCCTTCCCTTAGACGGAAGTGTTGGTGTCTAAGAGAGTATAGACTCTCTTTCTTAATTTTGCTTAACAAAAGTTATAGATTTATTTTATATCTCTCCGCCTTTTATAGGCTTCTTCGATTAACTTCCTTTTATTATAAACTTATTAAAATTAATTTTTATATTTGTTTATATTCGACCTTTCCTAATAGTAGGCGGTCTTTTCTTGGTACCGAAGTTAATTAACATTGAGCCCGTCATTTCAGTTTTACCTGTTAACATATTATGCTATTTTAATGTTTTTGAAAGAATTTCTTTGATAGTCTCGTACTGTTTTCAAAGTTGAACTAACGTTTTGTTTTGTCTCTGCAGTTGTTGACGTTCAGAACGTTCAACTTGTGCTCTATCGTTACGATAGAGAGAGAATTTTCACGGTGTCACGTTGCAGTAAGAGTAACCGTGCCTAGCGTTTTGTTCATTCTTTCTTAACTTAATGGTTTTAATTCTAATAAAGGAACTTTTCATTTTGGGAAATATTTCAGTTTTTTCCTTTAACAATAATATGTTTTAACGATATATATGATTGGGCTCTTCTCTCAGGTTCTAAGTCAAGAGAGAGAGAGAGAGAGAGAGATAGAGACGGAGGGAGAAAGAGGAGGATAAACGTTTCGTTCAAGCGAGTAACGTTGTTATCGTTTTTGCTCTTCTCCCTAGTTTCTTTAGGGGAAGAAGGTAAACGTTTCTAGAGTTTTTTCTTGTTCTCAAGCTTTATGCGGTGAGAGATTTTAAACGTAGTTTATTTGATCTAGTGTTTAGTCTCTTTCCAGCCACTGAATTATTTATCTTTCATTAGATTTTTCTGTTACATTGTAATTCTGTTTTCGCAATTACTAACTTTTGAGAAAGGATAGAATTGCGTGTTTCAGGTACAAACCACTTAAAGTTTCGAGTTCAGTGAAATAAGTGCAAACAGAAAATCAAAAGTGATAAGTGATTAGCGCAAAGTGTGTCAGTGTTGTGCGTGAGGGTACTTCTGTGCGTGCCAGTCGTCCTCCCAGTCCGGGACCTCTTGCAAGCTCCCAAGCCCAGGGGAGAAGCAATGTCGAAGGGCAAAAGGGTTCGGCAGGCCTTGATCGGCGCACAGAAGTATCCTCGGTGGTTGCGGGCGTGTCTTACAGAGACCGTCACTCCCACCCGCAGACGATTGAGCCCTTATTTTGCTCGTCTGCAGAAGAAATTTCGGGGAGAAAACGCTGGTCTCAGGTCTCAAGACCTCTTAAACGTAAAGTCCAGACCTATGCCAGACGTACGAAGTTAGAGTTCAACAACCTGGATGCAGTCATTGGGTTAGCTCTGACTCTCCTCAGGCATCAGGTGACTGCACACCTCCTAAGAGAGGTAAGGCGATGCCTCAACAGACCTCATCTTCTATTAAGGCTTTGCCTCAACAGACCTTATCGTCTGTTGATCCCAAGACGACTTTGCTGCAGTCCATGCAGTCGCAGCTTGCGGTCTTAATGCGTGAGTTTCAGGCTGAGAAGGTTACACCTCCTCCTGCGAACGCTCCGCCTCTCCGCAGTCCAGTCTGCCAGGCGTACGAAGTTGAGGTTCCTCAGGCTACCTTACCGCGTTCTGAGTTGCCAGTTACCAGCGGTGTGCAGCAACCTCCGCCTCCTCCTGCGAGAGCTCCGCCTCACCGCAGTCCAGTCTGCCAGGCGTACGAAGTTGAGGTTCCTCAGGCTACCTTACCGCGTTCTGAGTTGCCAGTTACCAGCGTTGTGCAGCAACCTTAACCTTCCTTAAGGCAACCTCAGCAATGGGAGCAGGAGTCTTATGCCTTACTTCCTCCGCTTCCGCTTGCGGTTCCACCAGCGAGGCAACAATCTCTTGAGGTACGACAACCTCTTCCATCAATGAGGCAGCCACCTCAGCACTCGCTGCAGCGACCTCAACCCTCCTCAAGGCAAGAGTCTCAACTCCTTAGGCTAGCACCTCAGGAACCTTAA
Organism: Palaemon carinicauda; assembly: GCF_036898095.1. Classification (NCBI taxonomy): domain Eukaryota; kingdom Metazoa; phylum Arthropoda; class Malacostraca; order Decapoda; family Palaemonidae; genus Palaemon; species Palaemon carinicauda. The sequence continues at coordinate 94,119,144 of NC_090735.1, read as the reverse complement.
CTCGCGAGACAAGAACTGCGTTCTGCGCAGCCGCTACCTCAACTCTCGCAGCTCACACCTCAGGAACCTTAACTCGTTCCTCAGGAACCTGCTACTGCGCATCCGCAACCCTTACAGCAAGCGCAACTCTTGAGGCAGCAACCTCATGCTATGAGTCAGCCACCTCAACGCATGCATCTGCCATTTTTTCCTCAACTTGAGCTTCTTCCCATTCAACTTGGGAATAACAAATGACAATAATAACACCTCATTACTTTCATAACTTGCATTTGTAATCATATACATGTATGCCTACACAAACATTATGATAATGGAGGTTATTTGTATTACTTATATAAAAATATATATGTATTCCTTGCAATATATTTTTAACAAATCGCAAAATATGGCAAAAATATCTTCTAAACAAAAATGAATCATGAGTTATGAATGTAAGGTAATATTATGTTGATATTAAACCCCATGCAAGCATGCATGAAGTAATGCAGTGTTGCCAACAGGGCGAGTTTCCCTTTCCTGAGGTGAAGTAGATTATAGTACATTTAGTGTAGCTTAATTCTACGATTATCATGCCGGCTATCAAATTCATCAACAAAACAGTCTAAATCAATTCCCTCGGCACGTGCACTTTCAATAGACGGTAATGCGATATTACTCACTCTAGCACTGGTCATGGAATTTCTGAGAAATGTTACACGCCATGCAACACGCTCTGCTTACCTTACAGCATGCTCTACATACAGCATGCTCTGCATACAGCATGCTCTGCATACAGCATGCTCTGCATACAACATGCTCTGCATACCTTACCGCATGCTTCTCAGTCACACATCTTTGGTTGTTGCCAACTCACTAGACTGTCAAGCAGTTTCATAACGTTGCCTTCTAGTCTGCTGCTTTTGCACCAGTGAAACCCTCACTGAGAGAACTTAGCTTTTCTCGGATATGGTCCCTGTAGATGAGAAAGTGCTTTTCTCCCTCCTTCTGATATTCCCTTGAGGACTCTGTCATTTGGAGAGGAGCCTTTAGCTGCGTAGCCTCCTATGGACTTTTATTTAAGCATAACATGCTCCCAGGGAAGGTAATGGTTCCACTTCAGTCGCTAACCCCGTCTGTTACCACACCTGCTCCCATAGACCTTGAGCTGTGTTGCAAGACATGCAGTCCAAGCTTAGTCCTTGTTAGAGGATTTTTTTGTTTACGGAGTCAGTGTGTCACTGGGAAGACGTTCAACAACCAGCAGAAGTGACTTGTTGTGACGCAGTGCGGCAACCTCAGCAACCCGATAAGGAGTTGTCTGTACGACCCAGACAGTCTAGACAGCTTCGGGTTGTCACTGTACTTCCTCGCTTCCCCATGGTTGACAGTTCACAGACTGTGCAGCAGTACCATGATCTTGTGTCCGGCTCCGTCAGACGACTGGCTTTTAAGAGCTCCCATAAGTCGTCGCTGTCTGGAGATTCTCAGATGGACTATGGATCTGACCAAGGAACTGGGCCTCCTGGTCAATTTTGAGGAGTCTCAGCTCGTCCCATCCCAGACCATTGTCTCCCTGGGTATGGATCTTCAGAGTCGAGCTTTTCGGGCTTTTCCGTCGGCCCCAAGGATCTTCCAAGCCCTAGAATGCATCCAGAGCATGCTGAGAAGGAACCGATGCTCAGTCAGGTAGTGGATAAGTCTAACAGGGACACTTTCATCGCTGGCCCTGTTCATCGTGTTAGGGAGACTCCACCTCCCCCCCTTCAGTATCATCTAGCTGCTCACTGGATAAAGGACATGACGCTAGAGACGGTCTCAGTTCCTGTTTCCGAAGAGAGGAGGTCTTCTCTCGCGTGGTGTAAGAACAGCTTTCTTCTCAAGGAAGTCTATCTTTGGCTGTTCAGAAACCCGACCGCCTTCTCCTCTCGGACGCATCAGACACGGGCTGGGGTGCGACTTTGGACGGACAGGAATGCTCGGGAACATGGAATCAGGAACAAAGGACACTTCACATCAATTGCAAGGAGTTGTTGGCGGTTCTTCTGGCCTTGATAAACTTCAAGTCCCTCCAGCTTAACAAAGTGGTGGAGGTGGACTCTGACAACACCACAGTCCTGGCTTACATCTTCAAGCAGGGAGGGACTCTTTCGTGAAGTTGTTCTAGATCGCAAGGGACCTCCTCATCTGGTCTAAAGATCGAAAGCTCACGCTGGTAACGAGGTTCATTCAGGGCGGTATGAATGTCATGGCAGATCACCTCAGCCGGAAGGGTCAGGTCATCCCCACAGAGTGGACCCTTCACAAGAATGTTTGCAGCAGACTTTGGGCCCTGTGGGGTCAGCCAACCATAGATCTGTTCGCTACCTCGATAACCTAGAGACTCCTGTTGTATTGTTCTCCGATTCCAGACCCAGCAGCAGTTCACGTGGATGCTTTTCTGCTGGATTGGTTCCATCTCGACCTGTATGCATTCCCGCCGTTCAAGATTGTCAACAGGGTACTTCAGAAGTTCTCCTCTCGCAAAGGGACACGGCTGACGTTGGTTGGCTCCGCTCTGGCCCGCGAGAGAATGGTTCTTAGAGGTACTGCAATGGCTGGTCGACATTCCCAGGACTCTTCCTCTAGGAGTGAACCTTCTACGTCTACCTCACGTAAAGAAGGTACACCCAAACCTCCACGCTCTTCGTCTGACTGCCTTCAGACTTTCGAAAGACTCTCAAGAGCTAGGGGCTTTTCGAAGGAGGCAGCCAGAGCGATTGCCAAAGCAAGGAGAACATCCACTCTCAGAATCTATCAGTCTCAAGGGGAAGTCTTCCGTAGCTGGTACAAGACCAATGCAGTTTCCTCAACCAGTACCACTGTAACCCAGATTGCTGACTTCCTGTTATATCTAAGGAAAGTAAGATCCCTTTCAGCTCCTACGATCAAGGGTTACAGAAGTATGTTGGCAGCGGTTTTCCGCCACAGAGGCTTGGATCTTTCCACCAACAAAGATCTACAGGACCTCCCTAGGTCTTTTGAGACCTCAAAGGAACGTCGGTTGTCCACTCCAGGCTGGAATCTAGACGTGGTCCTAAGGTTCCTTATGTCATCAAGATTTGAACCTCTCCAATCAGCCTCTTTTTAGGACCTCACATTAAAAACTCTTTTCCTCGTGTGCTTGACAACAGCTAAAAGAGTAAGTGAGATCCACACCTTCAGCAGGATCATTGTTTTCACATCTGAAACGGCTACATGTTCCTTGCAGCTCGGTTTTTGCTAAACGAGCTTCCTTCACGTCCTTGGCCTAAGTCGTTTGAGATCCCAAGCCTGTCCAACTTGGTGGGGAATGAACTGGAGAGAGTACTTTGCCCAGTTAGAGCTCTTAGGTACTATCTAAAAAGGTCTTAACCTTTACGAGGACAATCAGAAGCCTTATGGTGTACTATCAAGAAACCTTCTTTTCCAAGTTCTAAGAACTCAGTTTCTTACTATTCAGGCTTCTGATTAGAGAAGCACATTCTCATCTGAAGGAAGAAGACCTTGCTTTGCTGAAGGTAAGGACACATGAAGTGAGAGCTGTGGCTACTTCAGTGGCCTTCAAACAGAGCCATTCTCTGCAGAGTGTTATGGATGCAACCTATTGGAGAAGCAAGTCAGTGTTCGCATCATTCTATCTCAAAGATGTCCAGTCTCTTTACGAGTACTGCTACACCCTGGGACCATTCGTAGCAACGAATGCAGTAGTAGGCGAGGGCTCAGCCACTACATTCCCATAATCCCATAACCTTTTAACCTTTCTCTTGAATACTTTTTATGGGTTGTACGGTCGGCTAAGAAGCCTTCCACATCCTTGTTGATTTGGCGGGTGGTCAATTCTTTCTTGAGAAGCGCCGAGGTTAAAGGTTGTGATGAGGTCCTTTAGTATGGGTTGCAGCCCTTGATACTTCAGCACCTTAGAGTTGTTCAGCCTCCTAAGAGGAACGCTGCGCTCAGTAAGGAAGACGAACTTATTTAAGGCAGAGTAATGGCTCAAGTCGACTTCCTTACCAGGTACTTGTAATTTCATTGTTATTTTGAATAACTGATAATATGAAATACGGGATACTTAGCTTCTTGATATACATGTACACTGGTTTTCACCCACCTCCCTGGGTGTGAATCAGCTACATGATTATCGGGTAAGTTTAATATTGAAAAATGTTATTTTCATTAGTAAAATAAATTTTTGAATATACTTACCCGATAATCATGATTTAATTGACCCACCCTTCCTCCCCATAGAACCAGTGGACCGAGGAAAAATTTAAGTGGTGTCAACAAGAAGTACTGCAGTACCTGGCCACAGGTGGCGCTTGTGAGTACACCCCCCTCTTGTATAGCGATCGCTGGCGTATCCCTTCCGTAGAATTCTGTCGGGCAACGGAGTTGACAGCTACATGATTATCGGGTAAGTATATTCAAAAATTTATTTTACTAATGAAAATAACATATTTATGGAAAATGCTTCACAATTTTTCAGAGGTCGACTAAAGAGAACAGTGAAGACTACTCCAGTCGCCATCAGTAGTATGACGAAAGCAGAACGTTCGAGATGGTTTGCTGAAAATGATACATTTGTGCCTACCAAGCGTGAGTTACTAATATCAAACTTGTTTCTTATTCAACAGGCTCAGCAGTCGCTACCGTCAGATGTGGAGCATAAGCTAAAGTCACTGAACCCGATACTGGACGCCGACGGTGTGTGGAGAGCACTAGGTCATACTGGTGCTGCTATATCAAACCCCCCTGCGATTATACCATGCTCTGAACCCTTTGCAGAGATCTTGGTGCGTAAATGTCACCAACCACAGCACTCTGGTGCGGATGCTACTCTTGCCCTAGTACGTGAGAAGTTCTGGATCCTCAACGGTAAACGGTTTGTCAGCAAAGTTGTGTCGCGGTGCCCATATTGTCGCTTTCTAAGGAAGAAGATTGCCCAAGTAGAGATCGCTCCTCGTAAGGTGGAACAACTTGTGCGATCGCCAGTATTCGAACATGTGGTCGTTGACATAGCTGGTCCGTTCAATACCATCGCAGATCGTCGCAAGACGAGAAATTACCGGGTAAATTCTGGTAAAGCCTGGATTCTGGTTATCGTGTGTCGTGCATCTGGTGCGGCCCACATAGAGGTCCTTGAAGGTTACGATACCAACTGCTTCCTTGCTGGTTTCGATGCTTTCACTAGAATCCGCGGAAAACCCACATCTGTGACTGCAGATCTTGGTTCCCAAATCCGTGGTGCTGCAAACGTCATGGAGAGCCTTTGGAACCATACCAAGATGGCAAAGATTCAGACAAATCCCGAAACAACAACCTGGCACTTCGTACCATCTGGAACTCATTCGTCAGTCGGACAAGCTGAGAGGATGATCAGAACTGTGAAGAACACTTTAGAAGCTGTCACTGCTTCGAGAAAACCTGAGTTAACTAAGTTGCATTTGCAGAGACTAATGTACAGTGTTGCTGATATGATAAATGATAGACCTTTAGGTGTTCATCGAAATATGTTGCCAATTTAGACGCTGTAAGATTACTACGTCCAAATGACCTTATTTTGGGTAGATCAAACGGTGATATCAGTGAACTTTTAGATTTCGAGTTGGCTAAAACACCTGAGCAAATAGAGTATACAAAAATACTCGCACTGAATGAACTCTTTTTAAATCATTGGTGGAAAATGTGGTATGATCAAATTTTTCCAGCTCTTCTTCCCAGAGAAAAGTGGTCAGATTCAAACCGAGGAGTAGAAATAAATGATATCGTAATAATCAGAGATACTAATCCCGTGCGTAACCAGTGGCATTGGGGTGAAGTTGTTTCTGAAAACAAGTCGTCTGATAATATAACACGTTCAGTATCGGTGCGGTATAAGTCTGATGAAAAATCCAAGTTTGTCACTAAGTCGGTCAGAGATTTGGTTGTCATTCTGAGAAAGAATGAACGTACTGATTTGTAAACATCTACAGTAACATACGTGTGATTTTCAGTTGCATATAACGTAAAATTTTGTCGCAAAAAGTGCAATTTCATCTAAATGAGTACTTCTATATATTTTTTGGGCTCAAGCCATGGCGTCCTGATGGAAGGTTCCTTTTTGGTAGCTTCCTTGGGTAATCACTACTAGGATTTTCCCAGAGAATTAAACCACAGGTTATCACAGAATTCTAACTTCTGGAGCGAGTATCCTAAAGGTTTCCCCTTAAGACATCGTGTAACAACAGGGGACACGCATGTATAGACGTGCCACATAGCTATCTACACCCCATATAGAGTTAACGCTTCAATATGGCGGACAGGGAGTGGCTGGGAGCTGAGCCGTAGCCAATCTAGATGTGGCGATATCGGTACTCGCGATGTAAACAGACGGACGCCATTGCTTTCGATGACGTCACGTCCATCCTCATTCCTTTGCTAGTAGCTCGCTCGCTTGGACGTATTTTTCCCTTTGTGCGACTTTATCTTCTTGCATCCTCGCTATGTCTCAACCTTTAGCTTCACCTTCTTCTGGAAAGTTGAGTACAAAGGTTTAGGTATTGTTTAAATAAGCTCTGGCCTTAAAGTAAATCTTACTTTTCGAGATATTTGCATAATTGTGGCAGAGCTTTGCCAGACCGGTCAGCGCCATTTTATGACGCTGCTGTTGCTTGCATGCCTTATTTAGTTAGCCGCAACAGCCTTACCGGTATATAAATTACTAATCAGCGCTATTAGTCATTTAGTCTTCATAGCTAGGAACTTTATATCGTGTTTTTGACGCATTAGTTAGGGTCTTCGCTGACCCCATACCTGTAGGCTTTGATTAGCCCCTAGGCCAGTGAGCCTATTCCAGTGTTAATGCATGATATTTCAGTGATCCTAGTGTTAGTTATGAAGATATTGGCATTATTTTACAATACCATTGACAGTGATGCAAGTGTTTTTCGCCTTCAGGGACCATATAGGGGTAGGTTATCTTGAGTGCCTTGCTAACCTAACCTTATGATAGGACCCCTATATGCTCTCTTCATCCCTAGCCCTAGGGCTTCCCTCTGGTAATCTTGTATCCTATTACATGTGATAGGACAAGACTCCTCAGAGTACTGTATCGCCTCCCCACCTAAGGGAATGACCCCTCCCTTAGTGTTGCGGACCTTAAAGGTAGGATCCCCTCCTTTAAGCTGAATCGGTCCTTGACCTTTTCCTTGCGATACGTCTTCTCCCTTCCTTGATTAGGGTCTAACAACCCTAATCCAGGTTAGGTTGAAAGGGCTGGTTTATGTACCTTGCTGAAATATACGCGTGCACCGTTTTTCAGTTGGTCCACCTACTATAGGTTAGGGTGTGCATCTCCCTTCCTAGGTGGCCGCTCTGGTGCATAACCCACCCTTTCTTATAAGAAGACCCTTTCCCCCCCCCCAACCTATCTCTTGCCTAGCCTAACCTACCAGTAGGTTAGGCTTCATATGTCCCCTGTCCTACACTCCACCCTAGGCTGGAGTGCTGGACCCCGTGGTGCTCCCAGTGTTGTCCGCTCTGATACATAGACCCTCCATAGTGCTATGGAGTCAGTTATCATTTGGTCGACATGAAGAGTCTCCACCCCTTCTTTGGGTACACCCTGTCCTCTCTTGGACTGCCTTAGCCCCCGGTCATTGCGGCCCCTGCTTAGGATGATAGATTCACCTCTATCATGGTGGTACCTTTTCCAGAGGTGTCTTGACTAGGCTAGTACAGCCTTGCCATCCCACCTCCATCTTTGGTGCTTGTCCCCTGCTGCCTCTACCCCGGCATTACCGCCGCTACGGGTGACTTCCTTATCCTTGCCGCCTTCCCCCGAGTGCCGGGGGATCGCCGCCGGCCGCCGGCTTACCGCCGTGGTCTCTCCATTCCCTCATAGCCTCGGCACACTGCCGACCCCTCCCGGAGTGCCGGCACTAGCAGCCGGCCCCCGGCCCCGGCTATGCTCCTTTATCCTTACCCCTGTCACCCTCCGACTGCCTCCGGCTGCCGGAACCGCCGCTCCTTGCCGGCGGCCGCCGCTACCGGCTGCCGCCACCCTGGCTTCTTTTGACCATAGAATGATCATTCTTGAATGCCAGAAACTCTGCTCGAGCGGCTTCCGGCGTGCCGGGGGTATGCCGGACCTGTCCGGAGGCGGCAAGATGCCTTGCACCCCTTCTCTCAGCTATCTTTACTAGCGATAGCTCCTAAAAACCGCACCTAGACGGCTTGTTAACGCAGACAAACTGGTACGGAATCGTACATTTTGTTCAGTTTTCACTCTGTCTTCTTGCGTGTTTCATCTTTCCAGCACGCTACGTGTAATTGGCACGTCTGGTTGCCGGAACCTTACTAGGATCTCATGATCCCCAGACTTTCTTGATAAGATTTCAAGCCTAGTCTATAATATGGTAATTCTAAATGGAATTCCCATTATCAAGACACCTTCCATGGAGGCCTACGGCCACCTGGGACTGTCTGATGCTACGGCAACCAGCCGGGCGGGTTACACGAGGCATGCGTCTGTCTCCTTTCACCCACCCTTCTGTGCATCACAATTAACTTATGTTAATATTAACTTGTTAATAATTAACTTTATATACGAGCCATATTATGACTCTACAATACTCATCGTCTCTTTCCTTTACAGGAGGAGTACGTCAAGTGTGACCACGACTTCTGCGCGGTCCGTCGGCCACACTTCTATGGACACACGGCGTGTAGGACACACGCCCCTTGTGCTCACAAGAGAGGGGATCTCAAGTACTGGGGCCCCACCACCTGTTCGGTCTGCCAAGAATGCCTACAGAAAGCATTCTATGATCCTCCCTCAGCGGAGATTCGGGACACTGCTCGGGACAACCTACGCAAGAGGGTACGTGGCTTTCAAAAGAACGCCATTGGACCATACCTAGCCACAGAAGAAATGAGATCTTTGCTGTTCCCAAAGGCCTCACCAGACTCAGTGGTCCCAGTCGAACAGATCCCCGTCGTCCAGATCACAGTGGAACCTGATACTGTCATGGTTCAGTCCATGAATGATTGTCACCTGGATTCAGAACATGATGAACACATGTCAGAGATCTCGGAGGACACCGAGAAAACCCTTATGGCCCAGGGTGAAGGGGAGGATGATGAAGAAGAGGACCGGGTAGTATATACCGAGTCCGATAAGGAGGATGCCCCTCCCTCCATCCCCCTTCCTACTCCTACACCGTCGGAAGTGTCTCTCCCATCTACGTCCTCCACCACGACTCCTCTACCTACGGCACAGGATATGATTCGGCTCATTGAATCCGTGATGGAGCAGAAGCTCCAAGAAACTCACAAGATCATTCGGTCGATGGGAGGTTCCGAGGAATCTCGCAAAATCTCCATCAAGGACCTCCCCGCATGCTCGAGCGACAATCCGTGGCGGTTCGCCGAGCATATGGGCATCGCTGATGACAAGACCTTCGTCAGCGATAAGATCGGTTCCATACCCCTGGAAGAAGTGGAATTCTTCCCCCGCTTTGAGGCGTATCCGGACCCAAGCTAAACGAACACCTCCTTCGTAGGGAACAGGAAACGAAGGAGAAGCTGGCAGCATCTCTCACTCTCCAGGTCCAGATGGACGTAATGGCTGGTGACACCAGAGTCCCTGACCATTACATGGTCCTTGCCAAATCTCATATGGCAACCTTAGTCAAGGATCTGTACCATTTCATGCGAGCTCGTAGAGCCTGCAGAGAATTCGTGTTCTCCAGTGCCACTGTCAGACACGAACCCCGGAAACTAATTGCCTCCAACATCTGGGGCAAGTACCTCTTCCCGTCTGATCTAGTGAAAGAGATCACAGACAAGGCCGCATCTGAGAACAGGAACCTTCTCAACAAATGGGGCATGTCTAGGAAGAGAAAGCCCTCTCAGGATGACGGTCCTCAGCCTAAGAGGAAGCAGTCGAAGCATAGACCCCAGCAACGTCAGCACAGACGTTAGTTTCCGGCACCCGCTACTCCCCAAGTGGCCGCTCAGCCGCCACAGACCTTTCATTTGGTCCCACAGCCGGTTTTGTCCTCATCACCGGCCTTCAATCCCGCCTTCGAGCAGCACTCCACTACCTTACGTCCCAAGGGTAGAAGCTCAGGCAGGGGTTCCGGCAGAGATTCCTCTCGCCGGCCCTCCAGAGGCAGAGGAGGACAGGGAGCTAGCGGCCGAGGCAGCAAGTCCTCGGGACCCCAGAAGCAATGAAGTGCTTCCGGTGGGAGGAAGACTCCGCCACTTCCAGGATCGCTGGACCTTCGACTCCTGGGCACACAGCATCATCAAGAAAGGTCTGGGCTGGAGCTGGGCGCAACCACCCCCAACCTTCCGGCAATCCTTCCAACGTTCAACCCCCCTCCTGGAAGAATATGTGCTAGACCTCTTGAACAAGAAGGTGATAAGAAGGGTGAAGTCCACAAGGTTCCAAGGGAGACGGTTTTGTGTTCCCAAGAAAGACTCAGACAGACTCAGAGTCATTCTGGACTTATCCCCCCCCTCAACGTATTCATATCGAACAACAAGTTCAAGATGCTGACTCTTCAACAGATCAGAACCCTCCTGCCTCGAGGGTCTTTCACGGTCTCGATAGACCTGGCGGACGCATACTGGCACATACCAATGAACCATCACGCTTCCTCCTACCTAGGATTCCGACTCCAACGGAAAAGCTATGCCTTCCGGGCCATGCCCTTCGGACTCAACGTGGCCCCTCGGATATTCACAAAGCTAGCGGACGCAGTAGTACAACAGCTCCGCATCCGAAACGTCCAGGTGATGGCCTACCTCGACGACTGGCTAGTGTGGGCGCCCTCGCCCGAGGATTGTATAGAATCCTGCAGAAAAGTTACCCAGTTTCTCGAACACCTGGGATTCCAGATAAACGCGAAAAAGTCTCGTCTATCTCCAGCTCAGAAGTTCCAATGGTTAGGCATCCACTGGAATCTTCAGTCACACCGCCTTTCCATTCCAGCAAAGAAAAGGAAGGAAATAGCAGGGTCTGTCAAGCGACTGTAAAAATCCAAACGGATCTCGAGACGCCAGCAGGAACAAGTTCTAGGCTCTCTACAGTTCGCCTCGATCACAAACCCAGTGCTCCGTGCACAGCTAAAGGATGCAGCGGGAGTCTGGAGACGTTCCGCATCCATCGCTCGAAGAGACCTCAAGAGACGGCTCCCAAGCAGACTTCGACTTCTTCTAAAGCCGTGGTCAGAAGCGAGGGCCCTAAAAAGGTCCCTTCCTCTCCAACACCCACCTCCATCTCTCAACATCCATACGGATGCTTCGTTGGAGGGTTGGGGAGGTCACTCCCACCAAAAACAGGCTCAAGGCACTTGGTCTCCCCTATTCAAGACGTTTCACATCAACATCTTGGAGGCCATGGCGGTTCTTCTGACGCTGAAGAAACTCTCCCCGCCCCCGTCGATACACATTCGCCTGACCCTGGACAGCTCTGTGGTAGTGCGTTGTCTCAATCGTCAGGGCTCAAGATCGCCCAAGATAAATCAGGTGCTCCTGACAATCTTCCGTCTGGCAGAAAGGAAGAATTGGCACCTGTCTGCAGTTCACCTACAAGGATTCCGCAATGTGACAGCGGATGCTCTATCTCGGACAAACCCGATAGAGTCGGAATGGTCTCTAGACGCAAGATCATTCTCCTTCATCTCTCACAGAGTCCCAGAACTCCAGATCGACCTCTTCGCAACGAGCGACAACCATCAACTTCCTCGATATGTAGCCCCGTACGAGGACCCCGAAGCGGAAGCGGTGGACGCCATGACCTTGGATTGGAACAGATGGGCCAAGATTTACCTGTTCCCTCCCACCAATCTTCTGCTGAAAGTCCTCTCCAAATTGAGAACCTTCAAAGGGACAGCAGCTCTAGTGGCTCCCAAGTGGCCCCACAGCAACTGGTACCCCTTGATCCTGGAGATGCAGCCAACGCTGATCCCCCTCCCGGACCCAGTTCTCTCCCAGCAAATACAGATGTCGACTGTCTTCGCTTCTTCATCGAAAATCAAGGACCCTCATCTCATGATTTTCTCACCCTAGCCGCTAAGAAAAGGTTTGGGATTTCGAAGAAGAGTCTAGACTTCCTCGAGGAATACAAGACCGAATCCACGAGAAGGCAATACGAATCGTCTTGGAGGAAATGGGTCTCCTTTGTCAAGGCAAAGAACCCCTCGAAAATCACCATAAAATTTTGCATGTCCTTCTTCATTCACCTTCATGGACAAGGCTTGGCAGCCAACACGATTTCTACTTGCAAATCGGCCTTGACTAGACCTTTGTCATACGCCTTCCAAATAGATCTGTCTAGCGACATCTTCAACAAACTACCGAAGGCCTGTGCCCGTTTACGACCGGCACCTCCTCCGAGACCAATCACTTGGTCTCTAGACAAAGTTCTCCACTTCGCCTCCAACTTTGACAATGATTCATGCCCTCTCAAGGACCTGACTCAGAAAGTTATATTTCTCTTCGCTCTAGCTTCGGGAGCCCGAGTCAGCGAAATAGTGGCACTATCTAGAGAAGAGGGACATATCGTTTTCAACGATTCAGGAGACCTCTCCCTCTTCCCTGATCCGACGTTTCTCGCAAGAACGAATTACCTACCAAACGATGGGGCCCGTGGAGGATATGCCCCTTGAAGGAAGATGCCTCTCTATGTCCAGTAGAGAGCCTTAAGGTCTATCTTCATAGAACTTCAAACTTTGGTGGAGGCCAACTCTTCAAAGGAGAAACATCGGGCAGCGACCTGTCACTGAAACAATTGAGAGCAAAAATCACCTACTTCATTCGCAGAGCGGATCCAGACAGTACACCCGCTGGTCATGATCCTAGGAAAGTCGCTTCGTCTCTGAATTTCTTTCAGAGTATGGATTTCGAAAGCCTCAAGAACTATACAGGCTGGAAATCCTCGCGTGTTTTCTTTAAACATTATGCGAAACAAGTGCACGAAGTGAAACATTTTGTGGTAGCCGCAGGTAGTGTTATGAAACCTGCTCTGAACTCTGCTTAGAACAGTGAGTTATTAGGGACTCTAACTCGTCGGGTGCCTATGTTGACCCTCAAGTGATACGTAGTGAAGCAGAAACCACCTTGTGTTTTCTTTAACTGTTCTTACCTCAGGTGAAATGTCATAGTAGATTACCACATGAGTGCTACATGCCACGTGCATGACGTGTGTTACATAAAGACTAACGTTCCGTAGAACGAGTGCCTACTAATACTTGATTCTTCCCTTTCAGATTCAAGAGCACGCCTTTATGACTATGTACATTTTTTATCAATGTAAATGTTTTTTACTATTTATTGCATGACATGTATTGATTTACCTGCAATTATATAATAAAATGTCTATTTTATTACTTGTGCGTCGCCCTTGCTCCTTTCTTACTATGAAATATACTAATTGTCATAGTTTTATTACCCTTTATTCCTGGTTAAGGAAAATGCCAGGATTTACTCCGGGCATTTATTTATATAGAGCAAGTAAGTTTCCTTAGCGAATACTTACTCAATTATGAAGATGAGTCAACTCCATACACGAAGTGTTCAACCACCACTTCTTCAAGTTTGTTTCGACGCGAATACCAAATCGCTCTGACTTATCTTATGGATCTCATTGTTCCTTCAGCCTATATGAATAGCCTTCCCATGACCACTTTGATCTTAGCATAGCCCGTGGGGACTTCCATGCCAGGGGGGCAGGAAGGCAACTGCCTCACGGTAGCTCTATACTCTATCGGATCCTTTAAGGCGAACAAGGCTGGGTTTGGGCCGGGAGCGGCGATGCCATATCAAATATTACCATCACGTTGTATGGTGTATGGAGGCAGCATAAGTTAAAAAAATGTAAATATAATTAATTAATAATAAATATTCGCGATTATTAAATGCCCTCGTAATTTCTTTACTTTTAATAACAATGAAATTACACGTTTCTTCTTAAACGTGGCAGAAAATTTTTACAGCGGTGCCACATCCTTCTCAGGCGTTAAGCTGACCTCAGGGTATGAATATGTCAAACAGCGTGTGTCTCCATAAAGACGGCTCAACCAAAACAGTCAGTCATTATTGGAGTCTGTCGCCCTACCAAGAACATGGTAGGAAGTCCTTGTTATACAAATAAAAAAATGTTACATATTTTTAATATAAAAGATGTGCAGAAATAAATCTCTATAATCCTGGCATTCTTGTGTATCGTTATCAGTATAACATTCATGACTCAAAACTATCATCTATTTGTTTTGATAAATCCTTACAAAGACTATGAAACACAAATTGATATTTTCATCAGGTATGACACTCAAGCAAAAGTATCTTATATTTTGAAGATAAAAACGTGCCAAACCTAAAACAAAATATTCAAAGTAAATTGCAAAGCTAGAACAAAGTCCATAGAAAGAAGGCATGAGAATATAAAAAGAAAGTGTATCGGATACTCTTCATGAAGATAATTGGGCGTCTATACTACGTATAGATAATATGTTTAATTGTTGTCGATAATTATGTGTAACCCATGTATCTTTATGACACTATTTCAGTTTACCTGCCTAAATTTACACAAGATCTCTCTCTCTCTCTCTCTCTCTCTCTCTCTCTCTCTCTCTCTCACACACACACACACACACACACACACACACACATATATATATATATATATATATATATATATATATATATATATATATATATATATATATATATATATATATATATATATATATATATATATATATATATATAAAACAAATGGTAGAGCCTCCACGAGATGGAATTTGTGAGTGTAGGTAGATAAATTCACACATACGAGTTGATTAGAGAATGCGGAAACTCAGTAGTATGGGATAATCCCTAGAAAGGTCCAGTATATTGCCCCAGGAGACATTCGAGCGCAGGGATTAAAAGGGTAAACAGGAGCGGTAGGCCTTTAAACACTCCAGAGAAGGACATTTGGCAACGTAGGAGACAACGCCCGGATTGCCATGAAGGAGCCGATGGAGTATAGTATAGACCACTATGCTTTCGGCTCAATGTTTTAGCACTCACTTATAAAGGGAAAAAGTCTACCACGATACACTAATTCTCTGGTACTCTTCCATCAGGACGCCATGGCTTGAGCCCAAAAAACGGATTTTGAGCGAAGCGAAAAATCTATTTTTGGGTGAGATAGCCATGGCGTCCTGATGGACCCACCCTGTCTGTTATCAGGTCCCGCCCTGCGCCGCTGTATCATGGTGATGAGCGAGCTCCAGACTTTCAGAATGAGGATGGACGTGACGTCATCGAAAGCAATGGCGTCCGTCTGTTTACATCGCGAGTACCGATATCGCCACATCTAGATTGGCTACGGCTCAGCTCCCAGCCACTCCCTGTCCGCCATATTGAAGCGTTAACTCTATATGGGGTGTAGATAGCTATGTGGCACGTCTATACATGCGTGTCCCCTGTTGTTACACGATGTCTTAAGGGGAAACCTTTAGGATACTCGCTCCAGAAGTTAGAATTCTGTGATAACCTGTGGTTTAATTCTCTGGGAAAATCCTAGTAGTGATTACCCAAGGAAGCTACCAAAAAGGAACCTTCCATCAGGACGCCATGGCTATCTCACCCAAAAATAGATTTTTCGCTTCGCTCAAAATCCGTTTTGTCGTTTTGTTTCATGTTCTTATCATGTAAAAAAAAAAAAATTAAAAAAAAAAAGTTAAAAATGTAAAAAGAAAAAAAAATCAAGTTCCTATTTCTTATTTATTTATCAAATGAGATCAAATTTTATTTATAATTCTAGTATGTAATATTTGTTACAAAAAGGTTCAAAAGTGAATTTTAAACATTCATGGAAAAAACGTGCATAATTTATAACAGAGCAAAAATTAACCCGAGATAAAGCTCCGGAGTGTAAGCAGACACGAATCGCGTCCTCTATTTCCATTATTGAACTAGCCAATTATAAAATTTGGGGTCGTTTAGTTGCCAAACTAGGTACTGGACGAAATCTTTAACAAGTGAAAATCTGGGTAAGGAATTGTTGTTTTACACTTGATCTTGAGAACTGGAGCTGGGTGGTTCTCTTTTCGAGATCGCCATTAATAATTTAGATTAAGACTGCGCCCTCCAACTAAACAACTTGGAGTAAGTAACTGTATAAATTGATCCATTCCATTTGTAATTTACTGGTCAATTCAAATTGAAATTTGTTATTTCTGTTTTGATTGGTTTTGTTGTAATATACTTATTATTGGTTTTTTGTAAGTCGTAATATAAGTGTAATTTAATTTTAATTTAGGTCTGTTGACATTTTCTCTGTAAAAGTCGGATAAAAATGTTATTGTAATTATTTCATTTGCAGAATGAAATGTCTGTAACGACTTCAACGTCGTGACGTTACATGCCTCGTTCGTATGGTTGGTTGAGGTGTCAATGGTCTTATTCTGATTGGGCAGGTGCAAGCCCCTGCAGTTGCGCTACACAGGGTTCCCCTGCACGCCCTTCTGCAGTGTTAGCGCACAGGCGCTCTCCTACTCATCAGTGTTTTCCTGATCGCTAGCGCTCTCCTGTTCGCCAGCGCTCTCCTGTTCGTCAGAGCTCTCCTGATGATCGTCCCCCAACTGCTCGCCAGCGCTCTCCTGAGGACTCCGAACATCCTGCTGTTCCTGTTGTGCGCCCTGCGCACCATCGGTCTCCTGAGCGCTCTAGATCTCCTGTCCGTCAGAGCGCACCTGCGCTTCCAGTTCCTGATACGCGCCCACGTTCGCCCGCGCAACCTAGAACTTCGGTTCAGGTCTTGGACAAGGACTCTTCTTCTATGCACAGGATTCCACGCGTCGCCCTTCTGCTCACCAGCGATCACCAGCTCGCCAGCGACCACAGACGCGTCAACGTTCGCCTGCTCGTCAGCGATCTCCTGCGCGTCAAAGATCGCCATCGATCTTCCACGCATGTCAGGTCCCCTGGACACCATCAGTAGCGATCTAGCACTCGCCTGCTGTGGACCACGATCTCCGGTAGCTGAGTCTGCCGTAGATCTTCCTTCTGCTCGCCAGCGCTCACCTTTACTTCTGTCCTTCTGTGCGCCAGCTTCCTTCAATCGCCAGCACCCATCTGCGCGCCCTTTTCTGCCACGCACCGATGGGCGCCAACAGTTTTTCCTGACTGAACAGGATCGCCTGATTGACAGGTCGCATCGGCGCTCACCTTCCTGATGCACCTGCGCGCCTTCTGATTAGCACGATGCGCGCTAATCATCCCTAGTCTCTTACGCGTCAGGGATCTCCTACGCGCCCGCGCGATTCTTCGCCTGCGCGCTAGCGTTTTGTTAACGCACCACCGCTCGCCAACGCGCCGTCGCTTGCCAATGTGCCATCGCTTGCCGACGCGCCATCGCTTGCCAACGCGCCTTCACTCGCCTACAGGCCTTCGCTCGCCAAGACGCGCCATCGCTCGTCAACGCACCATCGCCCGGCTACGCGCCATCGCTCGTCAACGTGCCATCGCCCGCCTACGCGCTATCGGTCTCCCGACCGCCTGAGCTCGCCCGCGCGCCCACGTGCCTGCGCGACCACACGCCCACGTGCCCGCACGCCCACGCGCCCGCACGCCCACGCGCCCGCACGCCCACGCGCCCGCACGCCCACGCGCCCGCACGCCAACGCGCCCGCCTGCCCGCGCACGAGCGCTCCAATGTTCACCCGCGCGCGAACCAACGGTGTTCCATCGCGCGAATCGACGGTGTTCCATCGCGCGAATCGACGGTGTTCCATCGCCCGAACCGACGGTGTTCCATCGCGCGAACCGATGGTGTTCCATCGCCCGAACCGACGGTGTTCCATCGCGCGAACCGACGGTGTTCCATCGCGCGAACCGACGGTGTTCCATCGCGCGAACCGACGGTGTTCCATCGCGCGAACCGACGGTGTTCCATCGCGCGGAACGACGGTGTTCCATCGCGCGAACCGACGGTGTTCCATCGCGCGGAACGACGGTGTTCCATCGCGCGAACCGACGGGGTTCCATCGCGCGAACCGACGGGGTTCCATCGCGCGAACCGACGGGGTTCCATCGCGTGAGCGCCGGCTTGATTCCTGCAGTAGCCATTGCTTGCCTACGGGTCATCGCTCGCCTGTGAACTATCGGATTCCGACCGCCAGCTCTTCCCCTTCCAACCACGCTCGCCCTCCTTCTGCGCTCCCTCGCTCACTTTCGTCCGCGCTCCTGCGTGCCCGCGCACTGGCGCTTCCACGTTCGGCCACACGCGAACCATTGATTTACCATCACGCGAGCGCCAGGGCGATTGCGACCGCGATTCCCATCGGGGTTTCGCAACACGGCCAGCCTGGCGAGTCTTCTGGAGCGCGTATTTCCAGAACACGGTCTTCACCCCGTAAACGCAGAGCATGGCACGTGCAAGAGCAGGAAGAATCTTCAGAGAGGTCTGGGCAACATTCTTCTTTCCAGAACCTGGGTTAGCCCTTCCTCCTCGTCATTTCCTGGAAGGGTCGTGCCAGGGAGTTTTCCTTTCGAGATTTCTCCGTTGGGCAAGGGGTGACTGGTTTAGCCCTTCCTCTTCTCCATCCCGTGGAAGGGGCTTACCAGGTCCTTTCCCTCCTCGGTTGCGACCCGAGGTTTTGTACAAGGAAGCTCCAGGAAGATCATAGGTACTTTCCTCCTCTCAGGTTCAAGCTCCTTTGCGTTCTGTCGCCAAGTTTCGAACTTGCGGGCAAACTCGATGTTGGAGCATCTAGACGCAGTGACCGAGGGCTTCCCCTCGGGTGTCTCATCCGTGGATGTCGACAAGCTCAGACACTCTTCCATCCTTGGGAAGAGCTTGTTTGAGCCCAAGGACAGAGACATGGACAGCTGTTGCGCGGAGGAAGTCGACTTCCGTTTTCACTCCTCCAAGGCGCTTTCTTCCAGACCCTGCAGGCCTCCAACGCCTCTTCTTTCAGCCTCGTCGGCCTAAGTTATCGGACCGGCTACGGCAGCTAAGACAAGGTGTACAATAGCAGTTCCCTCCTGTCAGGGACAGGTAGCACGGGAGGCTCTCCCTGGGAGGCATAATCCTAGAGGGAGCGGCAGAGTTCACAAACTCTAGGATTGGCAATCCCCCCTTGCAGGTCTCACGCTGGGAGGGTGCCTAAGGTTACTCATCCGGATAACAGCTTCCCGATGCCGATTCCTGCACGATCTCGCGCCTCGTTCTTACCATCTCTCCATCTCTGTCAGCGAATCCAGTGTCACTGAACCTTTATGCCATGGGGTCGGTAAGAGTTTTGCCCGTTTGGGCAGAAGGATCCATGCCTTAAGAGAAGGTCCTCCATAGGGTCGTCGACGGCTTCACCCCCCGGCTTCTTCAGTCGATCCTTTCTCGTAGGAAAGCATCTGAGAAGGGAGTTCCGTCGTCGACCTCTCAGCTCTGATCAAGTTTGTCGAACAAACTTCGTCCAGCGTGGAACAGCAGAGTCGATCAGACTGGTAACGAGGCTGCAGGACTCCTTAGGCCCTGGATCGGAAGGACGGGTACTTCCAGTTTCCATTCCATCCATCTTCCAGGAAGCTCTTGGAATTCAGCCTAGACTACAGGTGTTCCTGCTTAAAATGCGGTGTGGCGATCCCGCCGCGGCATCGTAGGTTT
This sequence comes from Palaemon carinicauda, assembly GCF_036898095.1. Taxonomy (NCBI): domain Eukaryota; kingdom Metazoa; phylum Arthropoda; class Malacostraca; order Decapoda; family Palaemonidae; genus Palaemon; species Palaemon carinicauda. Next base: position 94,099,508 of record NC_090735.1, on the reverse strand, counting down.
TTCCCCAGAGAACTCTCCCTGCTTTCCTCATGGCCGCTCAGGAGCTGGCTTCCGCCTCCTTCACCTTTTGGAGGTCTGGTCAACTCCGGTAGGCTCGGGTTTGACCTTCTTCAACGCCGGGACAAGCTTCCGGGTCTTTACCAAGAGTGAGGGATCATGGTAATTTGCTAGGAGCCTTCTCTACTTCTGCCTCAACATCTGGAGTATCTAGCCATGATATTGAGTCAACGGCCATACCACGTTGAAAACACCGCTTCTCGTCCGATCAGCGAAGTTAAGCAACGTTGGGTCTGGTCAGTACTTGGATGGGTGACCGCCTGGGGACGCCAGATGCTGTTGCCTCCTCCTCCGAGCCTTCCCTTCAGTTGACTGTGGCAAGGCTGAGGAGAGTCGCAGTACCTGTTCTCAGTCAAGCAGAGCTTTCAGCCCTACCTTGGAACGTTTCCTGGGTCTTTTCCTCATTGACCCGTCTAAAGTCCCGAACGGTCGCCTCAGGATAAGTTCCCTGTGAGGCGGCCCAAGTTCCGGTGGTATCAAAGCAATGATTAACCGGACTTTCTGGCCCCTATGGGACCAGCGGAACGTTTAGATCTGCAATGGGGGTTGACCTATGGAACCTCTTGATGGGAGTGGATATTCTCGTCCTTTCCCCACATTTTGATGCTGTTCTCGGACTCGTCAAAGAAAAGGGGGGGGGGGGGGGGGGGCATGTTCTGGTTCAGGCCTATGGTCAGGACCTGAAGGATACCTCCCCATCATTCAGGCAGGCTTAGGGGCCGTAGTCTGGCCCCTCTACAGATCCTACAGTTCCTGCCGAGTCGCTCCGTGCACGACGACTTCATGGTACTGGCGTATTCCAACCAGCAAGGGACGCATTTTCATACCTTCGCATCTTACAGTAGAGATACTGAGATGGTCCGAGGTCCTCTCAATACCACTATCGGCTCGCTCATTCCGGGCAGAGGAATGTTCTCTCCGACTATCTGAGCAGAGCCTCGCAGATAGAGAGTACCTGTGGGTCTTTGGCCTATAGTAACCAGCAAGTCGTGGCCTGGGGGACCTGATCGCGAAAGCCTGGAACTTCAAGCTTCCACTGTTCTTCCCCCCAGTCTCAGACCCCAAGACTCTTTGGCAAGATGCTTTCCGGTGACGGTGGGACAACATCGATGCCTGCGTCTTCCCACCATTGTTGTCTGTTGAGAATGGGTCTCAACAAGACCAGGTTGTCTGTCAACCTTTCAATGGCCCTGAGAGCTCCACTGTGACCATACGCAGAACAGTTTCCGGACCCTCTGCTTCCCCTGACGGAACTCCCGGGAGAGCTTTTCCCACGGCACAGGCTACTCAAACAACCACACTATAACATCTTTTTTTGGGCTCAAGCCATGACGTCCTAATGGAAGGTTCCTTTAGTAGCTTCCGAAGGATATATATGACTACAGTGATATTCCCAAAGAATCAAACCAAAGGTTTCACAGAATTCTAACTTCTGGCGCGAGTACCTTTAAGATTACTCTCAAGGGTATCGTATATCATCAGGGGACGTATTCTTGACACGCCACAGGGCAATCTGCACCCTGAATAGCCTTTACGCCTCTAGGCTCTAGGGGAAAAACGTGGCAGAATAGAAGGGTAACCGCAACAAAGATTACCCTGGTTCCCCTACTACAATCGTATCAAAACCGCGCCAACTCCCTCTGGCGGTCATTCCTTTATCTGTAGCGACTCGCTACGGTGGTGTTCCCTGTCGATCTGACATTTCCGATCGTTTTCTGGGAATCTTTATGCTTCTACGGCTTCTTTCTCCATCTAGAAAGTTGAGTATTGATTCTTTACAATATGTAATTTAGTTCCAGCCTCGCAATGAAATTGTGTATTTCTTGTGTGCGGATCTTCGCCTATCGCCGGTGTCGCCATGGCGCTGTCGTTCTTTGTACATGTGCTTTTTGGGCTCAAGCCATGACGTCCTGATGGAAGATTCCTTCGGTAGCTTCCTTGGGTATATTTAACTACAAGGATATTCCCAGAAAATTAAACCACAGGTTATCACAGAATTCTAACTTCTGGTGCGAGTACCCTAAAGGTTTCCCTTTAGGATATCGTATATCAACAGGGGACGTATGTATTAACACGCCACATAGCTATCTGCACCCCATATAGAGTTAACACTTCGATATGGAAAGGTGGAGAATAACTGCGGAGCCGTTCCACAGTTACACTCATCCGTGGCTGCTTTTGGTACTCGAAACGTAAACAAACGGGCGCCATTGCTAAATGACGTCACGTCCGTCCTCATCCTTCTGCTTGTAGCGCCTTGCTCTAGACGGATTTCCCCTTGTGCGATTTTCATCGAATTACATCGCCGTTATGTCTTTAGCTTCAGCTTCGCCTTCTTCTGGAAAGTTGAGTACCAGGTCCCAGTATTGTTTAAATAAGCTCTAGCCGTAAAGTAACTTCTACTTTTCGTAAAATATTGTGTTTTGTGGCAGAGCTGTGCCGCTACCGGACGCGCCATTTTATGGCGTCGCTGTTCTTTTGCATGCCTTATTTAGCTAGCCAGAACAGCTTTATCCGGCCTCTTAACTAATTGATATTGTTAGTTATTTAGTCTTCATAGCTAGGAACTATGTATATCGTGTTTTAACGCTCTACTACTCGGTCGTCGTTCGACCCCATACTAGATCGCTAGTTAGCCTAGCACTTGTGTTCATGCATGATATATTCCAGTGATCCTAGATTAAGTTATGAAGATTGTGGCATTATTTATCATACTGTTAACTGTGATGTAAGTGTTTTCGCCTTCAGGGACCATATAGGGAATCGGTTTGATTGCGTTCCTTTCTAACCTAACCTAAATGTAGGAACCCCTATATGCTCCCTCAATCCCCTGCCTGCGGGCATTCCCTCTGTATGGTCATGCTTCCCCTTCTATACAGGGGAATCTTGTCCATAATCAGAGTATTTATCGCTTCTCTGTCTACCCTAGGGGAACGATCCGGTTGGGTTACTCATCCCTTCCTGCAACTTGCGATGTGTCTTTCAGCCTACCTAGCCTGGGAATTAACACTCCTTATCTAGGTTAGGCTTTTGGGGGGGGCTAGTTCTGTACTTTTATAGTTTGGGACGGTACCCTTGTACCAATCTCATTCTGGTTACCTATCCTAGGATAGGGAGCGTTCTCCCTATCCTTGGTGGCCGTTCTTGTACAGAGCCTCCTCTATGAAAGACCCCTCATCTTCTCCCTCCCCACCTATCCCTTTGGTGTAGGCTTGTCTATACACATCTGTCCCTAGTCCTACAACTCCTCCCTTGGGTGGAGTGATAGGGCTATCTTGCTCTCCTGCTGAGCTGGCCGCTCTGGTACACATACCCTTCATAGCGTTCTATGGGGGTAGCCACTGGCAGCGGTTTGTCCAGCAGGGGGTTCCCCCTCTTGAGTGTACTCTAACCCTCCCTTGGGTTACCCCAGACACCCGGCCGACTGCCGGCCCCCTGCCATTGGATGCTAGGAGTACCTACTCCTTTCATGAGTGCATTCTCTCCGGAGGGATGCCGGAGGGGTATGTGGTCTTACCCCTCCAATCCCCCCTTACCTGTCTCTCCTTTTATCATGGTGCCGGTCCCTTGCCGCCTCTACTGCCGGTGATACTGCCTTACCTCTGGTGACACTCTTTCATAAGATTTCTCCCCCCCTCCTCTAAGTCGTCAGCCTTCCGTGTGCCGGAGGCTGCCACCTACCGCCGGCATACAGCCGATGTCCCACCCCTCCCTTTGCCTAGTTTCAGCTGGCCGCCCTTCGGGGCCGGCCACCGGCGTGCCGGCATTGATTGCCGGGGGTTTGGGTATATTGCCATATACATATCTATCTTATGAATTGATCCAAGCTCACCAGGCCATCAGCCTTCGGCTGCCGGAGCCGCCTCCTGCCGGCGACCCGCCGCTGTGCCGGCGGTCGCCAAGATGGTATTATGCTTAGATACTCAATGTGTCTGTCTTGATGCCTTCCACCCTGCTGGATCGGCCTCCGGCGTGCCGTCGGCTTGCCGGCACCCTCTGGAGACGCCAAGGGACATGCACCCCTTCTCATACCTGCCGACAACATGCCGACAGTCCTCACACTGCAGCCAGATGGCTTAGCCACTTCTATATATAGGTATTGTCTTACCATCTAAATCTGTGGCTGTGCTGTCTTCTTGCACATGACAATATTCCAGCATACTCTGTGTCTTAGCACGGCTGATTGCCGGAGCCTATATCTAATACAGGGTCTCCTATTACCCTTCTACCCCAGGGAACTGAGTGGTCTCAGTCCCTGATACACCTCGCAGGCAATTTCTGTTAGAGGCTTAGCTTCTACCCACCACGGTTTATCCACATGGATTTCCGTTTTGTGTCCTTCGGCCACAAAAGATATTGCCTAATGGTAAGGTTACGGTAACCGACTGGGCGGGATTCACAAGTATGTGTCTATCTACTTCCTTTCCTGCTCTCTACCCTCAAACATTATAATACTTATGAATTATTTAATGTTAAATAAAATTTTTATTACTTAATCTTAATCTTAGAGTAATGTAAGTCATTCTTATGCCTTCCATGTACTCATGATCTCTTTCTTTTACAGGAGGAGTATATGAAGTGAGAAAGCAACTTCTGCGGAGTGAAACGCCCGGACTTCTACGGGCACAAGGCGTGTCGGACCCACGCCCCCTGCGCCGCCAAGAAAGGCGACCTGAAATTCTGGGACCCGCAGCACTGTAGAGTCTGCAAGAGTCGTCTGGTCGAAGCGTTCGACGATCCTCCTTCAGCGGAGGCAAGGGACAACGCTCGGGAGAAGCTACGCAAGTGGGTGCGTGGCTTCCAGAAGAACGCCACCGGACCGTATCTCGCCACCGAAGATTTGAGGGCCTTGCTGTTTCCGAAGGCATCAAAAGACTCTGTGGTCCCAAGTGATCAGATTCCCACCGTCCAGATAGTGGTGGAACCTGATATTGTCATGGCCCAGTCCATGCATGAGTGCCGTCTAGATTCTGACAACGCAGAACGTATGTCGGAAGTTTCGGAAGGAACGCAGAGGAACCTCATGGGCGAGGAGCTCGACTATGAGGAAGATCAGGTGGAATACCCTGATTCGGAGCATGAGGTCGCTCCCACTCCTACCCCCGCACCGACTCCTACACCGACCGAGGAATCCGTTCCTTCGACTTCTGCCACCCCGGATCCTCTCCCATCAGGCACTCAGGAGGTCTTCAAGATGCTTGAAGCCCTCATGGATAAAAAACTTCGCGAGACCCATGAGCTATTCAGGTCTAACTTAGGAAGTTTTAAACAACTGAAACGGATTTCGGTTAAGGACCTCCCTGCTTGCTCGGATACTAACCCATGGAGGTATGCCGAGCACATGCCGATCACCACTGGCAAGATCTTCATCAGTGAGAAGGTCAGCTCGATCGTGTTGGAAGAAGTGGAATTTTTCCCGAATTTCGAGGCTTATCCGGACTGTTACATCCGGCTCAGGTCCGAACCCGCCTCTAAAGAAGAGACCGAACCGAAGGAGGTAATTGTGTTCGATCTCACGAAGGCCCAGGCTATGCTAGCCAATACGGTGAAGAGTAGGGGCTTCACCAACTCCAAGATGCCGGCGCTTAGCAAAAAGCACCCAACCTTTGTTGCGCCGAACAATGCGACCTTCCCCTTTATAGAAAAGGCCTTCACTGCGGTATTGAAAGCAGTGGAAGAAGGGAAACCTTGCCCTGTACTAGAGGAGAGCAGACCCTTCTCCCTTACTGTTCCCCCTGATGATAGACACTGGAAAGACGTCCAGTCAACATTCACAGTGGGGAAGTTAGAGCCTGACGTTGCCGGTCGTCAGTTTAATGAGGACCTCCCAAAGCTCAATGATCACCTCCTTCGTAGGGAACAAGATACAAAGGAGAGGCTTGCCGCATCGCTGTCCCTCCAGGTGCAGCTTGAAGTCATGGCCGGAGACACTAGAATCCCGGACTTCTATATGGTCCTAGCCAAAATGCATTTGGCAACGGTAATGAAGGACCTGTACAGCTTCACTAGGGCTCGCAGAGCCTGTCGTGAGTTCGTGTTCGCGAACGCGACGGTGAAACACGAACCCCGGAGGCTGATTTCCTCCAATATCTGGGGTAAATACCTCTTTCCATCCTCCTTGGTGAAAGAGATTGCTGACAAGGCCGCCACGGAGAACAGGAACCTTCTCCATAAGTGGGGCATGTCGAAGAAAAGGAAATCCTCTCAGGACGATGGCCCTCAACCTAAGAGGAAACAAAAGCCCAAACCCCAGCAACGTCAACAGAGACGGCAGTTTCCGGGTTCCGCTACTCCCCAAGTGGCAGCTCAGCCACAACAGACCTTTCAGCTGGTCACCCAACCGGTGGTATCGCAGTCACCGGTCTTTACCCCTGCATTTGAGCAGCACACCACTACCTTTCGTCCCAGAGGTAGAGGCTCAAACAGAGGTTCCGGCAGAGATTCGTCTCGCCGCCCCTCCAGAGGCAGAGGAGGAGGGGGAGCTAGCGGCCGAGGTGGCAAACCCTCGGGAAACCAGAAGCAATGAAGTGCTTCCGGTGGGAGGAAGACTCCGCCAATTCCAGGATCGTTGGACCTTCGATCTCTGGGCACACAGCATCGTCAAGAAGGGACTAGGCTGGAGCTGGACACAACAACCCCCAGCCTTGCAGCAATTCTCCCAACAGTCAACCCCCCTCCTGGAAGAATACGTCCTAGAACTCTTGAACAAGAAGGTGATCAGGAGGGTAAAGTCAACCAGGTTCCAAGGGAGACTATTTTGCGTCCCCAAGAAGGACTCCGACAAACTCAGAGTCATTCTAGACTTATCCCCTCTCAACAAGTTCATTGCGAACAACAAGTTCAAGATGCTGACTCTTCAACAAATAAGGACCCTTCTGCCTCAAGGGGCCTACACAGTCCCCATAGACCTGGCGGATGCCTACTGGCACGTTCCAATGAACCATCACGCTTCCTCCTACCTAGGATTTCGACTCCAAAGGAAAAGTTACGCTTTCAGGGCCATGCCCTTCGGGCTCAACGTGGCCCCACGGATTTTCACCAAGCTGGCAGACGCCATCGTCCAACAGCTCCGCCTTCGCGGCGTCCAAGTGATGGCTTACCTAGACGACTGGCTGGTCTGGGCGACATCGCCCGAAGATTGTGTACGATCCTGCAACAAAGTCACCCAGTTCCTAGAACATCTGGGATTCAAGATAAACACCGAGAAATCTCGCCTCTCTCCAGCTCAGAAGTTCCAATGGTTGGGAATCCATTGGGATCTTCAGTCACACCGCCTTTCCATCCCACAGAAGAAAAGGAAGGAAATAGCAGGGTCTGTCAGAAAACTGCTGAAATCCAAACAGATCTCAAGACGACAGCAGCAACAAGTTCTAGGCTCTCTACAGTTCGCCTCTGTGACAAACCCAGTGCTTCGCGCACAGCTAAAGGATGCCGCGGGAGTCTGGAGACGTTCTGCATCCATCGCACGAAGAGACCTCAAGAGACGGCTCCCAAACAGACTTCGGTTACTCTTAAAGCCGTGGTCGGAAGCAAAGGCCCTGAAAAGGTCCATTCCTCTTCAACACCCGCCTCCATCGCTCAACATCCACACGGACGCTTCACTGGAGGGTTGGGGAGATCACTCCCACCAACGACAGGTTCAAGGAACATGGTCTCCCCTATTCAAGACGTTTCACATCAACATCTTGGAGGCCATGGCGGTCCTTCTCACCCTGAAGAAACTCTCTCCGCCTCCCTCGATCCACATCCGTCTGACTCTGGACAACTCGGTGGTAGTCAGATGTCTCAATCGTCAGGGCTCGAGATCGCCCCAGATAAATCAGGTACTTCTTCCAATCTTCCGTCTGGCAGAAAAGAAGAAATGGCACCTGTCTGCAGTTCACCTACAAGGATTCCGCAACGTGACAGCGGACGCTCTATCACGGACAAACCCAATAAAGTCGGAATGGTCTCTAGACGCAAGATCATTCTCCTTCATCTCTCGCCAAGTCCCGGGACTTCAGATCGATCTCTTCACAACGAGCGACAACAATCAACTTCCTCGATGTGTGGTCCCGTACGAGGACCCCAAGGCAGAAGCAGTGGATGCCATGTCACTGGATTGGAACAGATGGTCCAGGATATACCTGTTCCCTCCCCCCAACCTTCTGCTGAAAGTCTTCTCCAAACTGAGAACCTTCAAAGGGACAGCGGCCCTAGTGGCTCCCAAGTGGCCCCGGAGCAACTGGTACCCCCTGGTCCGGGAGCTGCAGCCCACGGTGATCCCCCTCCCAGGCCCAGTTCTCTCTCAGCAAGTAGAGAAGTCGACTGTCTTCGCTTCATCACTGAAAGTCAGGGACCTTCATCTCATGATTTTTTCTCCCTAGCCGCAAAGAAAAGGTTGGGATCTCGAAGAAAAGTCTAGACTTCCTCGAGGAATACAAGACCGAATCCACACGACAGCAATACGAATCCTCCTGGAGAAAGTGGGTCTCGTTCGTCAAAGCAAAAAATCCTACGGAAATCACCATTGATTTTTGCATGTCCTTCTTCATTCACCTTCATGGACAAGGCTTAGCAGCCAACACGATTTCTACCTGCAAATCGGCTTTGACTAGACCACTACTGTACGCTTTCCAGATTGATCTGTCCAGCGATATCTTCAATAAATTACCAAAGGCATGCTCTAGACTACGCCCAGCACCTCCGCCAAAACCTATCTCCTGGTCCCTGGACAAGGTGCTCCATTTTGCCTCTACCTTGGACAACGATTCGTGCCCTCTCAAGGAAATGACTCAAAAAGTTATCTTCCTTTTTGCTCTCGCCTCGGGAGCCCGAGTCAGCGAAATAGTAGCATTATCAAGAAACGAGGGTCATATCCTGTTCGCAGATACAGGAGAACTTACCCTCTTCCCTGATCCGACGTTTCTCGCAAAAAATGAATTACCCACCAAGAGATGGGGCCCCTGGAGAATCTGCCCCCTGAAGGAAGATGTCTCTCTATGTCCAGTGGAGAGTCTCAAGGTCTATCTTCGAAGAACTTCAGACTTCGGTGGAGGTCAACTCTTCAAAGGAGAAACATCTGGTAGCGACCTGTCACTGAAACAACTAAGAGCGAAAATCACCTACTTCATTCGCAGAGCGGATCCTGACAGTACACCCGCAGGTCATGATCCTAGAAAAGTCACGTCTTCTCTGAATTTCTTCCAGAGTATGGATTTTGAAAGCCTTAAGAGCCTCACAGGGTGGAAATCGTCGCGCGTTTTCTTCAAGCACTACGCAAAATAAGTGCATGAAGTTAAACATTTCGTGGTAGCCGCAGGTAGTGTTATGAAACCTGCCGTTTAACTCTGCATAGAACAGCGAGTTACTTGGGACTTTAACTCTAAGGGTGCCTGTGTTGACCCTTGTGTGATACATAGTGATTTCATGGACACTTAGTGTTTCTAATAGACTGTTCTTTCAAGGTGAAATGTCATAGACTTCACATGAGTGCCACATGCCCTAGGGCATGATGTGTTTTTTCTTTGATAAAGACTGACGTTTCTCCGGAACTTGTGTTTCTAAATGTGAAATTTCTTTCAGATTCAAGATTGAAGTCTTTTATTTTTCTATGTACATTATTCTTATTATTGTAAATTAACTTTTTTGGGCTCAAGCCATGGCGTCCTGATGGAAGGTTCCTTTTTGGTAGCTTCCTTGGGTAAATAACTACTAAGATATTCCCAGAGAATTTAACCACAGGTTATCACAGAATTCTAACTTCTGGAGCGAGTATCCTAAAGGTTTCCCTTTTAAGACATCGTATATCAACAGGGGACGCATGTATAAACGCGCCACATAGCTATCTACACCCCGAACAGAGTTAATGCTTCGGTGTGTAAGGGTTGAGAATAGCTGGGAGCCGTTCCATAGCTAATCTCATTCGTGGCTACTACTGATACTCGAGACGTAAACAAACGGGCGCCATTGCTTAAATGACGTCACGTCCGTCTTTATCCTTTGTTCAGTAGCTCGCCCTACTTAGACGGATTTTCCCTGTGCTTTACTTATCGCTTTGCATCTTCGTAATGTCGGTACCTTCAGCCTCGCCTTCTTCTGGAAAGTTGAGTACAAGGTTCCAGTATTGTTTAGTTAAGCTCTGACCGTAAAGTAAATATTACTTTCCGAGATAATTGCTGTTTTGTGGCAGAGCTGTGCCTCTACCGGACCCGCCATTTTATGGCGTCGTTGTTGTTATGCATGCCTTATTTAGTTAGCCACAACAACGCTTCCGGCCTTATTTACTAATCGAATACATTAGTTTATTTAGTCTTCATAGCTAGGAACTTTTATATCGTGTTCCGACGCTTTTTATCGGTCATCGATTGACCTCATACCAGTCGGCTACTATAGCCCCCAGGCCAGAGCGCCTGTATATAAGTGTTCATGCATGATTTTATTAGTGATCCTAGGCTAAGTTATGAAGATAGTGGCATTATTTTACAATACTTTCGACAGTGATGCAAGTGTTTTTTCGCCTTCAGGGACCATATAGGGGATAGGTTAGTTAGTGTCCCTAACTAACCTAACCTCCTCGTAGGACCCCTATATGCTTCCTTCATCCCCTGCCTTGGCACTCCCTCTGTTTAGCCTTGATTTCCTTTCTGAGTAAGGGGATCAAGTGTCTAATGGAGTATTCATCGCCTCTCAGTCCTCCCTAAGGGAATGACCCCCCCTTAGGGTTGCGTCCGAGAGTGAGGTTAGGCTAGCCCTTCCTCTATGGCTAGGAATAGTCTATGACCATCCTGCCATAGCGATATGTCTTCTATCCTTCCTAGTTCAGGGCTTCTAGCCCTGTTCTAGGTTAGGTTTTGGAAGGTTACTCTGTCCCCTGCTGAAACTGTACCCATGCACCGTTTCAGCCTGGCGGCCTTATCTTAGGTTAGGGAGTGTCCTCCCTTTCCCTAGTGTCCGCTCTGGTACAGAACCCCTTCCTTGGAAGACCCTTCTCTTCTCCCCTCCCCACCTATCTCTTGTATAGCCTAGCCTACACTTAGGTTAGTCTATACCCATCTGTCCCCTGTCCTACAACTCCTCCTTAGGGTGGAGTGATAGGGCTACCTTGAGCTTCCTTGTGCAGTCCGCTCTGGTACATATACCCTTCATAGTGTCCTATGGGGTTAGCCACTGGATGCGTTCTGCATGTGGAGGTCTCTCCTCTCTTGGGTGTCCCCTAGCCCTCCCTTGGGCTACCCTGCCCCCGGTCCCCTGCGACCCCAGCTCCTGGGTGATAGAGCCTGCCTCTATTATGGGTACACCCTCTCAGGGGGGGATGTTTGGATTCCATGACTGGACTTCTTACATCCCTCCCCCTGTCTCTCTCTCTATCCGGGTGCCGGTCCCTTGCCGCCTCCACTGTCGGCGATACCTGCCTCCTACCTTGGTGACTCTCCCCTACCCTCATGCCGTCAGCCCCTTCGCTTGCCGGGGGACTGTCGACCGCCGCCGGCTCCCGCCGACGGCCTTCCTCCTTCCTCCTACCTCACCGTCCGCTTGCCGGTCGGCCACCGGTGTGCCGGCATTCACTGCCGGCAACCGGGTTCAGCTATAACCATCCTTATCCCAGTCACCAATCCGGCATCCTCCGACCGCCGGAGCCGCCGCTCCCCTGCCGGCGTGCCGCCGTTGTTCCGGCAACCGCCACCCTGGCTTACTCTTGACTTACATTTTGTCTGTCCTAATGCCAGAAACTCTGCTGGAGCGGCCTCCGGCGTGCCGGAGGTCTGCCGGAACCTCCCGGAGGCGTCAAGGATACTTGCACCCCCTTCTCCTAGCTATCACTTGTATACTGATAGCCCTACACTGCAAACAGATAGCCTGTTACACTCTTTAGACCAGTGCCTTGGTACTGTTCTATTAGTAAGCATGCTGTCCCTTGGCATTCGTCAATATTCCAGCATGCTGCGTGCATCTTAGCGCGGCTGGTTGCCGGAAGCAGTTACCTTAAGGGACCTGTTAACTCCCTAATCTGGGACTGAGTGATCTCAGTCCCAAACTTATCCTTGGTTTTCCACGGAATTCCATTGCCCTGTGGAATTTCAGGGAATACTATCCTGTGCCTTTGGCCATCTCGGATTACCCATGGATAAGGCTTGCGGTAGCCAGACGGGCGAGATGCATGGAGTATGTTTTCTTTACTACTTCAATCTCTATGCATCACTCCCTTCATTAAGTTAAAATTAATGATTAATGTTAACTTAGCTTAAGAGCCATTCTTATGACTCCCCCCATACTCATTTTCTCTTTCTTCCACAGGAGGAGCAGACGAAGTGTGACTTCGACTTCTGCGCTGTGAAACGCCCGCACTTCTACGGGCATACGGCTTGCAGGACTCACGCCCCTTGTGCTGACAAGAAAGGGGATCTGAAATTCTGGAACCCACTGAATTGTACGGTCTGCCAGGCTTACCTAGTTGATGCCTTCCATAACCCTCCCTCAGCGGAGGTCAGGGACATTTCTCGGGAGAAGTTACGCAAGTGGGTGCGTGGCTTCCAGAAGAATGCCACCGGACCGTACCTGGCCACTGAAGAATTGAGGTCACTCCTGTTCCCTAAGGCCTCCCCTGATTCTGTGGTTCCCAAGGATGCGATTCCCACTGTCCAAATTACAGTGGAACCTGATGTTGTCATGGCTCAGTCCATGCACGAGTGCCGCCTGGATTCTGAAGATGACGAACATATGTCGGACGTCTCGGAAGACACGGAGAAGACTCTTATGGCTCAAGGAGCAGAAGATGACGAAGACCAGGTGGAATACGCCGAGTCGGAGCAAGAGGTCGCTCCTCCTTCCATCTCCGCTCCTACTCCTACACCGACGGAAGTATCTATCCCGTCTACCTCCACGACCCCGGATCCCTCTTCTTCCACTCAAGAAATGATCCGGCTGATTAGAGCCGTCATGGACGACAGGTTAAAGGAGAATCAGGAGTTCATCAGGTCCATGATGGGATCCAAAGAACCGAAGAGGATTTCGGTTAAGGATCTCCCCGCTTGCTCACATGCCAACCCGTGGAGGTATGCTGAGCATATGGTTATCGCGACCGGCAGGATCTTTATCAGCGACAAGATCGGCACGGTCCCTTTGGAAGACGTGGAGTTCTTCCCAAACTTTCAGGCCTACCCGGACTGTTACGTCCGACTTCGTTCCGAACCCGCCTCTAAGGAAGAGACCGAACCCAAGGAAGAGATAGTGTTCGATCTCGCGAAGGCCCAGGCTATGCTAGCCAACACATTCAAGAGTAGGGGTTTTACCTGCTCCAAGCTTCCGGCCCTGAGCAAGAAGCACCCTGCTTATGTCGCACCTGAAAATGCGGTTCTTCCATTCTTGGAAAAGGCCTTCACTGCGTGCCTTAAAGCTGTGGAAGAGGGGAAAGCCTGCCCTGCACTGGAGGAGTGCAGACCCTTCTCCATAGTCACTCCCCCTGACGCTCGACACTGGAAAGATATCCAGCACACTTTCGTCGTGGGAAAGCTAGATCCTGACGTCGCCGGACGTCAGTTTAACGAAGACCTCCCTAAGCTCAACGATCACCTCCTTCGTCGGGAACAAGACACGAAGGAGAGGCTCGCAGCATCTATGTCTCACCAAGTCCAACTTGAAATTATGGCCTGTGACACCAGAGTACCAGACCACTACATGGTACTCTCCAAATCCCACATGACAACCGTGATGAAGGACTTGTACCACTTCATAAAGGCTCGGAGAGCCTGTCGTGAATTCGTGTTCGCAGGTGCCACTGTGAAACACGAACCCCGGAGGCTGATTTCCTCCAACATCTGGGGCAAACACCTCTTTCCTTCTGACCTTGTGAAGGAAATCACCGACAAAGCCGCCACGGAGAATAGGAACCTTCTCCACAAGTGGGGCATGTCAAGAAAAAGGAAACCCTCTCAGGACGAAGGACCTCAACCTAAGAGGAAATCCCAAAAACAGAAACCCCAGCAACGTCAACCAAGACGTCAGTTTCCGGGACCCGCTACCTCCCAAGTGGCAGCTCAGCCACAACAGACCTTTCAATTGGTCCCCCAACCGGTGTTGTCACAGTCACCGGTCTTCACCCCTGCTTCCGAACAACAGACAACTACCTTTCGTCCCAAAGGTAGAGGCTCGAACAGAGGTGCAAGCAGAGACGCATCTCGCCGTCCCTCCAGAGGCAGAGGAGGAAAGGGAGCTAGCGGCCGAGGCAGCAAGCCCTCAGGACACCAGAAGCAATGAAGTGCTTCCAGTGGGAGGAAGACTCCGCCAATTCCAGGATCGTTGGACCTTCGATCCCTGGGCACACAGCATCGTCAAGAAGGGTCTAGGCTGGAGTTGGACTCAACCACCCCCAACCTTCCAGCAATTCTTCCAACAATCAACCCCCCTTCTGGAAGAATATGTCCTAGATCTCTTGAACAAGAAGGTGATAAGGAAGGTAAAGTCCACCAGGTTCCAAGGGAGACTGTTTTGCGTCCCCAAGAAAGACTCCGACAAACTCAGAGTCATTCTGGACTTATCCCCCCTCAACAAGTTCATAGCGAACGACAAGTTCAAGATGCTGACTCTTCAACAGATAAGGACCCTTCTGCCTCGAGGTTCCTACACGGTCTCCATAGACCTGGCGGATGCCTACTGGCACGTTCCAATGAACCATCACGCTTCCTCCTACCTAGGATTTCGACTCCAAAGGAAAAGCTACGCCTTCCGGGCCATGCCCTTCGGCCTCAACGTGGCCCCTCGGATCTTCACAAAGCTGGCGGACGCCATAGTACAATAGCTCCGCCTCCGAAACATCCAGGTGATGGCCTACCTCGACGACTGGCTAGTCTGGGCTCCATCGCCCGAAGATTGTGTAAAATCTTGCAACAAAGTCACCCAGTACCTAGAACACCTGGGATTCAAGATCAACGAGAAGAAATCTCGCCTCTCTCCAGCTCAGAAGTTCCAGTGGTTGGGAATCCAATGGAACCTTCAGTCACACCGCCTTTCCATCCCCCAGAAGAAAAGGAAGGAAATAGCAGGGTCTGTCAAGCGACTGCTGAAATCCAAACGAATTTCAAGACGCCAGCAGGAACGAGTTCTAGGCTCTCTACAGTTCGCCTCAGTGACAAACCCAGTGCTTCGTGCACAGCTAAAGGATGCCGCGGGAGTCTGGAGACGTTCTGCATCCATCGCTCGAAGAGACCTCAAGAGACGGCTTCCAAACAGACTTCGACTTCTCCTAAAGCCGTGGTCAGAAGCAAAGGCCCTGAAAAGGTCCATGCCTCTCCAACACCCTCCTCCATCACTCAACATCCACACGGACACTTCGCTGGAGGGTTGGGGAGGTCACTCCCACCAAAAACAGGCTCAAGGCACCTGGTCTCCCCTGTTCAAGACGTTCCATATAAACATCTTGGAGGCCATGGCGGTTCTTCTAACTCTAAAGAAATTATCCCCGCCGCCCTCGATCCACATTCGTCTAACCCTAGACAACTCGGTGGTAGTTCGTTGTCTCAATCGCCAGGGCTCTAGATCGCCCCAGATAAATCAGGTGCTTCTCCCAATCTTCCGTCTGGCGGAGAAGAAGAAGTGGCACCTGTCTGCAGTTCACCTACAAGGATTCCGCAACGTGACAGCGGATGCTCTATCGCGGACAAACCCGATAGAGTCGAAATGGTCTCTAGACGCAAGATCATTCTCCTTCATCTCTCACCAAGTCCCAGAACTTCAGATAGATCTCTTTGCAACGAGCGACAACAATCAACTTCCTCGGTATGTGGCCCCGTACGAGGACCCCAAGGCAGAAGCAGTGGATGCCATGTCACTGGACTGGAACAGATGGTCCAAGATCTACATGTTCCCTCCCACCAACCTTCTGTTGAAAGTCCTCTCCAAACTGAGAACCTTCAAAGGGACAGCGGCCCTAGTGGCTCCCAAGTGGCCCCGGAGCAACTGGTACCCCCTAGTCCTGGAGCTGCAGCCCAAGCTGATCCCTCTCCCGGGCCCAGTTCTCTCCCAACAAGTACAGAAGTCGACTGTCTTCGCTTCATCATCGAAAATCAAGGACCTTCATCTCATGATTTTCTCTCCCTAGCCGCAAAGAAGAGGTTTGGGATCTCGAAGAAAAGTCTGGACTTTCTAGAGGAATACAAGACCGAATCCACAAGACGGCAATACGAATCATCCTGGAGGAAATGGGTCTCCTTCGTCAAGACAAAAAATCCTAAAGAAATCACGATTGATTTCTGCATGTCCTTCTTTATTCACCTTCATGGACAGGGATTAGCAGCCAATACGATTTCAATCTGCAAATCAGCCTTGACCAGACCAATCCTATATGCTTTCCAAATTGATCTGTCCAGCGACATCTTCAACAAACTACCGAAAGCATGTGCTCGCCTACGCCCAGCACCCCCACCGAAACCGATCTCCTGGTCACTAGACAAGGTGCTCCATTTCGCCTCCAACTTGGATAATGATTCATGCCCTCTCAAGGATCTGACTCAGAAAGTTATATTTCTCTTTGCTCTTGCTTCGGGAGCTCGAGTCAGCGAAATAGTGGCATTATCAAGAGAAGACGGACACATCCTGTTTACCGATACAGGAGACGTTACCCTCTCCCCTGATCCGACGTTTCTCGCCAAAAATGAGTTACCCACCAAAAGATGGGGCCCCTGGAGAATATGCCCCCTGAAGGAAGATGCCTCTCTATGCCCAGTAGAGAGCCTCAAGGTCTATCTTCGCAGAACTTCGAACTTTGGTGGAGGCCAACTCTTCAAAGGAGAAACATCGGGCAGCGACCTGTCACTGAAACAATTAAGAGCGAAAATCACCTACTTCATTCGCAGAGCAGATCCTGACAGTACACCCGCTGGTCATGATCCTAGGAAAGTTGCATCATCTCTGAATTTCTTTCAGAGTATGGACTTTGAAAGTCTTAAGAACTTCACAGGCTGGAAGTCCTCGCGCGTTTTCTTTAAACATTATGCGAAACAAGTGCACGAAGTCAAACATTTTGTGGTAGCCGCAGGTAGTGTTATGAAACCTGCACCTAACTCTGCGTAGAACAGTGAGTTACTTGGGACTCTAACTCTTCGGGTGCCTATGTTGACCCTCGAGCGATACATAGTGATGTTGAAAACACTTAGTGCTTTTATATAACTGTTCTTATCCCAGGTGAAATGTCATAGTTGTTACACAAGTGCCGCATGCCCTGAGCATGATGTGTTTTATTCAAAGACTTGCGTTCCTCGAGAACGAGTACCTACTAATAAACTTGAAATTCCTTTTCAGATTCAAGAGCAAGTCTTTATTACTATGTACATTTTAATTATTGTAAATGAACTTTACTTATTGCTGTAATTTATTTAATTTCTGCATTTGTGAAATAAAATTTCTATTTTATTATCTGTGCGTCTCAATCAGCTCCTACTTACTATGAAATACATGCCTGTCATAGTTTTATTATCCCCTTTTTTCCTTACGGTTATGGAGAAATTAAGATAATAACTCTTAATTTATATTCACTCTGATTATGTAATGTTCCAATACGAATACTTACTCTTCATACCCTGGAGATGATTCATCTTTCTCAACATACAGTGCCCAACCACCACTGGTCTGTTTTTCAGAATGTTCCTATACAAA
The DNA here is from genome assembly GCF_036898095.1 of Palaemon carinicauda. Lineage (NCBI taxonomy): Eukaryota > Metazoa > Arthropoda > Malacostraca > Decapoda > Palaemonidae > Palaemon > Palaemon carinicauda. The sequence goes on along the minus strand of NC_090735.1, from coordinate 94,081,823 downwards.
TACCAAACATTCAGCTTCATCTCCAAGTTCTTCAAGTTCTTCTATCAGGATGAATAGCCCTTCAATACCACTTTGACGTCAGCATAGCCCGTGGGAACTTCACTGCCAAGGGGGGCAGGATGCTTCTTCCCTACGGTTCTTTACCAAGATTACTATGCTAATTTGTCAATGCCTTGGCACTTACTATTAGGGGAAAATCTACCACGATACATTGATTCTCTGGTATTCTTCCATCAGGACGCCATGGCTTGAGCCCAAAAAACGGATTTTGAGCGAAGCGAAAAATCTATTTTTGGGTGAGATAGCCATGGCGTCCTGATGGACCCTCCCTGCTACTTCGTCCAGTTTTAGGTCCCACCCTGCTCTGCTGTATCATGGTGATGGGCAAGCAACTGGCTTCAGGATAAAGACGGACGTGACGTCATTTAAGCAATGGCGCCCGTTTGTTTACGTCTCGAGTATCAGTAGTAGCCACGAATGAGATTAGCTATGGAACGGCTCCCAGCTATTCTCAACCCTTACACACCGAAGCATTAACTCTGTTCGGGGTGTAGATAGCTATGTGGCGCGTTTATACATGCGTCCCCTGTTGATATACGATGTCTTAAAAGGGAAACCTTTAGGATACTCGCTCCAGAAGTTAGAATTCTGTGATAACCTGTGGTTAAATTCTCTGGGAATATCCTAGTAGTTATTTACCCAAGGAAGCTACCAAAAAGGAACCTTCCATCAGGACGCCATGGCTATCTCACCCAAAAATAGATTTTTCGCTTCGCTCAAAATCCGTTTACACCCTTTATTGCAATTATTATTACTATAACCTGCAATTTATGAAATAAAATGTCTATTTTATTAATTGTGCGTCTCTCTTCGCTCCTATTACCATTATGAAATACATGATTGCCATAGTTTCATTACCCCTTTCCTTTGGAATGAGAAGAATAATATAGATTATGTGTATTATATATTCACCCATGCTGTGTATTGTTCTTACTTGAATACTTACCTTCGTCATGTCTTCGAGACCAGATTGTTCTCTAATCCATGGAGTATAGTGATTAATTATCACTTGTCTACACTTGAGAATATTCCTACCCGAATATTAACCTTCTGTCTTGTCTCCGAGTCCTGCACGAACTCTCCGCAGGGTGAGTAGCCCTTCGATGACCACTTCGGATTTTGGTATAATCCGCCGGGACTTCTCTGCCAGGGGGGCAGGAAGCTGGATCCCCACGGAACCTCTACCGAGGTCACATTACATACCTCTATTTGGAGCCCTTGGCACTTACTTTAAAAAAGGGAAAATTTTCCACGATACATTGATTCTCTGGTACTCTTCCATCAGGACGTCATGGCTTGAGCCCAAAAAACGGATTTTGAGCGAAGCGAAAAATCTATTTTTGGGTGAGATAGCCATGACGTCCTGATGGACCCTCCCGTCTATTCTAGTCCAGCCTTTCAGGCCCCGCCCTGTCCTGCTGTATCATGGAGATTAGCAAGGAGCTGGCATCAGGATGAGGACGGACGTGACGTCATTTAGCAATGGCGCCCGTTTGTTTACGTTTTGAGTACCAAAAGCAGCCACGGATGAGTGTAACTGTGGAACGGCTCCCCAGTTATTCTCCACCTTTCCATATCAAAGTGTTAACTCTATATTGTGTGCAGATAGCTATGTGGCGTGTTAATACGTACGTCCCCTGTTGATATACGATATCCTAGAGGGAAACCTTTAGGGTAATCGCACCAGAAGTTAGAATTCTGTGATAACCTGGGATTTAATTCTCTGGGAATATCCTCGTAGTTAAATATACCCAAGGAAGCTACCGAAGGAACCTTCCATCAGGACGTCATGGCTATTTCACCCAAAAATAGATTTTTCGCTTCGCCTAAAATCCGTTATTTAGTTAGCAGAACGACATTCCGGTGTAAATAGCTTATTCATTGTTATGAAAGCTATTTAGGCATTATATATTGTAAAGATATCTATAAGCATATTTTTCCCTTTCTGTGGCGATCGTATATGTCAGAGTTTTGGTGATTTAGGTAACCAAAATCTCGTTTTGTCTGGGTAACATAACCTAGACAACATATACTTACGTCATTTCCCCGATTACCCTACTGTATTGGTTATCATTCCTGGAGATCGATATCTCCTGGAATTATATTAACCATCATCAATCTCACTAGAGATTTATGGGTAATATCTCTTCCCTCTGAGAGTAGCCTTAGGCTACAACTCTTTGCGTCAGCCTTGAATTTCGAATTCAGGCATGACTAGCCTAGAGTTTTCTGTCGCATACCTTAATGGCCGTCGGCAAGTTTTGGGATTCGATCAGAACCTCAGAGTATTTAGTCTTTTGTTGGCAGTCGGTCGGCGGGGAGATTGCATTCCCTTGCCGTCGGAACTACCGGCATAGGAGGCTAGCCCTCCCTAGACTACACCTGAAGTGGTCGAATGTTACCGCCACCTTCTCCCTGTGGTCTAGTAGACTAGTCCTATGCTCGCCGACCCTAGGCTATAGAGTCGTATACTCTTGTGGCCTAGGATGGCGCCGGCATTGGAACTCTGTTTCTCCCTTGTTGAAAGGAAGGCATGAGCTGCCGTCCCCTTAACTGTACTAGCACCTCCAAAGCTGGAGAATAAATGATTTTCCTGCCGCTTGTGGTCGTGCCGGTACTGAAATAGAGTTTCTTCAAGGTGTGTAGATCCGGCAACATTGCCGGTCCCTCCTACACCTCATATAGGACCCTTTCTGTTCTTTTACGATGGCCGAGCCATTGTCTTTCCTGTGCTGGAGTCCTGCAAACTTACCATTGCAGGTGGGTTGCCGGAGCCGCCCAGACCCCCCCCCTCCTCAGCCGTCAGCTGTCGGCGACTGCCGGCTTCCAGCGGCTTTGGCGGCTGTGGATGGGAGGCCCCTTTTGTCACCAAGGTTCTCCAGTTCTCCCTTGAACTGCTAGCCACAGTTTCTGTTGTCGGCGTATTGTTCTGGCCGGCAGTAGACCAGCACAGATAGATACTGACTCAGTAGGTAGCATGCCAACTGTACTCGTGCTGCAGGAGGCTGGCCTACAGTAGTAAGCCGGCAATAGTACTGTGGCTAAATGGAAGTGAACCTTCTTTTCGGAGAAGGCAGTAAAATTAGACTTTTACATCTTTTATTTCTGTATACATATAAAGTAATTGATAGCCTTCACTCCATGCTCTCTCTCTCTCTCTCTCTCTCTCTCTCACTCTCTCTCTCTTTTCCAGCTTGCTAGATGCTCCGACAATAGCTAGCTAATCTGGCAATATGCCGGCTGAACTACAGTATATGTCTATACAGGTAATCAGTATAATTGCAGTATAGTATATACAGCAGATGAATAACTATCGTATATATTATACTAGTAGTTATTTCCAATATATCTTGGGTATCCCTGTCCAGATATTTGCTGAACCCAATTCTATATTGATAGAATAATTTTTGGGCTCAAGCCATGGCATCCTGATGGAAGGTTCCTTTTTGGTAGCTTCCTTGGGTATATAACTACTAAATATTCCCAGAGAATTTAACCACAGGTTATCACAGAATTCTAACTTCTGGAGTGAGTATCCTAAAGGTTTCCCTTTAAGACATCGTATATCAACAGGGGACGCATGTATTAACGCGCCACATAGCTATCTACACCCCACATAGAGTTAACACTTCGATGTGTAGGGGCGGAGAATAGCTGGGGAGCCGTTCCACAGCTAATCTCGTTCGTGGCTACTTTTGGTACTCGAGACGTAAACAAACGGGCGCCATTGCTAAATGACGTCACGTCTGTCCTCATCCTTCGCTTAGTAGCTTGCCTTACTAGTCGGATTTTTCCCTGTGCGTATCTTATCGACTTGCATCTTAGCCATGTCTCTACCCTCGGCCTCGCCTTCTTCTGGAAAGTTGAGTACAAGGTTCCAGTATTGTTTATATAAGCTCTGACCGTAGAGTAACTTTTACTTTTCGAGATATTTTATGTTTTGTGGCAGAGCTGTGCCTCGACCGGACCCGCCATTTTATGGCGTCGCTGTTGTTTTGCATGCCTTATTTATCTAGCCTCAACAGCGTTTTCCGGCCTCATTAACTAATCGATACTATTAGTTATTTAGTCTTCATAGCTAGGAACTTTATATATCGTGTTTTGACGCCTTGTTATCGGTTATCATCTGACCCCATACCAGTTCGCTAGTCTAGCCCCTAGGCCAGAGCGCCTAACATCAGTGTTCATGCATGATATATTTCAGTGATCCTAGGTTTAGTTATGAAGATAGTGGCATTATTTTACAATACTGTTGACTGTGATGCAAGTGTTTTCGCCTTCAGGGACCATATAGGGGATAGGTTAGATAGTGTGCCTTTCTAACCTAACCTACATGTAGGACCCCTATATGCTTCCTTCACCCCCTGCCTTAGGGCATCCCCTCTGTGTAGTCTTGCTCCCCCTACCACGTAAGGGGATCAAGCTCATATCAGAGTATCTATCGCTTCTCTGTCCTCCCTAAGGGAATGATCCCCCCTTAGGGTTGCGTCCGAGAATGAGGAACGGCATGTCCTTCCTCTATTGCTGGGGCTAGGTCTCCGACCTTTCCTGCAATAGCGATACGTCTTCCATCCTTCCTAGTTCAGGGTGTAACATCCCTGCTCTAGGTTAGGCTTGGGGGGAGTTAGTTCTGTGCCTTGCTGAAACGATACCCATGCACCGTTCTCAGACAGGCTGCCTTACCTTAGGCTAGGGAGCGTCCTCCCTTCCTTGGTGGCCGCTTTGGTACAGAGCCTCCTCCATAGAAGACCCTTCTTCTTCTCCCCTCCCCACCTATCTCTTGTATGGCCTAGCCTATACTTAGGTTAGTCTATACCCATCTGTCCCCTGTCCTACAACTCCTCCTTAGGGTGGAGTGATAGGGCTACCTTGAGCTCCTGTGTGCAGTCCGCTCTGGTACATATACCCTTCATAGTGTCCTATGGGGTTAGCCACTTGATGTGTTTTGTCCGCAGGGGTTCTCCCCCCTCTTGGGTGTTCCCTAGCCCTCCCTTGGGCTACCCTGGCTCCCGGCCGTCTGCGGCCCCTGCTTCTGGGTGATAGGGCTAGCCTCTATCATGGGTACACCCACTCAGGTGGGATGTCTTGGGGTCCGTGGCCGTACCCCTACATCCCTCCTTCTGTCTCTTTCAATATCCTGGTGCCGGTCCCTTGCCGCCTCCCCTGTCGGTGATACCCACCTCCTACCCTTGGTGACACATTCCTTGCCCCCTGGGCCGTCAGTCCTCCGTGTGCCGGGGGACTGCCGCCTCCCGTCGGCGTCCAGCCGATGGCCTTCCCTCATACCTCATAGCTTCGGTCGTCCGTCCACCGGTCCGGCCCCCGGAGTGCTGGCATCCACTGCCGGCAGTCCGGTTCTGCTATAACACTTTCCTTGTCCCTGTCACCAAGCCGGCAACCTTCGGCTGCCGGAGCCGCCGCTCCCCGCCGGCGTGCCGCCGTTGTTCCGGCGGCCGCCATCCTGGTATTACCCCTGACTTATATATTTGTCTTCCCTAATGCCAGAAACTCTGCTGGAGCGGCCTCCGGCGTGCCGCCGGTCTGCCGGAGCCTTCCGAAGGCGTCAAAGCGACTTGCACCCCTTCTACTAGCTATCATCTCATGCTGATAGCCCTACATTGCAACCAGATGGTTTGACTACATAAATAGATAGGTATTATCTTACCGTTCTATTAATAACCATGCTGTCTTCTTGCATATCACAGATTTCCAGCATGCTGTGTGTATCTTAGCACGGCTGGTTGCCGGAAACCGTTACCCTATGGGATCTTCTACGTTCCCAATTCTATGGTCTGAGTGGCCTCAGTCCCAGTTTTATATCCTTGGCAATTTCCACTAGAATTCCCGCTGCCTTCCTGGCATTCTATGAAGAATTCTGTCCTGTGCCCTCGGTCACAACAAATTGCCTATGGATAAGGTTACGGTAACCAGCCGGGCTGGTTACACGGAGTGTGTGTCTATCTCCTTTTCCGCCCATTCTCTGAACATCACATTGTTTATACCACTTAATATTAAGTTAAAGATTAATCCGTTAATATTTAACTTTAGAATAGAAGTCATTCTTATGACTCCCCCATACTCATGTTCTCTTTCTCTTACAGGAGGAACACGTGAAGTGCGACCACGGCTTCTGTGGTGTGAAGCGCCCGCACTTTTATGGGCACACGGCGTGTAGGACTCACGCCCCTTGTGCCAACAAGAGAGGTGATCTGAAGTTTTGGGACCCGCAGAACTGTACGGTCTGCCAGGACCGCCTGGTCGAAGCGTTCAATAACCCTCCCTCAGCGGAGGTTAGGGACGCTTCTCGAGAGAAGCTACGCAAATGGGTGCGTGGCTTCCAGAAGAACGCCACTGGACCATACCTTGCCACTGAAGACTTGAGGGCCTTACTGCTCCCAAAGGCATCCCCAGACTCTGTAGTCCCCAAGGATCAGATCCCCACCGTCCAGATCACGGTGGAACCCGATGTTGTCATGGCCCAGTCCATGCACGAGTGTCGCCTGGATACCGACAACGCGGAGCGTATGTCGGAGGTGTCGGAGACAACGGAGAGGAACCTCATGGCCGAAGAATTGGACTATGAGGAAGACTGAGTGGAATACGCCGAGTCGGAGCAAGAGGTCGCTCCGCCTTCCACCACCGCCCCAACTCCTACACCGACGGAAGTATCACTCCCGTCTACCTCCGCCACCCCGGACCCCATCCCAACCAGCGCCCAGGAGATGTTCCGTATGCTCGAAGCTCTTATGGACAAGAAACTCCGTGAAACACACGAATACATCAGGACCATGGGAAGTTCCAAGGAGCCGAAAAGGATTTCGGTTAAGGACCTCCCGGCATGCTCGCACGCCAACCCCTGGAGGTATGCTGAGCATATGCCTATCGCAACGGGCAGGATCTTCGTCAGTGAGAAGGTCGGCTCGGTTGCCCTGGAAGAAGTGGAGTTCTTCCCGAGTTTTGAGGCTTATCCGGACTGTTACGTCCAGCTTCGATCCGAACCTGCCTCTAAAGAAGAGACCGAACCTAAGGAGGTGATAGTGTTCGATCTCCTGAAGGCCCAGGCTATGCTGGCCAACGCTTTTAAAAGTAGGGGTTTTACCTGCTCAAAGCTTCCGGCGCTGAGCAAGAAGCACCCTACCTACGTCGCACCAGATGATGCGATCCTCCCCTTCATGGAAAAGGCCTTTGCTGCGGTACACAAGGCAGTGGAAGAAGAGAAACCTTGCCCTGCACTGGAGGAGTGCAGACCCTTCTCCCTGATTACTCCCCCCGATGTTCGACACTGGAAAGATGTCCAGCATACTTTCGTGGTGGGGAAACTAGATCCTGACGTTGCTGGACGTCAGTTTAACGAAGACCTCCCGAAACTTAATGACCATCTCCTTCGTCGGGAACAAGACACGAAGGAAAGGCTCGCCGCATCCATGTCCCTCCAGGTACAGCTTGACGTCATAGCCGGTGACACTAGAGTCCCCGACCACCACATGGTGCTTGCCAAAACGCATTTGGCGACTGTAGTTAAGGACTTATACAGCTTCATGAAGGCTCGGAGAGCCTGTCGTGAATTCGTGTTCTCAAGTGCCACAGTGAGACACAAACCCTGGAGGCTGATTTCCTCCAACATCTGGGGTAAGCACCTCTTTCCCTCTGATCTTGTGAAAGAGATCACCGACAAGGCCGCCACGAAGAACAGGAACCTTCTCCACAAGTGGGGCATGTCGAAGAAGAGGAAATCCTCTCAGGACGATGGCCCTCAACCTAAGAGGAAATCCTCCAAGCAAAAACCCCAGCAACGTCAACAGAGACGGCAGTTTCCGGGACCCGCTACTCCCCAAGTGGCTGCTCAGCCACAGCAGACCTTTCAGCTGGTCACCCAACCGGTCTTGTCCCAGTCACCGGTTTTCACCCCTGCTTTCGAGCAACAGACGACTACCTTTCGTCCCAAAGGTAGAGGCTCAAGCAGAGGTGCAGACAGAGACGCATCTCGCCGTCCCTCCAGAGGCAGAGGAGGAAGGGGAGCTAGCGGCCGAGGCAGTAAACCCTCGGGACACCAGAAGCAATGAAGTGCTTCCGGTGGGAGGAAGACTCCGCCAATTCCAGGATCGTTGGACCTTCGATCCCTGGGCACACAGCATCGTCAAGAAGGGTCTAGGCTGGAGTTGGACTCAACCACCCCCAACCTTCCAGCAATTCTTCCAACAATCAACCCCCCTTCTGGAAGAATATGTCCTAGAACTCTTGAACAAGAAGGTGATAAGGAGGGTAAAGTCAACCAGGTTCCAAGGGAGACTGTTTTGCGTCCCCAAGAAGGACTCCGACAAGCTCAGAGTCATTCTAGACTTATCCCCACTCAGCAAGTTCATAGCGAACAACAAGTTCAAGATGCTGACTCTTCAACAGATAAGGACCCTTCTGCCTCAAGGTTCCTACACGGTCTCCATAGACCTGGCGGATGCCTATTGGCACGTTCCAATGAACCACCACGCTTCCTCCTACCTAGGATTTCGACTCCAAAGGAAAAGCTACGCCTTCAGGGCCATGCCCTTCGGCCTCAACGTGGCCCCTCGGATCTTCACAAAGCTGGCGGATGCCATCGTTCAACAGCTGCGCCTCCGAGACGTCCAGGTGATGGCCTACCTCGACGACTGGCTAGTCTGGGCTCCATCGCCCGAGGATTGTTTAAAATCCTGCAACAAAGTCACCCAGTTCCTAGAACACCTGGGATTCAAGATAAACGCGAAGAAATCTCGCCTCTCTCCAGCTCAGAAGTTCCAATGGTTAGGAATCCAGTGGAACCTTCAGTCACACCGCCTTTCCATCCCCCAGAAGAAAAGGAAGGAAATAGCAGGGTCTGTCAAGCGACTGCTGAAATCCAAACGGATCTCAAGACGTCAGCAGGAACGAGTTCTAGGCTCTCTACAGTTCGCCTCGGTGACAAACCCAGTGCTACGTGCACAGCTAAAGGATGCCGCGGGAGTCTGGAGACGTTCCGCATCCATCGCTCGAAGAGACCTCAAGAGACGGCTCCCAAACAGACTTCGGCTGCTCCTCAAGCCGTGGTCGGAAGCAAAGGCCCTGAAAAGGTCCATCCCTCTTCAACACCCACCTCCATCACTCAACATCCACACGGACACCTCGCTGGAGGGTTGGGGAGGTCACTCCCACCAAAAACAGGCTCAAGGCACATGGTCTCCCCTATTCAAGACGTTTCACATCAACATCTTGGAGGCCATGGCGGTCCTTCATACTCTGAAGAAACTCTCCCCGCCTCCCTCGATCCATATTCGTCTAACCCTAGACAACTCGGTGGTAGTTCGATGTCTCAATCGCCAAGGCTCAAGATCGCCCCAGATAAATCAGGTGCTTCTTCCAATCTTCCGTCTGGCAGAGAAGAAGAAATGGCACCTGTCTGCAGTTCACCTACAAGGATTCCGCAACGTGACGGCGGACGCTCTATCCCGGACAAGCCCGATAGAGTCGGAATGGTCTCTAGACGCAAGATCATTCTCCTTCATCTCTCACCAAGTCCCAGTACTTCAGATCGATCTCTTCGCAACGAGCGACAACAATCAACTTTCTCGATATGTGGCCCCGTACGAGGACCCCAAGGCAGAAGCAGTGGACGCCATGTCACTGGACTGGAACAGATGGTCCAAGATCTACCTGTTCCCTCCCACCAACCTTCTGCTGAAAGTCCTCTCCAAGCTGAGAACCTTCAAAGGGACAGCGGCCCAAGTGGCCCCGGAGCAATTGGTACACCCTGGTCCTGGAGCTGCAGCCCACGCTGATCCCTCTCCCGGGCCCAGTTCTCTCCCAGCAAGTACAGAAGTCGACTGTCTTCGCTTCATCATCGAAAGTCAGGGACCTTCATCTCATGATTTTCTCTCCCTAGCCACGAATAAAAGGTTTGGGATCTCGAAGAAAAGTCTAGACTTCCTCGAGGAATACAAGACCGAATCCACACGACGGCAATACGAATCATCCTGGAGAAAATGGGTCTCATTCATCAAGACAAAAAATCCTACGGAAATCACCATTGATTTTTGCATGTCCTTCTTTATTCACCTTCATGGACAGGGCTTGGCAGCCAACACGATTTCTACTTGCTAATTGGCCTTGACTAGACCACTGATGTACGCCTTCCAGATTGATCTGTCCAACGACACCTTCAATAAACTGCCGAAAGCATGCGCTCGTCTACGCCCAGCACCCCCACCAAAACCTATCTCCTGGTCTCTGGACAAGGTGCTCCATTTTGCCTCCAACTTGGACAATGATTCGTGCCCTCTCAAGGATCTGACTCAAAAAGTTATTTTTCTTTTTGCTCTTGCCTCAGGAGCCCGAGTCAGCGAAATAGTGGCATTATCAAGGGACGAGGGCCACATTCTGTTTACAGATTCAGGTGACCTTACCCTCTTCCCGGATCCGACGTTTCTCGCCAAAAACGAATTACCCACCAAAAGATGGGGCCCTTGGAGAATATGCCCCCTGAAAGAAGATGCCTCTCTATGTCCAGTAGAGAGCCTCAAGGTCTATCTTCGTAGAACTTTGGACTTTGGTGGAGGCCAACTCTTCAAAGGAGAAACATCGGGCAGCGACCTGTCACTGAAACAACTAAGAGCGAAAATCACCTACTTCATCCGCAGAGCGGATCCTGACAGTACACCCGCCGGTCACGATCCTAGAAAAGTTGCATCGTCTCTGAATTTCTTTCAGAGTATGGATTTCGAAAGCCTTAAGAGTTTCACAGGCTGGAAATCCTCGCGTGTTTTCTTCAAACATTATGCGAAACAAGTGCATGAAGTCAAACATTTTGTGGTAGCCGCAGGTAGTGTTATGAAACCTGCACCTAACTCTGCATAGAACAGTGAGTTACTTGGGACTCTAACTACTCGGGTGCCTATGTTGACCCTCGCGTGATACGTAGTGATTTCAAAGACACTTAGTGTTTTTTCATATACTGTTCTTCTCCCAGGTGAAATGTCATAGTCGTCACACGAGTGCCGCATGCCTAGTGCATGATGTGTTTTAATTTTAAAAGACTGACGTTCCTCTGGAATGAGTGCCTACTAATAATTTGAAATTCTCTTTCAGATTCAAGAGCAAGTCTTTCATTACTATGTACATTATAATTTGTTGTAAATTACTTTTACATATTTATTGTATTTAATTAATATATTCTGCAATTGTGAAATAAAATTTCTATTTTATTACTTGTGCGTCTCAATCCGCTCCTACTTATACTATGAAATACACGACTGTCATAGTTTTATTATCCCCTTCCTCTTATATTCGATGAAGATTACTAAGGTTTCAACCCTTATTATATACTCACCTGTGCAATGTAATATTCCTACACGAATACTTACTTACTTCATACCTTAGAGACCAGACGGTTCTCTATTAACATACAGTGCCTAACCACCACTTGTCTGCCCTTGAGAATGTTCCTATATGAATGCCAACCATTCAGTCTTGTCTCCGAGTTCTTCATGTTCTCCCAGCAAGGTGAGTAGCCCTTCGATGACTACTTTGATCTTCAGCATGGCCCGTGGGGACTTCACTGCCAGGGGGGCAGGAAGTTCTCTTCCCTACGGTTCTTCTATTAAGATTACTATGATAACCTGTTCAAAGCCCTCGGCACTTACACTACAAGGGGAAAATCTACCACGATACATTGATTCTCTGGTATTCTTCCATCAGGACGCCATGGCTTGAGCCCAAAAAACGGATTTTGAGCGAAGCGAAAAATCTATTTTTGGGTGAGAGAGCCATGGCGTCCTGATGGACCCTCCCTGCTACTTTGTCCAGTTTCATCAGGTCCCACCCTGCTCTGCTGTATCATGGTGATCGGCAAGCAACTGGCTTCAGGATGAGGACGGACGTGACGTCATTTAGCAATGGCGCCCGTTTGTTTACGTCTCGAGTACCAAAAGTAGCCACGAACGAGATTAGCTGTGGAACGGCTCCCCAGCTATTCTCCGCCCCTACACATCGAAGTGTTAACTCTATGTGGGGTGTAGATAGCTATGTGGCACGTTAATACATGCGTCCCCTGTTGATATACGATGTCTTAAAGGGAAACCTTTAGGATTCTCGCTCCAGAAGTTAGAATTCTGTGATAACCTGTGGTTAAATTCTCTGGGAATATTTAGTAGTTATATACCCAAGGAAGCTACCAAAAAGGAACCTTCCATCAGGACGCCATGGCTATCTCACTCAAAAATAGATTTTTCGCTTCGCTCAAAATCCGTTATTTCATCAATATTCTGATTTGAAATCAGTTTCCATTTACCCTGCAATATTGAATTTCGTAAAGGGCTGGTGGTGTGACACCTCTAACCCCTATAGGGGAGAGCCCTTATCCCTGAGTTTCCCTGATCAAGAAACTCCCTGATTTAATATTGTACGGGAGGTCATAGCAAATAGATTGGTTGGGATGCATAAGTATATGTCTTTTATTTTCTGCCGACTGAACTACGGTATAGGTCTATACAGGTAGTCAGTATATTTGTGGTATAGTAAATACGGCAGATGGATAACTAACGTATAGATTATACTAGTAGTTATTTCCAATATATATTGGGTGTCCCTGTCTAGATATTTGCTGAACCCAATTCTATATTAATGGAATAATATTTCATCAATATTCTGATTTGAAATCAGTTTCTATTTACCCTGCAATATTAAATTTCGTAAAGGGCCGGTGGTGTGACGCCTCTAACCCCTAAAGGGGAGAGCCCTTATCCCTGAGTTTCCCTGTTCAGGAAACTTCCTGATTTAATATTGTAAGGGAGGTTGCAGCGAATAGATGGGTTGGGATACACAAATATATGTCTTTTAATTTCTAATCAACATATCTTGGATGCGAGCTTCTGCTGTTACCGTTCCTATTTCGAAAGAATGACATTCCTTCGATACTCTGATTGTGTATCAATCCTCCTTACCTCACAGCGTTAAGCATAGAAAGGGACAGTGCATGTACACTTCCTTACACCTAGGTGTTCGAGCCCCCTTTTCTTCAGGGAATTCCCCGGTTGGAGGAATTTCCTTAAGACTGAGGAGAGGTAACAGCATTGGCTCACAGGGGATACACGGGTATGTGTCTCCCACTATCTCTTTTAACTTTCTGTCCTAAGCTATTTTGTCAAAAGACAATTTTGCAAATTGCTTATTGATGCGATAATCAATTGAATACTCCTTTCTGTTCTCCCTTCCTTACAGGAGGGACACCAGATGATGCATTGCAGTCTTCTGCAGTTATAAAGATGAGTATTTTCACGGACCTAATATATGCAGGTTCCCCAGCAATATTATTTCCAAATCCCCAATCTACAAGACGGCAGTCTAGAGCTGTCGAACTGTGATTGGTTTCGTTTCGAAAGTTATCTCTTAAATGCGGTTCAACTGTGAACTCGTAAAATGCGAGAACTCTACGGGAATTGGACCGAAAAATTCACTTTCTCATTACTAAAAATGCCGATTTATTGCTCCTTTTAAAGGTTTTTAAGGTCTAAACCCCACCCCCCAACCCTGCCTCTCAAGTTGAGGTTGCGGACACTAACGGCATTGGTGAGTCTGAGCGGGACTCGAACCCCGACTGACAAACACCGGGCAGAGACTCCACATTCAAGCCACACCTTGTAGTGAAATCAACGACAGCAGTCATTGTTTCACTGTCACATCTGACTCCGCCGCCAAGAGCCGGCAGTGTGTGCCCTTGGTCACCACCCAGTCAATAGCTGAGTTGGTATACCTTCAATCGACAGCCCGCCGATTACCGGCGGTCTGCCGACAGCCCGAGGAGTCTCCTCTGGTTCAGAGATCCGCTGAATATGCGTATAGTTTTCACCACTACCCAGTCACATTGAATACTGGCTAGGATAGTGTGATGTCTGTCAGCGACCCGCTGACAGCCGACAAGTCACTGATATGTCGAAGACCTGCTGGCCATATTGGTACTGAAGTACTGTGCCAGTTAACTTACCCCCCAAGCACTAGCCTTGACGGTAACATGCCAGTTGTATAGGGGTATACAATACCCTGTACACCTGCAGTTTAGGACCATATCACAGACAGAAATCCTTGGTACATAACCATACAATAGAATGGTTTTCCAGTACGTTGTGCTTCTAAGCACAACCCCTTGCTGAGACCTACCTGATTTGGGGGATCCACTTCCCCCCCCCCCCCCCTTTTTCCTTACGCTGATGCTTCATCAGCCTCTTGATTCTCATTATTAATTCCCGGGATGTAGGGCGCTACTCTAGCCTTATGGACTAGAATCTTCCATCGGCCTCTTCTTGAAAGGGATGCTCTAGAATCAATAATTAGGAAGACCACAGCAGTTGGCTGGAAGGATTTACTCGTCTGTGTCTCTCCTCTTTTCTAGCGTACTTATCCTAAGCTTTATACAATAGAAAGGAATCTTCTATTACAGTGAAACACTGAAAAGCTGATATAGGCAAACAGTCAGGTATGGCCTGAAAGGAGAACAGAAGGGTTTCTTAGTTCTCCCTAGGATGTTGAACAGCGTCCCACAGTTACAATGACCGTTGTTCCACAGACAGTCAGATTTATACACCTTCGGATCAAGCGAAGCAAACAGATGCTTCTGGTAGGAGGGAAGTTCCTCCTGGATCGCCGGACCTTCGATCACTGGAGTCCAAGGCCTGACCAAGATGAGACTAGAATGGAAATGGACATACCTCCACCATCCTTTCATGAACTCTTCTTATATTCAAATTCCCCCTAGAAGAGTATACCTTAAAGCTCTAGAGCATACTAGCGGTGAGGAAAGTAGAGTCCATCGATTTCCTATGAAGGCAGTTTAGTGTTCACATGAAAGACTCAAGAAATCTCTGAGTCATTCTGAACTTGGCGCCACGCAACAAGTTCCAATAGAACAGCAAGTTCAGAATGATAATCCTTCTGAACATAAGGACCCTATTCAGTAAGGGGTGTTGACAATCTAGCCAGCCCAGGAAGATGTCTATCAGCTACTTCCAGTCAGTCACCCCCTCCCCTCCTACCTAGGATCCAAGTTACAGAAGATAACATATATCCTGGACGAGATTCTCGTCGGACTAGTTTCAGTCCTAGGATCCTTACGGAATTAGCAGACACAGTCAAGCGAAACCAAGCCTAGAAAGAGTTCAGGCAACGATGGCCCTGGATGATAGGCTGGGATAGGCAGCACCCAAAATTACTGTCTATGAGCATCCATGGAGATGATCCGGCCCTGGAACATTGAGGATGCAAATAATAGAATCTCGATTCTCTCCAGCTCAGGGGCTTCAATGTTTTAAAAAATCATTGAAACCTGTAGTCACCCTAACGCCCCCTTTTCCCCTGGGGATGTAAAAGGAGATCGCAAGGTCTGTCAAGAGACTATGGTAATCAGTCAGGATTCCATAACGCTAACAGGGAGGAGTTTCGAACTCTCTCCAGTTCACGATGATGACAGACCCAGTGCTACGTGCACAACTATAAGATGCGCTAAGAGGCTGGAGAAGATACGCATCAAACGCTCGAAGAGATCTAATAGGACCAATGATGGTCATTCCCTCTCCGGTTACCCTACAATGACCAAAGGCCACGGACCCGTAGACCATTTTAGCTCTGTAATGGGTGGATAAACTCTCTCCACCCAGATCGGACCTCCTCAGGTTGATCTGGGGCATCGAAGCGATAATGAGGCGTCGAAACTGTCGATGATAAGGGACGTCTCATTTCATTAGGGAATGCTAGCCATCCCTTCCTTAAGGGAATGGCGCCTATCAGCAGCTCGTTTATATATGATCCGCAAGGTGACAGCGGATGCTCTTCTCGGGTTCCACCCAATAGAGTTGGAATGGTACACAGACGCAGACCCATTCCCTCCCAGAAAGGGACAAGTCCCCGAGCTGCAGATCGTTCTCTTCATCATGAGCGTTATCAAGATACTATCTCGTTATTTAGTCCCATATGAGGACCCCCTAATGGAGGTAACAGACATCATGTCTCTACATTAGAAGTGATGGCCTTAGAATTCCTATTCAGCCCATCAAAATTTCCTCCAGAAGGCCCTCTACATGCTGAGACCCTTCCAAGGAAGAGGGGCTCTATTGGCTCCCAGAAAACCCAAAAACATACCGTTCCCTGTAATGAAGGAACTGAGGCTGAGGCTAGTCCTAGTTATGCACCTAGGATCATCCAGGAGGTTCAGAAGTTTTCTACCTTCGATTTATCACAGTACACCTGATCCCTTCATTTTCCGAATTCCTTGCCCTTAACGGTTAGGAAAAAGACTGGGATCTTAAAGGCAAAATAGAATTCCTAGAAGAATACAAGTCTAGTCAACGAGAAGACAATACGAGTCTTCTTGGGAAAGTAAATTGTTTTGTAAAGCAAAAGGGCCCAAAAAACAATCTCATGATCTTCTGCCTGTCCTTCTCTGTCCACCCCTATATTCAGGGTCTGGCGGCCGACAGCACGTTGGCCTTTGAGGAAGGAGGCAGCGTATCCTTGAATACTATGAGAACGTTAGTTCTTCGGCCTTGTCTCCATATAAACCCTTGAGTAAGCACCAAGGGTATGGCCGAATTTGCGAGAGAGGTCACTTAATGGGATCTTTGGATCCATGGACCATTATCTCTGTGCAAGTCAGCCCCGACTAGACCTCTTCTATATGCCCTTTAAATGGATCTAACGATTGGAATCTTTAATAAATTTCCGATAACATGTGCAGGCTTAGGCCTGCAACGCCACTAAAGCCCATCTAATGGTCTTTGGACAAGGTCCTACATTATGCCTCACCTGTGAACAATGAGGATTGTTCCCTCAACCATTTAACCTAAAAGGTTATTTTTTCTGTTCGCTATAGCCTCTGGGACTAGAGTTAGTGAAATAGTGGCCCTATCCGGAGTTGAGGGCCACATTAAATGGGAGATCTGCATCTCTTTCTGATCTAACCTTTCTCATTAAAGACATCCTACCTACTAAGAGGTGGGGCTCCTGGAGAATCTGCCCTCTGAAGGAAGATGTCTCTCTAGGTCTGCTAGAGCGTCTAAGGTCTATCTTCATAGAACTTCAGACTTCAGGAGGAACAGCTCTTTACAGGAGAAATCTTTGGATCAAACTATCCCTACTACTGAGGGCGAAGCTCACCTACCTTTTTCGCGGAGCGGATCTTGACAGTACTCCTGCAGATAAAAGATCCGAGGAAAGTTGCTTCATCACTGAACCTTTCAGTGTGTGGACTTCAGCCTCTTCGTTCACCTACTGATCGGAGGTTGTCCAATGCATCTTACAGACACTATACTAAGCAAATCTATGGATTGAAGCATTATGTGGTGGCGGCAGGTGCTATTTGGACCCTGTCGTCTAGCTCTGCGATGAACAGTAAATTGATTGGAACTATCAATTAAAAGGAGAAGGGGTCAGCAATTTTCGTGTGACCTCCCTTTGAATAAGTGTTGCCAAGGTAACACTAAATCTGTTCAGAATCTCAGGTGTGAAATTATATGGATACCACTAGTGCCGTGTGTACATAGTACACAGTGTTGTTAGACTATTTCATGTACAGAAATTATAAAGAAAGTCTTCTTAAAAGAGCTTTTCTTCAGTTTGAGAGTGGCACTCATCATTTCCCCCTTTCAAAAGGGGAACATTAATTTCTGTGTATGTCTCTCGTATGATTTCCTTATCATGCTACATTCATTTAGCATGTAGTCATTTATTAGGAATAAATGTCTATTAACCCTGGATAGGTACGGTGGGTCGTTTGCGACCCCGAGCGTCAAAAAAAAACAGGTTTTTCTCACGTGACTCACCCCTGTGACTGAATTTGTGGGTGATCGACCTGCAGGAGGTGTCTCCCCTACACGCTCTAGTAGTGTCCAGATGTGCATTGCTGTAGCTGTACTCCTTCCCCGATTTCTGAGACGCGTCGGGGTCGTTCGCGTCCGAGTTTACCCTTCTGAGGTAGTTTGCATAATTATCAAAGTTATTACGTATTATGCAATTGTCGTAGAATGGTGCAACTTGTATAGGTTATCAGTTGTGGAAAGTCTTGGTGGATTGTTTGGCTACCATGTGCATGTTTTTTTTTTTAGTTAAAATGTCGTTCATCACCACGAGGACCATTTTACCGCGAGTGCCCCTTTTTCATTTTTTTTCATTTTTTTGCCAAGTCATTTTTCCGTAAGATATTGCCAAATAGTGTCGTAAAACTTTTGCTTGTTTAGTGTTGGAAAGTGTGTCTAGATGATCTGGCTACCCATGCATGACTTTGTTTTTGTCAGATACGACGTAGTTATTGGTATATTGGGTATTTAACTGCGGTTACCAATTTCTGTTTTTTTTCAATATTTGTAAAAATTACTACGTAGTAAGGAATTGCCGTATATTATTCATTTTTTTTTCATGTTTATGTGTTAGAAAGTGTGCCTTGATGGTTGGGCTAACACGTGCATGTCTTTTTTTTTATCTGAGATGTCGTATATTAGAATGTCGGGCATTTTACCGCGAGTGTCCCTTTTTAATTTTTTTTAATTTTTTTGCCAAGTCATTTTTCCGTAAGATATTGCGAAATAGTGTCGTAAAACTTTTGCTTTTTTAATGTTGGAAAGTGTGTCTAGATGATCTGGCTACCCATGCGTGATTTTGTTTTTGTCAGATACGACGTAGTTATTGGTATATTGGGTATTTAACTGCGGTTGCCAATTTCTGTTTTTTTTTCAATATTTGTAAAAATTTACTACGTAGTAAGGAATTGCCGTATATTATTGATTTTTTTTTCATGTTTATGTGTTAGAAAGTGTGCCTTGATGGTTGGGCTAACACGTGCATGTCTTTTTTTTTTTTATCTGAGATGCCGTATATTAGAATGTTAGCCATTTTTCTGCGAGTGCCCCTTTTTATTTGTTTTGCATTTTTTTGCTTAGTCATGTTACCGTAAGGAATTGGCAAGTAGTGTCGCAAAACTTATATTTTTATAGTGTTGGAAAGTGTTTCTAGATGATCTGGCTACCCATGCCTATTTTTTTTAGCCAGATATGGCGTATATATAAGTATGTGTTCGATTTTCCTGTGATTGCCATTTTTTCGTTTTTTCCCATTTCTTTCAAAATTACTACGTACTAAGGAACTATCACAGAGTAATATTTCATTTATATGTTTATTTGTCGGAAAATATGCCTTGATGGTTTGCCTAGCACGTGGCTGAAATTTTTTTTTTCTGAAATGCCGTATATTAGAATGGCCATTTTTCCACGAGTGCCCCTTTTTATTTGTTTTGCATTTTTTTGCTTAGTCATGTTACCGTAAGGAATTGGCAAGTAGTGTCGCAAAACTTATATTTTTATAGTGTTGGAAAGTGTTTCTAGATGATCTGGCTACCCATGCCTATCTTTTTTTTAGCCAGATATGGCGTATATATAGGTATGTGTTCGATTTTAAGGTGATTGCCATTTTTTCGTTTTTTCCCAATTCTTTCAAAATTACTACGTACTAAGGAACTATCACAGAGTAATGATTCCTCTAGATGTTTATTTGTCGGAAAATTTTGTTTACTTTTTTCTTGATTGAATATCATCAAATTTTTTTAGCTAAAATATTGTTTTACATTTTTTTTTTCGATTTTATTTCCCTTCAAAAAAAATTTTTTGGGTCAGAATTTTAATTTTATAGTCGTAAAATAATCGACAATTATCCAGCAACCCACCATACAATTTTTATGCATATCCAATAATAATTAGATTAGTAAATAACACCTTGAAATTGACATACCCTTCCTACATTTCAAGTGGCAGATTAGGGAGTCTGAGTCAGTGTGGTTGGCGGCCATTTTGTGGACATATCCGAAGCGTAAGCTGCCCTATCTATATATATTCTTGTTCCCTATAGAATTTGTGATATTTTGGTATATTTTTACCTGCATAAATATCATATTATATATTAAATATATGTATTTTTTTACGAAATTTCCAAGTACTCAAAAAATTACCTTTAGATATGGCCCCTGATATAAATGTAATTTACAAAATAATGAAGATTTTTTTACATATTTCTATTTTAGGATAACATATGTTTATTCCCTAAAAAAATTAGCCACTTCCTATTTCATTAGGGTACCCAAAAAAATTCATGAAATTTGGACAATTTTTTTTGGCCAAAAAAAGTTACCCTTTTTTTCTCATTTCAGATCTTCACCTCCATGGGTCTGACTTCATCCAAAATACATCAAGATGTGTCCTAAACATTCAAGAATCAATTCCTAAAAGGATTTGTTTATATATGTATAAACTTTTTTTTTATGAATTTTTATGTCAGGTCTTTTTTTTTTTCTACTTAATTTTTTAAAATATTTATAATAAATAGTTTTTCTGCAGATGAGTAGTATTTATCTTTACAGTTGTTTTAAGCATTCATTGAAGTTTTTTTTGGCAAAAGAAAAAAGGAGGTTACTGCAAAAACTGATTTTTCAAGAATTTTTTTTGGCGTCGGGGTCGTTCGCGTCCGAGTATACCCTTAAAGGGGTGTCCGAGGACCGTACCTATCCAGGGTTAAAATTCAGTTGCGTCCTAATTCGCCCAACAATTGCATGTTTTAAAATACCAGAGTTCCTTAACTTACTCATGTAAGTATTTCTCATATCATTGTATGCT
This sequence comes from Palaemon carinicauda, assembly GCF_036898095.1. NCBI lineage: Eukaryota > Metazoa > Arthropoda > Malacostraca > Decapoda > Palaemonidae > Palaemon > Palaemon carinicauda. The sequence continues at coordinate 94,061,115 of NC_090735.1, read as the reverse complement.
CACAATCAATGGATGGGGACACTGATATTGGTTCTGCAATATATACAATCCTTGAGACCGTTTGCATTCTCAGTGTATACTTATGTTTGTTCATACAATATATGCTACCTTGAGGCCCTTTTCCTACGTCTAAAAAGGACTCTTCCCTGCAGGGGGCAGGAAGCACTAACATTGTTATGCTTAGTGATGATGGCGGATAACGGTAACGACATTTGTCTCAATTGGCCCTTTTGGCCATGGAAATATTGCCCCAAGGTTAAGGCACTAACACAAAACCACAGATACATTAATTCTCTGGTATGCTTCCATTAGGACGTCATGGCTTGAGCCCAAAAAACGGATTTTGAGCGAAGCGAAAAATCTATTTTTGGGTGAGATGGCCATGACGTCCTAATGGACCTACCCTTCTTTTCTATGAAAAGATCTTCACGGTTTCCCCCCCTGATCTACTGTATCTATAGCACCTTTCTCAACGCTACAAGGAATGACCGCCAGAGGGAGTTGGCGCGGTTTTGATATGATTGTAGTAGGGGAACCAGGGTAATCTTTGTTGCGGTTACCCTTCTATTCTGCCACGTTTTCCCCCTAGAGCCTAGAGGCGTAAAGGCTATTCGGGGTGCAGATTGCCATGTGGCGTGTCAAGAATACGTCCCCTGATGATATACGATACCCTTGAGAGTAATCTTTAAAGGTACTCGCGCCAGAAGTTAAAATTCTATGAAACCTTTGGTTTGATTCTCTGGGAATATCACTGTAGTCATATATACCCTTCGGAAGCTACTAAAGGAACCTTCCATTAGGACGTCATGGCCATCTCACCCAAAAATAGATTTATCGCTTCGCTCAAAATCCGTTTCACGAGCCGTTGCATCGCTTCGGCTTCACGCCTGGAGACACTACGCCGCCTCCTCAAGAAGAGACAACCCGCTACAGTCGCGGAGCGGAGGTCGCGTCACCTGCGATAGTCATCCGCAGGGGTCTACCAGGCGAAGTGGAGAGTCTTCTGTGGTTGGTGTCGTGGGAGAGATACCTCTCCCCTTGAGGCCTCTTCTCCAGCAATAACGGAGTTATTGCTTTTCGGCGGGAGGAAACTCTTTCCTGCTCTCGGCAGTGGAGCCTGTCGCTCAGCCCTTCCCTGGCCTTCAGGCTGGAAGGAATAGACTTTTTCCTTCCCGCTGGACCTTTCTTCGCTCATGCGAAGCTGCGAATGTCCCTGCCCCCATTCGGAGTGAGACCTCCTCCATGGAGCATGGTTCGGACTCTTTAGTCCCTTAAGAGGTCTTCTCAAGAACCATTACGTCAGGCCTCTGATCGTATTCCGTCTTGGGGGACGGTGCTCCTGCTCACTCTGGCCTCGGCCAGTGTGTAAGCAATCTTCATGGTCTCGTACGACTCCGCCCTTTCAAGAGAATAGGGGAAGGCAACATTCAGGTTCGCTCCTGAGTTGTTTTCTAGTCTCAGAATCTTGGAGTCCCGGGCCTTCGGTCCGACTCCTTCAAGATTTCGAGTCTCCATTCTGTATCAGATGACGCAAACCTTCTCCTTCTTGCCAGTAAAGGAATCGAGGGGTTATCTTTGAGAACAGCTGCAGTTTGTCCTCACGTGCAGCCGGGTTGGGAACACAGGGAGGACACAGGGGAGAGTCACCAGTATACCTCTTCAGCTCGGACTCAAGGACATTCATCTCGACCTGAATCCAGACCCTCCCCCGTCCCGTCGCCCTACAGCACGATGTCGGATACATCACAACGTTCCTCGCATTCGAGTAATACTACTCTGTGACGCAGGTGCTACAAGCTGGAGTCTGGAAGCGTTTAATGACCTTCGCAGCCCGCTTCCTGCAGGATGTGACCCACAGGAGTATCGATACGTTTCTATCGCTCTGTGGTGGCTACACAACAGCTGGTCTAACCTCAGGCTCCTTTTTGAACAGGTAGCAGAAGGTTGAGGGCATTGTTATCAGGTTTTAGTCTGCATGAACGAAAAAAGTATGTCTGGCCCTTACTTCTTTCTTCATCATCCCCTCTACTGGGGAAGCAGCATCCTGGTCTCTGCATAGCTGACCTCAAACCTCTGCAGGTAAACCATGCTTCCTTGTTTTCCGAGTATTGAGTCAATACTGTCGCGTCCCCCATACCCTGACGAGGTGGTATTGGGAACGTCCTAACCCAGAGTTCCTTCTGGAACTCCAGGTCAACTGCCTAGGACGGGTCACACTTTCTTCCTTCACACACAAGCTTATGTAGGCCACACGTTTCCTTGCGGAGCAAGGAACTTGTGAGGTGCAGGGACTCCTTTTCTCGAGTGCGACTCACTCGGATTCCGAATCCCCGGGTAAAGCCAAAGCCAGTATGGCTGGGGACTTTCCACCCTTCCTAAGGGGTAAGTCACCCAATGTAAATAGCGTGGTTTGTATTTCGGTTACGGAACAAATGACAAATTCGGAGATAATTTGTATTTTTCCAAACCATACAAACCTTAGCTATTTACACATATTTGCCCACCAGCCCTGTCCCCCAAGTCAAGTCCTACCTCTAAGTGAAGTGAGACATTTCACCGGTGTGTGAGGGAGGGAGGGGTAGCAAGCTACCCCTCCCCCTACCCTTGCTAACTAGCGAGGGGTAGGAAACCCTCGTTAAAGTCTAATGGCTCGTCATTTCAGCTACGCCGAAAGTAATACCCAATGTAAATAGCTAAGGTTTGTATGGTTAGGAAAAATACAAATTATCTCCGAATTTGTCTTCTTAAGGATATCGCATAATATCAAGACGTATTTCTTGATACGACACATGGCAATCTTCACCCCGAATAGAGTTTCCGCTCTGAGGGGGAAGAGTGGTGAAATTGAAGGGGAGCCGTCATCAAGGTTACCCGGTGGATCCCCTTCCCGTACTACTACAGGGCCCAACATGGCTACTCGTTCCTTGGCTAGTAGCGAATTAAGAACGGTGTATCTCCCGCTTGCTCTCAGTGTTTTTGTTACTAATATCTGGATTTATCATGCATTCTCCAGCATCTTCAGCCTCTGGAAAGTCGAGTCTTTAATCTTTCCTGAGTATAATTTTTAGCTCCCTTCTCACAGTTAAATTAGCATAATTTAGATGTGTTTTTTGGAGCATAGCCGTCCACCGGAAGCGCCATTTTGGATGCTGTCGTTCGCCATATATGCCTTATTTAGTCAGTAGAACGACGTTCCCGGTTTTTAGCTTTAATGAATTATAGCTATTTAGGCAAAATTATACTGGTTAAGATAAGATCATGCACGTATATTTCCTCTTCCTCGAAATGTGTCGATCGTATACATTAAGAGTCTCGGTGATATAGCGTAGCCGAGATCTTAACTCGTGCTAGGCTAGCCTAATGTTTTTAGTATACTTTCATAGATTATCCACGTTTACCCTCTTGTATCGTTTTATCAATTCAACAGGAGATAGTATATATCCTAGAATTAATTATATTGTAAGGACAGTGAGACAAGCATCACCAAGATAAACTGATACTTTATTCGAATGTGCACGGAAGTATATTACAAGGTGCGGACGGAAAGGTAGGATGACGTTGGCGCCAAATCAGATTGAAGTGCCCGCCAAAATATATGTGTTTTCTTACACTTACAAATATATGAATTATGGGTTAACAGAAACATGTTATGAAATGATACATATATAAAAATGTAGCTCTGGTAGAGCGGAATATATATACATAGGAAACCACAGTGTGGCGAAGAGAGAATTTAAATAAATAAGTAGTTTGTCGATTTTCTGGACGACGAAGGGATCGGTGTCCTTACAAGTACTCCCCCCCCCCCCCCAAGACATCGGGCGGCGTAGAGGGCTGATGATCAATCTTCGTATCTTTTTGGGCGTCGGAGGGTTCCTCTTGTTTTTGAACGGAGGGGTGCGCTGGTGGTCGGTGTAAGGATCTCTTCCTCTTGTCGTCGTTTGATGATTTTTCTTTCGTTGGGCGGCTTGTTTTGAGGCAGAACTCTGGATCTGCCAGGTCCAGCGGAGGCGGTGTCGCTTCCTTCGAGAAACGCTGGTTTCACGCGGTCTATTGAGACCCAGTCTTCTTGGCCATGGACGTCGAGAAGGAAGGCTTTCGTTGTCTTTTTAATTACCCGGTAGGGACCTCGATAAGGTCTAGTCAGTGGTTGTCGATGAGCGTTGACACGGACGAAAACGTACCTGCAGTCATCCAGGTTTTTTGGCTTGAAGTGCTTGGTTCTGTCCTGGTAAGTTTTGAGACACGGCCTGAACTTCCTGGCGATGTCCCTTAGGTGATCCAGCTGCGTGTCGTCGGTTGATGAGGGAAAGAATTCGCCAGGAACTGCGAGCGCTTCCCCGTAAACCTTTTCGGCGGGCGAAGGTTCGCCGTCTGCGCGAGGGGCGGTGCGAAGGCCGAGGAGTACCCAAGGAAGTCGTGATTTCCAGTCCCCGTCAGGCAGCTCGCCATCAGGGACGCCTTGAGGGCGCGGTGAGTTCTTTCGACCATGCCGTTTGCCGCGGGGTTGTATGCCGTGGTGCTGTGGAGTGTCGTCCCCATCAGGTTCACCAAAGCGAGCCATATTTCTGAGAGGAAAGCGGGGCCTCTGTCAGTCGTGATGTCGTCCGGAATGCCAAACCTGCTCACCCAGCTTGACAGGTGGGCTTCGGCACATGCTTGAGTCGTAGCTTCGGTCATTGGCGATGCCTCCAACCACCTCGTGGAGCGATCGATGATCGTAAGTAGGTAGCGAGCGGATCCAGAAGGGGGTAATGGTCCCACGACGTCGATGTGTATATGGCCGAAACGTCTTTTTGGCTGGGGAAAATCGCCTACCCCCGATTCGGTGTGACGGCTGACCTTGCTTGACTGGCAGTTGATGCATGACTTCGCCCATTCCCGGGCATCCTTTTTTATCCCTGGCCAGACAAACTTTTCAGACAGAAGGCGAGCGGTGGTGCGTCCTGAGGGGTGTGAAAGTCCATGGATGATATCGAATATTTTCCTTCGGCAGGAGGTTGGTACCCAGGGACGTGGGCGGCCCGTGCTGGTGTCGCAAAGAATAGTTACTCCTGCTGGTCCGAGGGGAATCGCACTTATCTTGAGCGCGGATGGCCCCGTCAGGTGATCCTGTGCTTCTCGGTCGGTGCGTTGTTCGGTTGCGAGCTTGGCGTAGTCGATTCCCAGGTGGATCGCGTCAATTTCAATCCTTGAAAGGGCGTCCGCGACTGGGTTTTTCTTTCCTGGGACGTAACGTATGGTGCACCCGAATTCGGCGATTGATGCGAGATGACGTTGTCGAGAGGACCATGTGTCCGTCGATTTCGTGAAGGCGTGTACGAGGGGTTGATGGTCCGTCGCGATTGTGAAGGGGGTACCCTCCAAGATGTGCCTGAAGTGGCGGACGGCGAGGTAGACGGCGAGGAGTTCCCTATCGAAGGTGCTGTATCTTGTTTCGGCGGGTTTCAATTTCTTGCTGAAGAATGCCAGCGGTCGAAGAGAACCATCGACGAGTTGCTCAAGCACAGCCCCACAGGCGACGTTGCTGGCGTCGGTCGTTAGTCGCAGGGGCGCGTTGTCGTCGAAATGAGCCAGGGTGGTGGCATTCGCAAGGGCATCCTTCGTCCGAGCGAATGCCTGTTGCTGGGGCAAACCCCACTCGAGTTTTTTTGCTTTTCCTTTCAGGACGTCGTCGATGGGTGACAGGGTTTGTGCGATGTTGGGGATGAAGCGCCTGTAGTAATTGACCATTCCCAAGAACTCCTGAAGTTGGCGAATGGTCGTAGGCGTTGGGAACTTCCTGATGGCGTCGCCCTTGGTTGTCATGGGTTTTACCCCGCGCGAGGATACGCGGTGACCAAGGAAATCCACTCCCTCCGCACCGAACGTGCATTTGTCGAAGCGTACGACTAGGCCGTTCTCCTGTAGGTGCCTTAGGACGGTGCGGACGTGTCCCCGGTGTTCCTCCTTGGTTTTCGAGAATATCAGGATGTCGTCGATGTAGCAGACGCAGAAAGGTAGGTCACCCAGAATGCTATCCATTAGTCGTTGGAAGGTCGCCCCGGCGTTGCGTAGACCGAAGGTTGAGTATGCGAAGGTGTAGGATCCGAACGTCGTTACAATGGCAGTTTTCGGGATATCTTCCGGGAATACGGGGACCTGGAAATAAGACTTGAGGAGGTCCATCTTGGTAAAAAACTTTGCGCCGTGCAACGCGTTCGTTAGGTCCTGCATGTTGGGCAGCGGGTAATGATCGGGCGTTGTGATGAGGTTGAGGTGCCTGTAGTCGCCGCAAGGTCTCCAGGACCCATCCGGTTTTTTAACCATGTGCAGGGGTGATGCCCAGGGGCTCGATGCTTTCTTACAGATACCCATACGTTCCATGTCCTCGAAGGCGCGTTTGGCATCCTTCAGTTTCTGAGGCGGGAGGCGGTGGAATTTGGCGTGAGTGGGAAGACCTGTCGTTGTGATGTGGTGGTAGATACCATGCTTGGACGGGGAACCTGGCGAGTGTCGGAGCTCGGGCTTGAAAACCTCGGGAAACTCTCGTAGTAGGTCGGCGTAGGGGTGCGTCGTTACGGCGGATACGGACATTGTTGCAGGGCTGTGTTCTAGGGCGCGGGACTGGCAGGTTCCCGTGTCGATGAGACGTCTGTTAGCGACATCGACGAGGAGTCCATGGTAGGCGAGGAAATCCGCACCGAGGAGGGGGCGATTGACGTCGGCGATAGCGAAGGGCCAAGAATACGAACGGCCCATGATAGATATCTTGAGGGTCTTGATCCCATAGCACCGTATGGGAGATCCGTTGGCGGCGATGAGTGAGGGAGCGTTTTTGTTGGGACCACGGTCTAGGTCGGACTTCGAAGGAGGGAATGTTGACTGCATTGCGCCGGTGTCCACCATGAGTCTACGGTTGGAAATGGTATCGAGGATACAGAAACCAATCTTGTTTTGGTTAACTGCGGCTGCGATGGTGGCAGGTGGATGCTTTTGGCGTCATCTTCTAGGGAAACTGCATGGTGCTCTACATTTCTTGGCGTCACTGCCGAACTGTTGGTGGTAGAAGCACCATGCCGGGTTAGGCCTAGGGTTCGGTCGCGTCGGTTGCGGTGGTTTCTTTCTTGATAGAATGTTGATCTCGTCGTCCTCAAGGGCCATTGCCGAGGAGTCTATGGAAGAGCAGCTGCTGAAGGAGGAGAACGGAGGCGGCGTTGACGATGATGCTCCAAGGCGAGATGCTTTGGAGGCCTCGTGGAGCTTCTGAGCCTTCGACAGGAGTTCGTTCATCGGGAGCGTGTCGGCGTCTGTCAATTGGGCACGTACGTCCTGTGGTAGGCGTCGAAGAAAGATTTCGCGGGATAAGCTATTCTCACGTCGTCGGCCGTTGCTGTCTGTTTCGGGGAGCATAAGCAGGCCGGTTAGCTCATCCCACGCCTCGACAGGAGAGGTGTCACCCATGGGCTTGCCGGCGAGGTCCAGTACTTTCTGTGCCCTTGCTGAGACAGAGAGGGAGTAGATACCGATGAGTTTCGTTCTCAGGTCGTCGTATGAAACTTGGCCGGCCTGGGTGTCGAGCCATGGGGAAATCTTGTCGAATACCTCTTCAGGTATGGAGGTGAGAACGATGTCAGCCTTGGCGCAGGAGTCGCTGAGTCTAGCGACGCGGAAGAGTACGTCCGCTCTCAGAAACCAGGAAGCGGTGTTGTGTTGAGAAAAGGGCGGCAGTTTGACTTTCGGCGTGGAGGCGAGGCCGTTGGGTGCGATGGGCGTGTTGCTTCCTGCATCGTGGCCAGACGACGAGTCGGCAAAGAGGTGAGAAGATGATATGTCAGTTAAGCTCATCCTACTGCCTTACGTTCACCGAAGTGTGGGAGAACCAAAGGCAGGCTCGTGCCTAAGGTAACGGAGTATGTAGAAGGTAGCACGGCCGTAATAAGTCCGTTAATGGCAAAGCCAAAACCGCTGATGCTACTTTCAACTCCGGGGTCACCAGTTGTAAGGACAGTGAGACAAGCGTCACCAAGATCAACTGATACTTTATTCGAATGTGCACGGAAGTATATTACAAGGTGCGGACGGAAAGGTAGGATGACGTTGGCGCCAAATCAGATTGAAGTGCCCGCCAAAATATATGTGTTTTCTTACACTTACAAATATATGAATTATGGGTTAACAGAAACATGTTATGAAATGATACATATATAAAAATGTAGCTCTGGTAGAGCGGAATATATATACATAGGAAACCACAGTGTGGCGAAGAGAGAATTTAAATAAATAAGTAGTTTGTCGATTTTCTGGACGACGAAGGGATCGGTGTCCTTACAATATAATCCAATACTCGTCTCTTTTAGAGATTTAAGGGTAAACCCTTTCTTCTCTCTCAGTGTCGCCATTAGGCAATATGGAAGGTTCCTTCAGTAGCTTCTTTGGGTATATTTAACTACAGGGATATTCCCAGAGAATTAAACTAAAGGTTATCACAGAATTCTAACTTCTGGTGCGAGTATCCTAAAGGTATCCCTCTAGGATATCGTATATCAACAGGGGACGCATGTATTAACACGCCACATAGCTATCTGCACCCCATATAGAGTTAGCACTTCGATATGAAAGGTGGAGAATAACTGGGGAGCCGTTCCACAGTTACACTCGTCCGTAGCTGCTTTTGGTAATCGAAACGTAAACAAACGGGCGCCATTGCTAAATGACATCACGTCCGTCCTCATCCTTCAGCCTGTAGCCCCTTGCTTTGGTCGGATTTCCCTTTGTGTGATTTTCATCGACTTACATCGCCGTTATGTCGTTACCTACAGCCTCGCCTTCCTCTGGAAAGTTGAGTACCAGGTCCCAGTATTGTTTAAATAAGCTCTAGCCGTAAAGTAACTTTTACTTTTCGTAAAATATTGTGTTTTGTGGCAGAGCTGTGCCGATCCCGGACGCGCCATTTTATGGCGTCGCTGTTCATATCGCATGCCTTATTTAGTTAGCCAGAACAGCCTTATCCGGTCTCTTAACTAATTAATATTATTAGTTATTTAGTCTTCATAGCTAGGAATTACTTATATTGTGTTTCAGCGCTCATCTGACTTGGTCGCCGTTCGACCCCATACTAGATCGCTAGCTTAGCCCCTAGGCTGGATAGCCTAGTACTTGTGTTCATGCATGATATATACCAGTGTTCCTAGGTTAAGTTATGAAGATTGTGGCATTATTAAACATACTGTTAACTGTGATGTAAGTGTTTTCGCCTTCGGGGACCATATAGGGGACCGGGTTGATTGCGTATCTTTCCACCCTAACCTAAATGTAGGAACCCCTATATGCTCCCTAATCCCCTGCCTGCGGGCATTCCCTCTGTGTGGCCCTGCTTCCCCTTCTATATAGGGGAATCCTGTCTACAAACAGAGTATTTATCGCTTCTCTGTCTACACTAAGAGAATGATCCCCCCTTAGGGTTGTGACCGAGAAATAAGGAAAGGCTCTGCCCTTCCTCAGTTGCATCTGGTTGGGTTACTCCTCCCCCCCCCCTGCAACTTGCGATGTGTCTTTCAGCCTACCTAGTCTAGGAGTTAACCCTCCTTCTCTAGGTTAGGCTCTGGGGGTTGTCTCTGTGCTTTTATAGTTTGAGACGGTACCCTTGTACCAATCTCATTCTGGTTACCTATCCTAGGCTAGGGAGCGTTCTCCCTCTCCTTGGTGGCCGTTCTTGTACAGAGCCTCCCCTATGAAAGACCCCTCATCTTCTCCCTCCCCCACCTATCCCTTTGGTGTAGGCTTGCCTATACACATCTGTCCTTAGTCCTACAACTCCTCCCTTGGGTGGAGTGGTAGGGCTAACTTGTTCTCCTGCTGAGCTGGCCGCTCTGGTACACATACCCTTCATAGCGTTCTATGGGGGTAGTCGCCGGCAGCGGTCCGGCCGGCGGGGGTTTCCCCCTCTCGAGTGCCCTCTAACCCTCCCTTGGGTTACCCCAGGCACCCGGCCGACTGCCGGCCCCCTGCCGCCGGATGCTAGGAGTAACCACTCCTATCATGTGTGCACTCTCTCCGGAGGGATGCCGGAGGGGTATGTGGTCTTACCCCTCCCATCCCTCCTTACCTTTCTCTCCGTCTATCCTGGTGCCGGTCCCTTGCCGCCTCCACCGCCGGCGATACCGCCTTGCCTCTGGTGATATTCTTTCATAAGATGCCCTCCCCCCTCTAAGACATCAGCCTTCCGTGTGCTGGAGGCTGCCACCTTCCGTCGGCATACAGCCGACGTCCCACCAACCATTTTACCTAGTAACAGCTGGCTGACCCTCCGTGCCGGCCACCTGTGTGCCGGCATTGATTGCCGGCGGTCTAGATATACAACCATATACATATCTATCTTATGAATTGATCCAAGCTCACCAGGCCGTCAGCCGTCGGCTGCCAGAGCCGCCGCCTCCTGCCGGAGACCCGCCGCTGTGCCGGCGGTCGCCACGATGGTAATATATTTTAGATACTCAATGTGTCTGTCTTGATGCCTTCCACCCTGCAGGACCGGCCTCCGGCGTGCCGCCGGTCTGCTGGAACCCCCTAGAGACGTTAAGGGACATGCACCCCTTCTCATGCCTGCAGACAATATGCCGGCAGCCAACATACTGTAGCCAGATAGCCTAGCCACTTCCATCATATAGGTATTGTCTTACCTTTGAAATTGTGGCTGTGCTGTCTGATTGCACTTTGCAATATTCCAGCATACTCTGTGTGTCTTAGCGCAGCCGATTGCCGGAACCTATATCTAATTAGGGGTTTTCTCTACTCCCCTTCTACCCAGGGATCTGAGTGGTCTCAGTCCCTGCTACACCTCGCGGGCAATTTCTGCTAGAGGCTTTGCTTCTACCCACCACGGCTTATCCATATGGATTTCCGTTTTGTGACCCTCGGCCACAAAAGAAATTGCCTAATGGTAAGGTTACGGTAACCGACTGGGCGGGATTCACAAGCATGTGTCTATCTACTTCCTTTCCCGCTCTCTACTCTCAGGCATTATAATACCTTATGAATTATTTTAATGCTTAAAAATTTAGATTAAGTTATCTTAATTTTAGAGTAATGTAAGTCATTCTTATGCCTTCCATGTACTCATGATCTCTGTCTTTTACAGGAGGAGTATATGAAGTGCGAAAGCAACTTTTGTGGAGTGAAGTGCCCGGACTTCTACGGGCACAAGGCGTGCCGGACCCACGCCCCCTGCGCCGCCAAGAGAGGCGATCTGAAATACTGGGACCCGCAGCACTGTACAGTCTGCAAGAGTCGTTTGGTCGAGGCGTTCGACGATCCTCCTTCAGCGGAGGCAAGGGACAACGCTCGAGAGAAGCTACGCAAGTGGGTGCGTGGCTTCCAGAAGAACGCCACCGGACCGTATCTCGCCAGCGAAGATTTGAGGGCCTTGCTATTTCCAAAGGCATCTAAAGACTCTGTGATCCCCACCGTCCAGCTCGTGGTGGAACCTGATATCGTCATGGCCCAGTCCATGCATGAGTGCCACTTGGATTCCGATAACGTGGAACATATGTCGGAAGTGTCGGAAGAGACAGAGAAGAACCTCATGGGCGAGGAGCTCGACTATGAGGAAGATCAGGTGGAATATCCTGATTTGGAGTCCGAGGTCGCTCCCACTCCTACTCCCGCAGCGACTCCTGCACCATCCGAGGAACCTGTTCCTTCGACTTCTGCCACCCCGGACCCTCTTCCATCAGGCACTCAGGAGGTGTTCAAGATGCTTGAAGCCCTCATGGAAAGAAAACTTCGAGAGACCCATGAGCAATTCCAGTCTACCCTAGTGAGTTTTAAACAACCGAAATGGATTTCGGTTAAGGACCTCCCCTCTTGCTCGGATACTAACCCATGGAGATATGCCGAGCATATGCCGATCACGACTGGTAAGATCTTCATCAGTGAGAAGGTCGGCTCCATCTTGTTGGAAGAAGTGGAATTCTTCCCGAACTTCGAGGCTTATCCGGACTGTTATGTTTGGCTCAGGTCTGAACCAGCCTCAAAGGAAGAGACCGAACCGAAGGAAGTAATCGTGTTCGATCTCGTGAAGGCCCAGGCTATGCTAGCCAGTGCGGTGAAGAGTAGGGGCTTCACCAACTCCAAGATGCCGGCGCTCAGTAAGAAGCACCCAACCTTCGTTGCGCCGAATGCTGCAACCTTCCCCTTTATAAAAAAGGCCTTCACAGCGGTCTTGAAAGAAGTGGAGGAAGGGAAACCTTGCCCTGCACTAGAGGAGTGCAGACCCTTCTCCCTTACCGTTCCTCCCGATGATAGGCACTGGAAAGACGTCGAGTCAACCTTCACGGTGGGGAAGTTAGAGCCTGACATAGCCGGTCGTCAGTTCAATGAGGACCTCCCAAGGCTAAATGATCACCTCCTTCGTAGGGAACAGGATACGAAGGAGAGGCTTGCCGCATCGCTGTCCCTCCAGGTACAGCTTGAACTCATGGCCGGGGACACTAGAGTCCTGGACTTTTACATGATCCTAGCCAAAACACACTTGGCAACGGTGACTAAGGACCTGTACAGCTTCACTAAGGCTCGCAGAGCCTGTCGTGAATTCGTGTTTGCCAGCACGACGGTAAAACGTGAACCCCGGAGGCTGATTTCCTCCAATATCTGGGGTAAATATCTCTTTCCCTCCTCCCTGGTGAAAGAGATTACAGACAAGGCCGCCACGGAGAACAGGAACCTTCTCCACAAGTGGGGCATGTCGAGAAAAAGGAAATCCTCTCAGGACGATGGCCCTCAACCTAAGAGGAAGTCCCAGAAACCGAAACCCCAGCAACGTCAACAGAGACGGCAGTTTCCGGGTTCCGCTACTCCCCAAGTGGCAGCACAGCCACAGCAGACCTTTCAGTTGGTCCCCCAGCTGGTGGTGTCGCAGTCACCGGTCTTTACCCCTGCATTTGAGCAACATGCTACTACCTTTCATGCCAGAGGTAGGGGCTCAAACAGAGGTTCCGGCAGAGATTCGTCTCGCCGCCCCTCCAGAGGCAGAGGAGGAAGGGGAGCTAGCGGCCGAGGTGGCAAACCCTCGGGAAACCAGAAGCAATGAAGTGCTTCCGGTGGGAGGAAGACTCCGCCAATTCCAGGATCGTTGGACCTTCGATCCCTGGGCACACAGCATCGTCAAGAAGGGACTAGGCTGGAGCTGGACGCAACCACCCCCAGCTTTCCAGCAATTCTTCCAACAGTCAACCCCCCTCTTGGAAGAATACATCCTAGAACTCTTGAACAAGAAGGTGATCAGGAGGGTAAAGTCAACCAGGTTCCAAGGGAGACTATTTTGCGTTCCCAAGAAGGACTCCGACAAACTCAGAGTCATTCTAGACTTATCCCCTCTCAACAAGTTCATTACGAACAACAAGTTCAAGATGCTGACTCTGCAACAAATAAGGACCCTTCTGCCTCAAGGGGCCTACACGGTCTCCATAGACCTGGCGGATGCCTACTGGCATGTTCCAATGAATCATCACGCTTCCTCCTAACTAGGATTTCGACTCCAAAGGAAAAGTTACGCCTTCAGGGCCATGCCCTTCGGGCTCAACGTGGCTCCACGGATCTTCACCAAGCTGGCAGACGCCATCGTCCAACAGCTCCGCCTTCGCGGCATCCAAGTGATGGCCTACCTAGACGTCTGCAACAAAGTCACCCAGTTCCTAGAGCATCTGGGATTCAAGATAAACACCGAGAAATCTCGCCTCTCTCCAGCTCAGAAGTTCCAATGGTTGGGAATCCATTGGGATCTTCAGTCACACCGCCTTTCCATCCCGCAGAAGAAAAGGAAGGAAATAGCAGGGTCTGTCAGAAGACTGCTGAAATCCAAACGGATCTCAAAACGCAGCAGGAACAAGTTCTCGGCTCTCTACAGTTCGCCTCTGTGACAAACCCAGTGCTTCGCGCACAGCTAAAGGATGCCGCGGGAGTCTGGAGATGTTTCGCATCCATCGCTCGAAGAGACCTCAAGAGACGGCTTCCAAACAGACTTCGCTTACTATTAAAGCCGTGGTCGGAAGCAAAGGCCCTGAAAAGGTCCATTCCTCTTCAAAGCCCGCCTCCCTCGATCCACATCCGTCTGACTCTGGACAACTCGGTGGTAGTCAGATGTCTCAATCGTCAGGGCTCGAGATCGCCCCAGATAAATCAGGTACTTCTTCCGATCTTTCGTCTGGAAGAAAAGAAAAAATGGCACCTGTCTGCAGTTCACCTACAAGGATTCCGCAACGTGACGGCGGACGCTCTATCACGGACAAGCCCAATAGAGTCGGAATGGTCTCTAGACGCAAGATCATTCTCCTTCATCTCTCACCAAGTCCCAGAACTTCAGATCGATCTCTTCGCAACGAGCGACAACAATCAACTTCCTCGATATGTGGCCCCGTACGAGGACCCCAAGGCAGAAGCAGTGGATGCCATGTCACTGGATTGGAACAGATGGTCAAGGATATACCTGTTCCCTCCCCCTAACCTTTTGCTGAAAGTCCTCTCCAAACTAAGAACCTTCAAAGGGACAGCGGCCCTAGTGGCTCCCAAGTGGCCCCGGAGCAATTGGTACCCTCTGGTCCTGGAGCTGCAGCCCACGCTGATACCCCTACCGGGCCCAGTTCTCTCTCAACAAGTACAGAAGTCGACTGTCTTCGCTTCATCACTGAAAGTCAGGGACCTTCATCTCATGATTTTCTCTCCTTAGCCACAAAGAAAAGGTTTGGAATCTCGAAGAAAAGTCATGACTTCCTCGAGGAATACAAGACTGAATCCACACGACGGCAATACGAATCTTCCTGGAGAAAGTGGGTCTCGTTCGTCAAAGCAAAAAATCCTACGGAAATCACCATTGATTTTTGCATGTCCTTCTTCATTCACCTTCATGGACAAGGCTTAGCAGCCAATACGATTTCCTCCTGCAAATCGGCTTTGACTAGACCACTACTGTACGCTTTCCAGATTGATCTGTCCAGTGATATCTTCAATAAACTACCAAAGGCATGCACTCGACTATGCCCAGCACATCCGCCGAACCCTATCTCCTGGTCCCTGGACAAGGTGCTCCATTTTGCCTCTAACCTGGACAACGATTCGTGCCCTCTAAAAGACCTGACTCAAAAAGTTATCTTCCTTTTTGCTCTCGCCTCGGGAGCCCGTGTCAGCGAAATAGTGGCATTATCAAGAGACGAGGGTCATATCCTGTTCGCAGATACAGGAGAACTTACCCTCTTCCCTGATCCGACGTTTCTCACAAAGAATGAACTACCCATCAAGAGATGGGGCCCTTGGAGAATCTGCCCCCTGAAGGAAGATATCTCTCTATGCCCAGTGGAGAGTCTTAAGGTCTATCTTTGAAGAACTTCAGACTTCGGTGGAGGACAACTCTTCAAAGGAGAAACATCTGGTAGTGACCTGTCACTGAAACAACTAAGAGCAAAAATCACCTACTTCATTCGCAGAGCGGATCCTGACAGTACACCCGCAGGTCATGATCCTAGAAAAGTCGCGTCTTCTCTGAATTTCTTCCAGAGCATGGATTTCGAAAGCCTCAAGAGCTTCACAGGGTGGAAATCGTCGCGCGTTTTCTTCAAGCACTACGCGAAGCAAGTGCATGAAGTTAAACATTTCGTGGTAGCCGCAGGTAGTGTTATGAAACCTGCCGTTTAACTCTGCATAGAACAGTGAGTTACTTGGGACTTTAACTCTACGGGTGCCTGTGTTGACCCTCGTGTGATACATAGTAATTTCTTGGACACTTAGTGTTTCTAATAGACTGTTCTTATCAAGGTGAAATGTCATAGACTTCACATGAGTGCCACATGCTCTAGGGCATGATATGTTTTTATTTGAAAAAGACTGACGTTCCTCTGGAACTTGTGTTTCTAAAAGTGAAATTTCTTTCAGATTCAAGATTGAAGTCTTTTGTTTTCTATGTACATTATTCTTTATTATTGTAAATTAACTTTACACTTATTATTGCAATTGTTATCACAATAATCTGCAATCTATGAAATAAAATGTCTATTTTATTACATGTGCGTCTCTCTCCGCTCCTATTATTTATTATGAAATATATGATTGTCATAGTTTCATTTAACCCCTTCCTTTTGAATGAGAAGAATAATATAAATTTACTTGTATTATATACTCACTCATGCTGTGTAATATTCCTACCTGAATACTTACCTTCGTCCTGCCTTCGAGACCAGATTGATCTCTCCTCCAAGGAGCGTAGTGATTAATTATCACTTACCTATGCTTGATAATATTCCTACCCGAATATTAACCTTCTGTCTTGTCTCCGAATCCTGCACGAACTCTCCGCAGGGTGAGTAGCCCTTCAATGATCACTTCGGGATTTTGGTATGATCCGCCGGGACTTCTCTGCCAGGGGGGCAGGAAGCTGGATCCCCACGGAAACTCTAGCGAGGACACATTACATACCTCTATTCGAAGCCCTTGGCACTTGCATAAAAAGGGGAAATTTTCCACGATACATTAATTCTCTGGTACACTTTCATCAGGACGTCATGGCTTGAGCCCAAAAAACGGATTTGGAGCGAAGCGAAAAATCTATTTTTGGGTGAGATAGCCATGACGTCCTGATGGACCCTCCAGTCTATTCTAGTCCAGCCTTTCAGACCCTACCCTGTCCTGCTGTATCATGGAGATTAGCAAGGAGCTGGCCTCAGGATGAGGACGGACGTGACGTTATTTAGCAATGACGCCCGTTTGTTTACATTTGAGTACCAAAAGCAGCCACGGACGAGTGTAACTGTGGAACGGCTCCCCAGTTATTCTCCACCTTTCATATCGAAGTGTTAACTCTATATGGGGTGCAGATAGCTATGTGGCGTGTTAATACATGCGTCCCCTGTTGATATATGAAACCTTTAGGGTACTCGCACCAGAAGTTAGAATTCTGTGATAACCTTTAGTTTAATTCTCTGGGAATATCCCTGTAGTTAAATATACCCAAGGAAGCTACTGAAGGAACCTTCCATCAGGACGTCATGGCTTGAGCCCAAAAATAGATTTTTCGCTTCGCTCAAAATCCGTTTTTGGTCTTGCCATAGAGTAATATACTTCGGCTTGACTAGGTTAGTGTTGTTCTGTCTTCCCTCTTTGCCGGTGAGTATCCCGGCTTTGAATTATGACAGTAACTCAGAGTATTCAGTCTTGATGTCGGCAACTCCACTGCTGGGGGAATAGTCACTCCCCTGCCGGTTTACAGTTGCAGTCATAGGAAGCCTAGCTTCCCTAGTCCGCATCTGAAAGTGGAAGTACACTGCCGCCACCTTCTCCCTTGCGGTCTAGAAGACATGTCTTGTTTCGGCAAGGTCTTGGGCTGAGGAATCGATATTCTTCTGCCGCCCAAGACGGCGCCGATATTGAAACGATGTTTCTAAGTTTGTGTCCGAAAGTGGGCGGCAATTGTGCCGCTGCCTTCCGACACGAAACACAAGACCCTTTCCCTTCCCCTCTTTGCCCTTTAGCGATGGCCTAGCCATAGCAATATCTTTGGCCGGTATTCTATAATCTTCCCGCTCGCCGGGTGGGTTGTGATGCTGGCCGGGCTCCTACAGAGGCGGCTTAATTGCCACTTTGACCTTAACCCCTATGGACGCAAGGCTCTGGGAAAGGTTGTGCCGGCCATGACGGCTGCCGGTGGGAGACCCTGATGTCTGTGAGTGTTTTTTAGTCCTCTCTTGGACTGCCATCCACAATCCCTGGAACCTGCAAAGCAGCCAGCAACAGACCCTGTGACTGGATGGAGGCTAGAATGATACATTCCCCCCTTCCATTTGAACTCTCATTCTGGAAGAAGGCAGTAGGGACAGTAGCCCCTACACCCTTATTTATTGTACTAAGCTATAATGATAAGGTAGCCCTTCTCTCCATGCTTTCTCTCTCTCTGTCGGCTAGTGCCGTCACACTAGTCTTGCCAGCAGCATGCTGGCAGAACTACAGTATAAGATTATACAGTAGCCAGTATTTCTGCAGTATAGTACATACTGCAGGTAGAAAACTATAGTATATAATATACAGTAGTTTATATTTTTTCCAACATATTCTGTGTGTCCTTTTACAGTCCATTGTTTAGACCAATTATAATGTTGAAGTGAAGTATTCCTTCAATACTCTGATGAACCATAGGTCATCAGAACTTAATATTTTTTTCCTACAATATTAATATTCCATTATGGAAGGCTTAGTGCTAGTATACACTAATTTTAGCTCTCAAGATTATAGCTCCACTCTAGTTTTTCCTTAAATAAGAAAATTCTAAATATTAATATTGAGGGAGGTCACAGCAATTGGCTGGACAGGAGACACAGATATGTGTCTTTCTTATTTTCTTTCTAGCTTACTATCCTAAGCTATAATGATAATGGTAATACCATTTTATGTATGTATATAAAAATTTATCAAGTGTGATAAATTACCCCATACTCATTTCATTTTCCTTTCTTTACAGGAGGAGACAAGGTAAGGTGTGAGGTGATGTACTGTAACCACAAGAGTAAGAACTTTTGTGGTCACACTATGTGCAGGTCTCATGCCCCCTGCTCAATCACAACCGAAACCTTGAGGTATTGGGACCCCAAGGACTGCAACGTCTGCTCAGCCTTGATGACAGAAGGTTTCGGTGATCCCAAGTCAACGGAGTCGAGGGACACTGCGAGGGAAAAGCTTCGGAAATGGGTACGAGGGTTCCAGAAGAACTCTCTGGGACCGTACCTTCCCAATGACATGATGAGAAGCAGGCTGTTCCCGAAGGCAACAGCTGATGCCGTCGTATCTCCGGCACGACCCTGGCCTCCTTGTAGTTGAGGTCAACATCAATGAAGCGATGAAAGGCATGGACATCTATCAGGAGAGGATGTCTGAAGTGTCCTCGGACACATAAAAGGATCTCCTTCAAGAGGATCCTGAAGAAGAGGTGGCCCAACCACCCAGAGGAGACGAGGATCTTGAGTCGACAGAAGCGGAGGACCCCCTTCTGTCTGTGTTGGCATTCCAGCCGGCACCGTCTACGTCTTCGGCTCCTACCCCTCCATTAGACTCGCTGGGTCAAGCGGTTATGGCCCAGCTTACATTGCTATTGGACACTCTACGTAAGGAAAACATAGATATGAAGAAGGAATTCCGCGAAGCAACTCAGATAGTCACTTCCCGCGGGTCTTACAAGCGACCTAGAGTGTCTAACCTGCCACCTTGCTCTGAAACCAATCCCTGGAGATATGCAGAGTTTATGCTGATCACCAACAGAAAACTACATTTCGGAGAAGATGGGAGCCATCGCCCTGGACGACATCTAATTTTGGCCAAACTTTGCGGCTTACCCGGAATGTTTCATCCGGCTGAAGAGTGAGCCAGCGTCTAAAGAAGAGACGGAACCAAAGAAAGTCATGGTTTTTGACCACGACAAGCCTGAAAAAGGCAGGGTATACCAACTCTTGAGTTTCTGCACTGAGCAAGAAACACCCTACCTTTCTTGCTCTTTCTTCAAGAGCTTTCCCCTTCTCGTCAAAAGCTCTCCAAAGCGTGATGAAGGCTATTGATGCAGGCAAACCATGCCCTACACTAGAAGAGTGTAGGCCATTGTCTCTGGCCTTGCCCACAGATGAGAAGGAATGGAAGGAGGTCCACCTAACCTTCTCAGTCTCGAAACTCGATGCAGACATCTCAGGACAGCAGTTCAGCGAGAACCTCCTGAAGTTGTCGGACTTTCTCCTGAGAAGAAAGCAGGAGACAAAGGAGAGACTAGCTGCCTCTCTTTCCCTCCAGAACTGTATGGAGATGTGTGCAGGCGTTGCTAGCACCCCAGACATGTACACAGTCCTGGCCAAGATGCACATGACCACTCTAGTTAACGGACTTTGAGCGAAGCGAAAAATCTATTTTTGGGTGAGATAGCCATGTCGTCCTGATGGAAGGTTCCTATAGGTAGCTTTCTAAGGGATATTTGGCTACAGTGATATTCCCAGAGAATTAACCTTTAGGTCTCCAGAATTCTAACTCCTGGTGCGAATATCCTTAAAATTTCTCTATTGATATCGCACAATATCAGGGGACGTACATCTTGATACGACGCATAGAGATCTTCACCCCGAATAGCGTTTTCGCTTCGAGGGGGAAAAGTGGCAAAAATAGAAGGGGAGCTGTTATCAAGGTACCCTTCCTCCGGTACTACTATTGAGTATCTAGATGGCGATGTATCTAAGATGGTGCTTATTCCTTGTAGCATTGAACATGGTGCTACAGATATCCTACCAAGGCTTTTTCTATCGAAAAGGAGGTCGGGTCCATCAGGACGACATGGCTATCTCACCCAAAATTAGATTTTTTGCTTCACTCAAAATCCGTTTTTTTGGCTCAAGCCATGTCGTCCTAATGGAAGTTTACCAGAGAATTACTAGAAAGTACTGTATCTGGATTTTTATAGGTGCCTAAACCTTGGGACAATTTTCCTATGGTCACCCAGACCATTGAGACATGACGTTACCGTTATGTGGCATTACTACTAATCATAGACAATGTTAGTGCTTCCTGCCCCCTGCAGGGAAGAGTCATACTAGACAGTAGGAAAGGGGTCTCAAGGTTTACATATAATGTATGAACGAACATAGCATCAACTATATATACAAGAGTCTCACGATTTGTATATTGTGTTGGAATATAACATCAACTAAATATACGAGAGTCTCATTGTCTGTATATTTGTGTTGGAACATAGCATCAGATAGATATACAAAAGTCTCACTGTTTGTATAATGTATCGGAACATAGCATCACTAGATATTGTTTGTATCTGTGTTGAAACAAAAGTATCAGCTATATATATTGTACAGACATACAATATTATGCAGTTTTACTTAGGTTAGAAAAACTCTGGCTTGTACTTTATTTTATCAATTGTAGGGCGAAATAAAACGCAATCACACATTGATATCCATTTATTAACCATAAATGAACAACATAAGTAACATGTGTAATATATGTTAATATATGTAATGAGAAATATAACCAGTCAACATAATACAGAAAAAAATTTGTTTTCACCTGAAAGGGAAAAATTGATTAGTGCCACACTTGAACTTGAAAATTTAATAAATTTTCTAGTATAGTTTCTGTAATGTTGGATATTATCACCACTGTGTAAAGTACACACGGCACGGGTGTTATCTGTATATTTCTCCACCTGAAATAATTTGAACAGTCCTTAGTGTCACCTTGGTGACACTCACTTAACAAGTATTGCACTGGAAGGTGTCAACACCTTTACCCGAGAATTCAGAGTCCTAATCAATTCACTGTTCATCGCAGCACTAGACAACAGGTTTTAACACACTACCTGCGGCCACCACATAATGCTTCAGTTCATGCACCTTTTTTGCATAATGTTTATAAAAAACTCTGGATGACTTCCATCCAGTGCATGAGCGAAGACGCTCAAAGTTCATATACTGAAAAAAGTTCAGTGATGAAGCAATTTTCCTTGGATCATGACCTGCGGGTGTACTGTAAGGATCCGCTCTGCGAATAAAGTAGGTGAGCTTTGCCCTCGGTTGTTTTAGGGATAAGTTTGATAATGAAGTTTCTCCTTTAAAGAGCTGTCCTCCCCCCCTGAAGTCTGAAGTTCTTCGAAGATAGACCTTTAGATATTCCACTGGATACAGTGAGACATCTTCCTTCAGAGGGCAGATTCTCCAGGGACCCCATCTCCTAGTGGGTAGCTCGTTCCTATCGAGAAAGGTTGGATCAGGAAAAAGATTCAGTTCTCCTGCTTCTGTGAACTGAATATGACGCTCATCTCTGGATAGGGCCACTATTTCACTAACTCTAGCCCCCAAGGGTATAGTGAACAGGAAAAGGACTTTTTGAGTCAGATCTTTAAGAGAGCAATCCTCATTGTTCACTGTTGAAGCATAGTGTAGAACCTTGTCCAGGGACCATGAAATGGGCTTCGGAGGGGCTGCAGGCCTGAGTCTAGCACATGCTTTTGGAATCTTGTTAAAGATTTCGTTCGACAGGTCTACTTGGAAGGCGTGTAGTAGAGGTTTAGTCAGAGCCGACTTACACGTAGTTATTGTGTTGGCTGCCAGACCTTGTCTATGGAGGTGGATAAAGAAAGACAGACAAAGGTCCATTGAGATTTCTTTTGGTCCTTTTGCTTTGATGAAAGCAACCCACTTTTTCCAAGGCGATTCATATTGTCTCCTAGTTGACTTAGACTCATATACTTCTAAGAAGTCTATACTAACTTTTGAGATCCCAAATCTTTTCTTTACTGCTAAGGAGAGAAAATTATGAGATGAAGGTTTTGGGTTTTCTGTGATGAAGCGAAGACAGTCGACTTCTGGACCTGTTAAGATAGTGCTGGGTAAGGAAGAGGGACCAGCCTAAGCTTCAGTTCCAATACCAGGGGGAACCAGTTGCTCTTTCGCCACTTGGGAGCCACTAGAGCTGCTGTTCCCCGAAAGGATCTCAGCCTGTTGAGGACTTTCATTAGGAGATTGTTCAGAGGGAACAGGTAAATCCGGTTCCATCTGTTCCAGTCGATGGACATGGCGTCCATCGCCTCTGCTAGAGGGTCCTCGTATGGGGCTACATATCGAGATAGTTTCTTGTTGTCACTTGTTGCGAAGAGGTCGATCTGCAGTTCCGGTACTTGATGCAAGATGAAGGAGAATGAGTCTGCGTCTAGGGACCATTCTGACTCTATTGGCTTGAGCCTGGATAGAGCGTCCACTGTCACATTGCGGAGCTCTTGAAGGTGAACTGCTGATAAATGCCATCTCTTCTTTTCTGCCAGGCGTAAGATAGCCAATATCACTTGGTTGACCTGGGGCGATCTCGAGCCTTGACGGTTCAGATATCTCATTATCACTTCGCTGTCAAGCCTGATATGGGCTGATCTGCGAGGGGAGAGTTTCTTCAACGTCAAAAGGACTGCCATGGCCTCCAAAATGTTGATGTGAAAGGTCTTGAATAGAGAAGACTAGATCCCTTGGACTTTCCGTTGATGGGAGTGACCTCCCCATCCCTCCGTTGAGGCATCCGTGTGGATGGTCACCGATGGTGGAGGTGGTTGCAAGGCCACAGTCCTCTTTAGATTCTTGGCCTTCGCCCATGGCTTGAGAAGTGAACGAAGTAAGGTCGATATTGGTCTTCTTTGATCTCTTCGAGCGTTTGATGCGTATCTTCTCCAGACTCCTGACGCATCTTTCAGTTGTGCTTTTAGCACTTGGTCTGTCACTGCTGCAAACTGGAGAGAGCTCAGTACTCTTTCCTGTTGGCGTTTTGAGATCCTGCCGGATTTCAGTAGTCTCTTGACAGATCCTGCAATCTCTCCTCTTCCCTGGGGGAATGGAGAGACAGTGTGACTTCAAGTTCCAATGGATTCCTAGCCATTGAAACTCTTGAGCTGGAGAAAGTCGAGACTTTTGGTGTTGATCTTTAATCCTAGATGTTCTAGAAACTGGATCACTTTCTTGGATGCTTGCAGACAAGCCATCCTGGATGCTGCCCACACCAGCCAGTCGTCCAGGTACGCTGCTAACTGAACACCTTCTAGGCGTAGTTGTTGAACAACTGCATCTGCAAGTTTCGTGAAAATCCTTGGGGCTATGTTTAGTCCGAAGGACATGGCTCTGAAGACACATTTTTCTTCTGTAGCCTGAATCCTAGGTAGGAGGAGACGGGGCGGTTGACTGGAATATGCCAGTAAGCATCTGCCAGGTCTATTGAGACTGTGTACACCCCTTTTGGTAACAGGGTCCTTATGTGTTGAAGGGTTAACATCCTGAACTTGTTGAGTGGCGACAAGTCCAGAATGACTCTTAAGTTTGTCTGAGTCCTTCTTGGGAACTCAAAACAGCCTTCCCTGGAATTTGATGGACTTTACCCTCCTTATTACCCGTTTGCTCAATAGTTCTAGGGAATATTCTTCCAATATGGGGGTGGAGTGTTGGAAGAATGAGGAAATGATGGTGAAGCTTCGTTCCAGCTCCATCCAAGTCCGTTCTTTATTAGGCTGTGGGCCCAAGGATCGAAGGTCCAACGATCCTGAATTTGTTGGAGCCTCCCTCCTACCTGAAGCATCTCACTGCTTCTGTTTTCCGGAGGTTTTACCTCCCTGACCGCGTCCTCCTTTACCTCCCTTACCTCGTGAGGGGTGTTTTGAGGAGCCCCGTCTAGAGCCCCTACCTTTGGGGCGAAAGTTAGTGGTCTGCATCTCAAAGGTAGGGTTAACCCACGAAGGATGACCCGTCCATATAATGGATGCATTAATTGCTATCAACTAGGAACTGTATATATTGTGGATACATTTTTTTTATCCTTTCTCCCACATACGTATGACTTTAGCTCCGCCTTCTATTGACGTAACAGGCTACTTTAACCAATCAATGATCGTTTACAAAGCAAAGTTGCCAGAAATCTTATACTTTGAGGTTATAGGAGTGTACTAAGCATGCACTGTTGGCGGTGGGGGTAGGTGCCATTTGGCTTATCTATCGAGATTTTGTTATCTGTTGGCGTGATAAAAGATAACTTTTTTTTATGCAAAATTAAGAGTTAATTTGTTTTATAATGGCTAATATTGACTATCTTTATGATTCAGAAACAAGTGCAGATAATTTGGACAGCCATAGTGAGCATGATAGCGATGATTATATGACTGATAGCGATGTTTATGACGACGATCTTGACATTGAACCTGTTGCCTCATCCTGGGCACGTGTTTATCTGCCTGAAGGTATTGACTGTGGGAGTGATTTGGTTTTTACCCAAAGAAATGTAGGTCCTTTTGGGATTCCTAACTGTAATTCGCAGCCTATTGAATACTTTTCTTTATTTATAACTGATGATATTATAGATATTCTTGTTTGTGAGACTAACATATATGCCAACAGATTTTTAGCTAGTAAGGAAGAGTGGATTAGAGAACATCCACGAAGCAAATACAGTTTGCTCTTAGGATTGATAAAAGTGCAGGATATAAAAGATTTTTGGAGTACGTTTCATTCAACTAGAATTCCTTTTTTTGGAGAAACCATGCCACGAGATGAATATCTTCCAATTAGTCGATTTCTTCATTTGAATGATAATACCTTGAATAAGCCCGGAGGTGACCCACAGTATGACTCATGGTTTTGAGTACGCCCTCTTTTAGATTCCTGCAATAAGTTATTCAAGGATCATTACAATCTTCAGCAGACTATTTCCCTTGAAGAAAGTATGATTGGTATGTGTAATAGGTGTGCATTCATACAATATATGCCCTATAAACGGCACTGTAAATATGGGATAAAATAGTTTGAACTTTGTGAAGCTTCCACTGGATATGTTTATCATATAGATTTATATTCAGGGCGTGACTTTTATGCTACTGGAAGTCAGCAAGGCTTTACTCATACAATAGTAATGAATATAATGGAGAAAAGCAAAGTTCTGAATAAAGGTTATCACCTGATTACTGACCACTTTTATACAAAGATTCCTCTAGCAGAAGCCCTACTAACACAAAAGACATCACTCACAGGAACAATAAAGATTAATTCTGATTTTTGCCTCAAATTTTGGTCAAGCAGAAGCTCCGCACAGGTGACACTGTCTATGTAAGAAAAGGAAAGTTGCTTACCTGTGGTTTCAAAGAGAAAGCAACTCGCAAGCCAGTTTACCTTTTGACAACATATGCTTATGTTGAAAATGTCACATTGCAGACAAGACATGGAGAAAAAATCAAGCCTAAAGTCATAAATGACTACTGTATAACGTTGGTATGGGAGGTGTTGACCTTTCAGACAAAAAACTTTATCATTATGCTGCACAAAGGTCAACCAGGAGATACTGGAAGAAAATTTATAATAATCTTATAGATGTATCAGTTGTAAATGCTTATATCATCTATCAGCAAAATACCGATAGGCCGTTCAAGAGAGATTATTTTCTTTGTGACATTATTGAATGTCTGTCGATCCCGGATGCTGTATCTTACCCTCTCATTCCACAGTCGCCAGGTAGCCGACTTTCTAATTCACCAGGTCGTAATCCTATTCCCGTCAGTTCACTTGGTTCAAGCCATGTATATGCTAGGTTAGATGGTTGCAAGCAAAGATTATGTGCAGTTTGTCCCAAGCACTCGAAGCACTGGTATCTTGGAGGCAATGCTGGCATTCATGAGCAATGCTGGCCAAAGCTGCAACATTACTTCAGCGTGAAAGGTTGTCCTAAGAGGAAACATGAGGACGATGATGACCACGAAGACTGTCAGTAAATTCAAGTCAATAATTGCGGCTACTTTTGTGAACTCACTTGATAATTGTGAATGTTGTAATATTTTTCTGGGTCGACCTGTGTCGCCCGGTGAAAAGGTCCTTCTTGTCACTTTTCTGATATAAATAACTTCCAAATATACCAGAGAAAGTTAAAGCATGGAATGCAGAGGTTACTACCCTTGCGCGAGCACCCCTAAGGGCATCGTGTATAAAGATAGGGCGTGTGAAAACCACTATTCACAGGACGTCTTCCATTTAGAGAATTCCTTCATCAATATGGGGTGAGCCGACACAGCGGCTCTAACCATACCAGCCTGAACCACCCCACCGACGCCCGCTACCAGCGCCATCTGTCATCCTTCTTTTGGACTCGTGTCGCGATGCTTCCCCTTTTGTTTGTGCTGTGCTTTTTCGCCTTTTTTGGGATTACTTCATCATGGCTGAAGCTCTCCTTACTCCTGCACCAATGTTAAGTACCCTAGATTGTTTTGGCAATATCATTGCCCTGGCATTCACACCTTATCTTACGTTGCGTGTGTTTTTAGTGCGCTCACAGCTAGCAGCCTTTGCCACGTCTTCAACGCATTGTTTACCTCACGCTTTGTTTTCACGCCTTCGGGTATTTTATCTTACACTAGGTTCTTTTATTTTAATCTTATTACGGATTAGTATTACGGTCTTCCTGACCCTATTTGTTAGAACCTATATATTTATGTTTAATGTACTTTATGAGTTGCTTCCGAGTCCAAGATTTGGCGTTAGCGAAGAATAGCGTTCGGCGTTTTGTTGGAATTGCGTGACAGTTTCTTTCTTTCACCCTCTTTTTATTGAATGCCATTGGATATTCTCAGATAGAATTCCTTTATCAGAGAGAGTGTTAGTTTTAACGACCTTCCTCGTCTATTCTTCACTGACTCCATTCTTGAGTCCTTTGTACTACTACGGACAGGTCTATTTTACATGTGTTTTTTATTATTAAGGTTCGTCTTTTCATTACTAGGTCGAGTTTAGTAACCCTACGAGTGAGAGAGGCTGGAGTTTCCCCCTCTTTTCAGTCTTTTAACCATTTCTGTTATGGAATATTTTCCTCACAAGAGGCTGGCTTCTCCCCCTATCTCATCTCGAATTGTTATTATTTCATTATTTATTTTACTTATTGTGGGTTACTTTACCTCTCCCTAGTCTTTCTAGTGCTTAATTATTTTAGTATTAAGGCCCTGTCGTGTTAGAGTCTGCCCCTTTCCTAGGTTAGTTCACTTGGCCTGCTCTCAAGCCGCCATTTTTGTTCCCCCTCCCCCTCACTGTCCCTCCCTTTCCCTACCCCGCTCCGGCCTGGGGATTTAGAGACTGGACATTGCTTATCTTTAACGCCGTTAGCATACTTTGAGTTGGGAACACGTTTTTAACTTACCTAACTATTTACCCCGGTGCTCCCCATCGACTGGGAGCTTCTCCCCTCGTTGGCCTTCAGCACCTATCAGTCCGGGCTCCGGCTCATTACACACACGACAACCCCTATTATATATATATACTCCAGTGATTCTGGCGACTAGGATGCCCTCCTCGTCTAGTTTCCCGGATTTTTTCCCTAGTTCCCCTGTTAACTCCGGTGTACTACTTACCGGAGATCCTTTTATGTATATATATCCATTATCTTAAGGGCCACTTCTCCCCGGAACTCCGGCGCACTACGGAGCATTCCATTATTGTTGCACTCGACTTTGATTTAATTTTAATTTTAATTATCTGTTCCCGAACTCCGGTTCATAACGGAATAACTCGAACCTTCTTACAAATATCGATTTAGACTCATACACCCTCTCCCCTTTTGGCCTTAACTTCATTAGTTTTATGCATGCCAATATTTCTTTCTTACCTTTCTTAGGTTAGGTAGATCTATTTAAGGGAGTTGGTGTACTTATAATATCTTTATTTTACATTAAGTCTGCTGCGCCTTCAAAGGCTGCCCTACTACCTTCACTGACCCGGTGGGCCATGACATCTGCCGGTCCCACGCCCACTGTGTGATCTCCTTCGCTCGGGAAGAAGGCCAGGCACCATATATGGTATGGTTCCCGGAGTCCTGCTCACTCTGCTACGAGCTTTCCCCCATCCTCCTCAATGATGAGGTAAGATTTCTCAATAATTATCATTCCTTTTATTATTATATTTTAGGAATCTTCGTTCATAGATGATTATATTCTTTTTCACACCTTGTCTTTTGTTTTCACACAATTCCCTTCTTAGTGTTCGTTCTAAAATTTTCCCCCTTTTTCAGGCTGATGAGGAGTCTCTTAAGACGGCCAAGACGAGTCTCCGGACATGGGTCTCGGGCTTCGGTCGGAACGCCCCTCAAGGTTGTCCCTACATGTTGGACGGGGATATGGCCTCCCGTCTTTTCCCCAGGTCTCCTACAGCTGCCGTGGCCAAAGAATTAGCCACACCACTCTTGGATGCAATTAGAACAGCATTACCGGTTCATGAAGAACAACAACTATCGGGAGATGTATCGGCATAAGACATCCATCTTGAACCGATGGATGAACAGGTTAGTGGTGCAGAGGATTTGGCAGGCTCTTTTCTCTCCCCTACTCCTTCTTCTTCTTCTTTCCTGGGCTTTGACAAGCCCCCGGCTTCACCTTGGGAAGGTTTCTTATCGGTCCGTCCTAAGGTTAAGCCACTCAAGAAATCTAAATCCAAACACAGTAAACCAAGTTCGTCTCCAGCTTTGTCCCCGGTCCCCAGACCTTCCACTTCCGCCGAATTTTTAGTAGCTACTAAAACCCCTCCTCCTTTTAAAGGACAGAGAGGTAAGTCCGCTAAAACCAAAACATCAGCTCCGGATAGTCAACCTGATCCTATTCGGATGCGCTGTTGTCTAAGGTTCAGGAAATGATGGATGTGAGACTGGAAAAACACTCTAACTTAATGACGGAGCTCAAGGATATGGTCGCAGGCCTACTCCGCTCCGGATCTCAACTATCTCCGGCTGCAGTTCCTGACACCTCAAAGCTTCCGCCGTTCGATAAGAACAACCCTTGGCGGTTTGCTCGTCATGCTCCATACTTAGACGGTACTCTGACTATTGAAGGCCTAGGTACTCGGCCATTGGAGGACCTGGAGTTTTATCCCGGTGATCTCCAGTTTCCTTTTAACGGGTTTGTGCGCCTTACGGAAAACGCATTAGTCAGGATGGACAAAGTTCCTAAAGAGACGGTAATCTTCCCGAAGGAACAAGCCCAAGCTGTCTGGGCTCGTACCCTCTTGGAATGGGGCTGCTCTAACTCCAAGCTGACCCCTCATAAAGGTGCGTATACTATCTTCACGACACCCCAAGATGTTCCTTCTCCTCTTGCAGACAAGATAACGGAGTTGACCATCCAATCCGCTAAGGATGGCCTCCCTATGCCTACCCTTAAGGATACAGACCCTACCTCTCTCCTTATGCCAGCTTCTAGGGACTTTTGGCAGGATGCTCCGGCGACCTTCACGGTCGGCAAACTAGATCCGGACTGTGCCTCCTCCCTCTTCTCGGAAAGGCTCCCTAAACTCCCGATCACTTGCTGAAAATGGAGTACGAAACAAGATCTAGACTGGCAAGATCCATTAACTCCCTTACATCATCGGAGTTGATATCCTCCCTTTACAAGGAGGAACAGATCTTCCGGGTTCTCACGAAGAGTCTCTTGCAGACTTACCAGATTGACCTGCATGACTTCTGGACAGCGAGAACAAACTGTAGAAAACATGTTCTGGCAGAGGTGTCTATTAGGCATGAGCCTAATAGGCTTATTAGGTCTTTCTGTTGGGGCAAGAACCTATTCCCACAGGAAGAAGTAGACAAAGTCCTCCAGGAAGCTGCCAGAGCTAACCAGAATCTCCAGGTTAGGTGGGGCCTCTCTCTCAAACGCAAGTTTGGCCCAGTTATGAGGCAACAATACCCTAAAAAGAAACAGAGATTTTATTCTCCCTATAAGCCTGGTCGTGGCCAACATCGAGAATCTCCTGCTCCGCCACAGACTTCAACTCCTTTCACCTCCAAATCAACTCCTCCTCAACAATTCATGATTGTTCCTGCACCACAGGGCACTCATTCTTCTGCCATGGCTACATGGATGACCTCTCCAGCTTTTAATCAAGCTTACAAAGCCCCCGGGACCTTTCGAGGATACCCTAGACAGCCCGGTGGCAACAGAGCTAGAGGTCAGTTCCGTCAGCGAGGCGGACCTAGAGCCAGAGGTTCAAGAGGAGGTAGAGGATCGAAACCCACCCCCAATCAGTGAGACAGATCAGGTAGGAGGGAGACTATACCGATTTCGAGACCAATGGACCTTCAGTCCTTGGGCCCACAGTATAGTCTCCAAAGGTCTAGGCTGGAAGTGGTCACAGGGTTCTCCACCTCCACCAGTAACCTTCTTTCAGAATCCCACTCCACTTCTGGAAGATTACACCAAAGATCTCCTGAGAAAGAAGGCGATAAAGAGGGTACGAAAATTGAAATTCCAGGGACGCCTGTTCACAGTTCCGAAGAAGAATTCGTCCACTTTGAGAGTAGTTCTGGACCTGTCCAAACTGAACTCCTACATTCTTTGCGACAGGTTCCGTATGCTGACTGTCTCTCAGGTACGGACCTTACTTCCCTGTGGGGCCGTCACCACCTCCATAGATCTTACAGACGCCTATTATCATGTTCCGGTAGCAAGAATCTTCTCTCCCTACCTAGGCTTCCGGCTAGGCAGGAAGTCCTACGCGTTCAAAGTGATGCCATTTGGCCTCAACATTGCCCCCAGGATATTTATGAAACTCGGGGAGACAATATTAGAACAGCTCCGGAGCCAAGGGATTATGTTGGTAGCTTATCTGGACGACTGGCTCATTTGGGCACAAACAGTCCAGGAATGCCGCGAAGCGACATCCAAAGTGATCCAGTTCCTGCAAAGTTTAGGCTTTCAGGTCAACCTAAAGAAATCCCGCCTACAACCAGCAAGTCAGTTCGAATGGCTGGGTATTCACTGGAACCTTACAGATCACAAACTATCTCTTCCTTCCAAGAAGGTCAAAGAGATAGCCTCCAAGACAAAATGGTTTATCAGAAACAAACAGGTGTCAAGACGGTCTTTAGAAAGAGTTCTCGGCCTACTCCAATTTGCCTCAGTAACAGACGTCCTCTTAAAAGCCAAACTCAAAGACATCAACCTAGTTTGGAGGAAGAGAGCAACAATACGACTAAGAGACAAAGTCTCAACGATCCCCTCAGTGTTCATAAAGAGACTCCGGCCATGGTCGAACCCAGAGAATTTAACCAAGTCAGTTCCTCTGCAGTTCCCACCTCCCCAAGTGACGATTCACACAGACGCGTCACTCAGTGGTTGGGGGGGGGGGGCCTACTCTCAACACCAAATGTTTCAGGGATCTTGGTCCCCCACCATGAGCCAATTTCACATAAATGTGTTGGAAGCCATGGCAGTATTTCTAACCTTGAAACGGTTATCCCATCACACGACGAGTCATGTCAGGATAGTCTCTGACAACTCAGTAGTAGTCCACTGCATAAACAGAGGCGGATCGAAATCACCCAATCTGAATCAGATCCTGGTAATGATTTTCACCTTGGCAACGAAAAGGAACTGGTTCCTGTCAGCCACACATCTGGCAGGAGTCCAGAACATTATAGCGGACGCCCTTTCCAGGACCAAACCACTGGAATCAGAATGGTCTCTAGACATGAACTCATTCCGGTGGATATCCAGACTGGTTCCAGGTCTCCAGCTAGACTTGTTTGCGACAAGCTTCAACCACAAGCTTCCTTGCTACATAGCCCCCAACCTGGACCCTCGGGCCTATGCCACGGACGCATTAATCCTAGACTGGAACTGTTGGCAGAAGATTTACCTATTCCCTCCAGTGAATCTTCTGATGAAAGTATTACCCAAACTTCGCTCATTCAAAGGAGCAATAGCACTGGTAACTCCCAACTGGCCAAAAACCAACTGGTTTCCGCTCCTTCTAGAGCTGAAACTTCGCCCCTTCCGGATTCCACACCCCAAGTTGACACAAGTAGTCCAAACTCAGACTGTGTCAGATTTCTCAAGAATAGCACAAACCCTAACTTTGTGGATTTCATGAAATTTGCAGCCCACAAGGATGCAAATATCGACCCGGACAATGTCCTCTTTATTGAATCAGACAAAAGGGACTCAACGCCTAGGTAATATGATTCGGCTGTTAAGAAACTAGCAGAATTTCTAAAGAATTCAGAAGCTACTCAAATGACCCCTAACTTGGCCATTTCGTTTTTTAGGTCCCTATTTGAAAAGGGCCTAGCCGTAGTGCTATCACGACAGTTAAATCAGCCCTGAAAAAGATTTTTCAGGTGGGCTTCAATATTAACCTGGCAGATTCATATTTTTCATCCATTCCAAAAGCCTGTGCTAGGCTTAGACCTTCTATTCGTCCACCAAAGGTCTCATGGTTTCTAAACGATGTCTTAAAACTAGCATCGGACACCGATAACAAATCCTGCTCCTTCGCTTCTTAGAAAAACGCTATTTCTTACAGCCATTGCCTCAGGTGCCAGAATTTCAGAATTAGCAGCTCTCTCCCGTAATCCCGAAAACCTAGATTTCCTACCATCAGGAGAAGTACTACTCTCCCCAGATAGAGCTTTCCTAGCTAAAAATGAAGACCCTCAAAATAGATGGTCTCTTGGAAGATTATCCCTCTTCCACATGATGCTTCTCTGTGTCCAGTAGTGACTCTTCGGGCCTTTTTAGCTAGAACTGTTACACGCTCGTCTGGTCCCTTGTTTGTCAAAGAACAAGGAGGTACTATCTCCATCCAAGGCATTAGACAGCAAATACTTTACTTCATTAGGCAAGCTAACCCGGAATCTTTTCCCCATGCACATGATATCCGAGCAGTAGCCACCTCAATCAATTGTTTTCAAAATATGGACTTTGATGAGCTTAAAAAATATACAGGTTGGAAATCCCCTATGGTTTTTAAACGCCACTATTTAAAGACCTTACAGGCCCTAAAATTTCCTACTATTGCAGCTGGGAGTGTCATCTTCCCAGAGTAACCTCTTCCCTTTCTTCCATTTCGTCCAACTCTCTCTCTTCTCCCTCCTACCTGCCACTCTAACCACGATGCCTCTCACTTCGGTGGATTGGATTTAGATCCGCCAGTATCTCCCGTTATGTCATTGTTACATTGTTCATTATTTGTCGTTTGCTTGAGATGTATATAGTCTTATTCTTAGGTATTCATACCAATTATTACCAATTTTATACTTAAGTTTTTGAGATTTGTGATTATGTTGTGTTACATTTCTTTATTTCATTCTTAGGCATTCATACCAATTATTAACATTTTATACTTAAGGTTTTTTGAGATTTGTAATTATGTTGTATTACATTTATTCATTTAGTAAACCTTCCACTTGTGCATGACGTTTTTAATTCCCCTTTATTGTTTTGATACTTATGGGCTTGGAAGGCATTCTCTTGTATATTTTCACCGGGCGACACAGGTCGACCCAAAAAAGGGATTTTGACGAAGGAAAAATCTATTTCTGGGGAGAGACCTGTGTCGCCCGGTGAAACCCTTCCCTGTTTTTCCCTTCCCTTTCCTTTCCAAGCCGTTAATCATACAGAAGGATGTCAGATGGCGCTAGTAGCGGGCGTCGGTGGGGTGGTTCAGGCTGGTATGGTTAGAGCCCCTGTGTCGGCTTACCCCATATTGACGAAGGAATTCTCTAAATGGAAGACGACCTGTGAATAGTGGTTTTCACACGCCCTATCTTTATACACGACGCCCTTAGGGGTGCTCGCGCGAGGGTAGTAACCTCTGCATTCCATGCTTTAACTTTCTCTGGTATATTTGGAAGTTATTTATATCAGAAAAGTGACAAGAAGGACCTTTTCACCGGGCGACACAGGTCTCTCCCCAGAAATAGATTTTTCCTTCGTCAAAATCCCTTTTGTAAATCCGCATTACCAAATGGTGAAAAAGTGTCACTTGGTATGTTGATATATATATATATATATTTTTTTTTACCACACTATCACTGAATAGAATATTCTGTTTTTTTTAGGACTTTTTCAAAATTACATTCTTTATAAAATTAGCACTGTTATAACAAATAGGAATAATAAGTTTTGTAATAATCCAGCGTCAAAGTGACTTTGATTTTTTGCAACTATGATTTCTAAAGATATTTTTTTTTATATCCAAAGTAATTAAATATGTATTAAACAATAAATGCCCTATTAAAAAAGCCCATCTTCTTGCGGTTTCAATGATACCAGATACTTATATATTCGAGTGAAAAATATATTTCTGGGTCGACCTGTGACGCCCGGTGAAAAGGGTCCTTCTTATCTCTTTTCTGATATAAATACTTCCAAATATACCAGAGAAAGTTAAAGCATGGAATGCAGAGGTTACTACCCTCGCGCGAGCACCCTAAGGGTGTCGTGTATAAAGATAGGGCGTGTGAAAACCACTATTCACAGGTCATCTTCCATTTAGATCAATCCTTCATTAAAAGGGGGAGCCGCCACAACGGCACTAACCGAACTCACCTGATCCACTCAGCAACGCCCGCCTCGAGCGCCATCTACTCATCCTTCTTTTGGACTTGTGTTTGACGATACCCTGTTTTTGTGCTCTCGTGTTTTGGCTGTTTTTTGGAAATCTTCACCATGGCTGAAGCTCTCCTTACCCCTACGCCAATGTTAAGTACTATCATGAACAAAAGTTCGTTCCCTTAGACCTCCAGAGAGTGAACACGAATCGCCTGACTATGAATCACCGAAGCTTTTGAACAAATAAGTCTTGGAAAACCCAATAGATGGGGCACCGCAAGGACGTTGGACGCAGAGAGGAATAGGAAGTATTTATTTTTCTAAAGCATTGAGTAAAGTCTCCATAATTTGATATCGTTAGAAAGTGATAGATGATTTTGTTGTTTTTGACGTTACTGGGTTTGCGTGTAAAATGAGCAGTTAACGAAATATGCTTGATAAATATGAAAATAAAATTATGCTTACGATATCTACATTCTTGAGCTGGTATTCTCATACCGTATCGTATCTTATCAACAGACATAACCAACCAAGGTCATTACAAAACATTTTAGCTTAAATATGTACGGAAGTGTTTTATAATCTGCAAGCCGCCTATCGTAAAAACAAAATAAACATTTGTAGAAGCAAGTCGGCAATTTGTTTTTTTTTTTTATTTCACTTGCATTATTATTGTAGTAACCACAAACTGCAGTTTCATATGCAAATATTCATAGATCTGTCATATTGCGTAATTGGGCCAACATTCTGAACGAAGGTGGACGATATGGGGTATTACACCCAATGCCCGTTTTCGGACACTTGAAAATACTATTTTTTTTTTTTTTTGTAATTTGATATATATTAATTCAATATGAAATATGAAGATACTTTCACCATAGTTAATATTTAGTAGCAAGAGAGAAAAGCTGAAAGAGAAAAAAAGTGTTAATGAGGTGATAAATATTCGAAATAATGAGAGAGAGAGAGAGAGAGAGAGAGAGAGAGAGAGAGAGAGAGAGAGAGAGAGAGAGAGAGAGAGAGAGAGAGAGAGGCTTCTTAGTTTCTGTTCTACATTAACATCCTAAAACAAACCTCATGTTACTACTTTCATATTAGCAAAGCAGATATAACGTTATTAGTTTCAAGAATAGCTTGACATTTTTTTACGATGTTTTGTTGTCGGAAATTTGTGGCAAAGTAGTTTTCCAGTGTTCTTGTATGAAGAGGTAATGGAATGCGCTAACGACCTTTTTTATTGGTATATTATAGGCTATGCTATTGTAGAAATTCAATTTCTCTATTACGGAAAGTCAGTGGCAGGGGATTTTGCCATTCCCAGACGCATTCTTGTTATATGGGAAGAGTTACTAACCACTAGTGGAAACCTTTGCGAGTTAGGTTATCTTGTATATAACCCATCTTAGGGTGCACATTTCAAATTAGTTTGAGTTGAAATGTGCACCCTAAGATGGGTTATATACAAGATAACCTAACTCGCAAAGGTTTCCACTAGTGGTTGAGTCTCTCTCTCTCTCTCTCTCTCTCTCTCTCTCTCTCTCTCTCTCTCTCTCTCTCTCTCTCTCTCTCTCTCTCATTATTTCGAATATTTATCACCTCATTAACACTTTTTTTCTCTTTCAGCTTTTCTCTCTTGCTACTAAATATTAACTATGGTGAAAGTATCTTCATATTTCATATTGAATTAATATATATCAAATTACAAAAAAAAAAAAAAAAAAAATAGTATTTTCAAGTGTCCGAAAACGGGCATTGGGTGTAATACCCCATATCGTCCACCTTCGTTCAGAATGTTGGCCCAATTACGCAATATGACAGATCTATGAATATTTGCATATGAAACTGCAGTTTGTGGTTACTACAATAATAATGCAAGTGAAATAAAAAAAAAAAAACAAATTGCCGACTTGCTTCTACAAATGTTTATTTTGTTTTTACGATAGGCGGCTTGCAGATTATAAAACACTTCCGTACATATTTAAGCTAAAATGTTTTGTAATGACCTTGGTTGGTTATGTCTGTTGATAAGATACGATACTGTATGAGAATACCAGCTCAAGAATGTAGATATCGTAAGCATAATTTTATTTTCATATTTATCAAGCATATTTCGTTAACTGCTCATTTTACACGCAAACCCAGTAACGTCAAAAACAACAAAATCATCTATCACTTTCTAACGATATCAAATTATGGAGACATTACTCAATGCTTTAGAAAAATAAATACTTTCTATTCCTCTCTGCGTCCAACGTCCTTGCGGTGCGCCATCTATTGGGTTTTCCAAGACTTATTTGTTCAAAAGCTTCGGAGATTCATAGCCAAGCAATTCGTGTTCACTCTGTGGAGGTCTAAGGGAACGAACTTTGTTCATGATAGTACCATAGATGGTTTTGACAGTATTTTTAGTACTGGGCAAGTTAGTGTTAAGTAATAGGAAGTGTTTTAATGCGTTTGGCTTTTTGCCTTCCCGAGGCCCACGCGGCCATTTTTGTTGTTTACGCTCAGTGCGATTCAGTTTTGCTTGATTTGTTGCCCTTTTGGTACTTTTGTCATTCTAGGTTCCTTTTAATCTTATACTAAGATTATAGGCTGTATGCCACTTATGTTGAACCGATTTATTATTATTATTGTTGGTATTTTTTAGTCATTTACGAATCTGTTTCTTGTTAACGAAGAATAGCATTCGGGGTTTTATTACAGTTTAGTACCTCCACCTTGGTCGGCGTTTTTCGTTACGTTTCGATATGGGTTTGACTGGTTTTTACCCCCCCCCCCCTTTCGCTATTCCTCGTTACATTTCTTTTTTATCATTTTCATTTGGACAGATGTGTTTTATATATTGTGGAGGTTCGTGCTTTGTTAGATTGATCGCCGTAACCGCCGAGTGCGAGAGGCTGGAGTTTCCGTTTTCTTTACCATATATTCGGGTTCTCCCTCTCTCTATCTCCCCGTTCTGGGAATTCTTCGTCGTAGACGAGTTTTTTATTTTTACAAGGTTACTTCGTTCTTTCTTGGCTATTGGTTTTGTTATTAGATCCTGTTCGTGTTAGAGTCTATTATAGGTTAGTTGGCCTGCCTTGCGCTGCCGCCTGTTCCCCCTCCCCCTAGTCCCACCCTCTCCCCGCTCCGGCCTGATAGTTGGGTCAGGACATCCTTCGAACTCCGCCATGAGTTTCACTAATATGAGCTGGGAACGCTCACTTACCTATTTATCTAGTGCGCCCCTTCGGCAGGGAATCCTCCCCTCGTTGGCCCTCCGCACCTTGACTCCGGCTACGGCCCTTAGTTTCACACGACAATCAGATATATCTCCCCCCCTTTTTTGTTTTACTCTCTGGTGGCAACCTACCGGAGATCCTTTCGGAGATCAAGTTATTGAATTATTCTTACTGTATTCCTTAGTTGGATTAAGGATCTAACCCCCCCCCCCCCCGCCGGGCCTCCATCGCCCTACAGCACTCTCCCATTCCAATATGCCATACTCTTATCAGTAATTACTCCGGAGCTCCGGCTCCTCCATATGCATATACTGTAGAATATTCTCTCATAATATTTATCTTTGTAGTAATTACGGCGGAGCTCCGGCTCCTTATATTACACGACCCCATTTCTGCACATCAACTAGAATCTTCCTTAGCTTTACTTATTTTATCATTGTGTTAGTAAAGCCTCCGGGAGACTTTGAACTTATTTTACCTTTTTATTACAGAGAGTGTGCTGCGCCGCCAAAGGCTGCTCTGCTACCTTTCTGGATCCGGTAGGCCATGACGTCTGCCGGTCCCACGCCCACTGTGCGATCTCCTTTGTCCGGGAAGCTGGCCAGCCCGCTTACATGGTCTGGTTCCCGGAGGCGTGCACGCTCTGCTATGAGCTGTCCTCCATTCTCCTCAATGATGAGGTAAGTTTCTCAATTTTATCATGCATGGTATATTTTGAGGCTCTGCTTTTATATAGTTTGTCGATGTAAGATTTCTCAGTTCTCATTCATGCTACTTTTTATATGGAGGCTCAGCTACTTATAGATATTCTCTTAATACTCTTGATATTCGTAGAAGTTTGCCGTTTGCCGTTCTAAGTTACTCCCCTTTTTCAGGCTGACGAGGATTCACTCCGGACGGCCAAAACCAGCCTCTGGACTTAGGTGTCTGGTTTTGGAAGGAATGCCCCAACGGGTTGCCCTTACCTCCTCTATTCGGACATGGCCTCCCGGCTGTTTCCCGGTTCATCCTCGGCCGCGGTACCTTTGGAACAAGCTGCTCCCATCATTGAGGGTATCAGGGCAGCCCTTCCTATAGAAGAGGAACACCAGCTCTCAGGCGACATCTTCACCCTCGACATCCACACCAAACCGATGGATGAGCAGGTTAGTGGTGCAGAGTTGGCAGAATCCTTTCTTTCCCCTACTCCTTCCTCTACGTCTTTTTTCCTCGGCTTTGACAAGCCTCAGGCTTCTCCTTGGGAGGGTTCCGTCTCGGTCCGTCCCAAGGTTAAGCCAATACGCAAAAACAAACCTAAAACCAGTACTTCAGCTTCGCCACAATCCGTATCTCCGATCCCAGGACCTTCCTCAGCCCCTGACATCCCAATGCTGTCACGAACTCCTCCTCCTTCTAAAGGACAGAGGAGTAAGTCCGCAAAGTCCAAGGTTTCAGCTGTACGTAGTTCCTCGGACTTCCACATAATCATGGAAATGATTCAGGATATGATGGAGTCGAAGCTGCAGAGACACTCGGGGGTCATATCAGAGCTCAAAAACATGGTGGCTAGCCTCCTCCGTGCGGGGTCTCAGCCTGCTCCGCCCCTAGTTCCTGATACGTCTAAGCTACCGCCCTTTGATAAAAATAACCCTTGGCGGTTTGCGAGGCATGCTCCTTATTTGGAAGGCACGCTCACGCTAGAAGGCTTGGGGGGCCGCCCTCTAGACGATCTGGAGTTCTACCCTCCGGATCTCCAGTTCCCCTTCAATGGCTTTGTTCGCCTGAAGGAACATGCCCTAATTCGGATGGATAAGGTCCCAAAGGAGACGGTAATATTCCCTAAAGAGCAAGCCCAAGCTGTCTGGGCCCGTACTCTCACGGAATGGGGATGCGTAACTCTAAGTTGACTCCCCACAAAGGAGCGTATACCATTTTCATCACTCCTCAGTCCATCCCGTCTCCTCTTACTGACAAGATTGCTGAATTTATTATTCAGTCAGTTAAGGACGGCATCCCCATGCCGACCCTTAAAGAGA
The DNA here is from genome assembly GCF_036898095.1 of Palaemon carinicauda. NCBI lineage: Eukaryota > Metazoa > Arthropoda > Malacostraca > Decapoda > Palaemonidae > Palaemon > Palaemon carinicauda. The sequence goes on along the minus strand of NC_090735.1, from coordinate 94,021,006 downwards.
CAGATCCCACCTCTCTCCTCGTCCCAGGCACCTCGGCGCTCTGGCACGATGCTTCAGCTACATTTACGGTGGGTAAACTAGACCCGGACTGTGCATCCTCTCTCTTCTCGGAGAGACTCCCCAAGCTTCCGGACCACTTGTTGAAAGTAGAGTTTGAGGCGAGAAACCGGGTGGCTAGGTCACTCAACTCTGTCGTATCCTCAGAGTTGATAGCTTCCCTCTACAGCGACGAACCTCTCTTTCGAGTGCAGGCAAAAAACCTCCTGCAGTCGTTCCAGTCGGACCTTCACGACTTCTGGACTGCGAGAACTAATTGTAGGAAACACGTTCTCGCCGAAGCCTCTATTAGGCATGAGCCTAATAGGCTCATCGCCTCCTCCTGCTGGAGTAAAACTCTGTTTCCTCAGGAAGAGGTCGATAAAGTACTTCAAGATGCAGCGAGGGTTAACCAGAACCTTCAAGTTAGATGGGGCCTCTCAAATAAACGTAAATTTGAGAACATGCCTCGACAACCCTTTTCTAAGAAAAAGCAAAGGTCCTATGCCCCATACAAGACTAGTCGGGGCCAGCTTCACCATTCTGCAGGCCCTCACTCTTCAACTCCCTCTACGTCTAAATCCGCCCCTCCTCAACAGATTGTCTTTGTCCCGGCACCTCAGGGTACCCAACCAACTTCTGCGGCATCTTGGATGACCTCCCCTGCCTTCAATCAGGCTTATGAAACCTTGGGTTCCTTTCGAGGATACCCTAGAGTCGGCAACAGGGGTAGAGGTCAGTTCCGTCAGCGAGGCGGACCTAGAGCCAGAGGTTCCCGAGGAGGACGAGGGCTAAGTTCAACCCCACGCAATGAAGTGAATCCGGTAGGGGAGATTGTACCAGTTTCGGGACCAGTGGACCTTCAGTCCTTGGGCCCACAGTATAGTCTCCAAAGGCCTGGGCTGGAAATGGGCACTAGTTCCCCGCCTCCGATAGTGTCCTTCTTCCAGAAGCCCACTCCCATCCTCGAAGAGTACACCAAGGACCTGTTGAAGAAGAAAGCCATAAAGAGGGTACGAACACTGAAATTTCAAGGCCGCCTGTTCACTGTTCCAAAAAAGAATTCGTCGCCGTTGAGAGCGGTCCTGGACCTGTCCAAACTAAATTCTTACATTCTTTGCGACAGGTTCCGCATGCTGACTATCTCTCAGGTATGGACCTTACTTCCCCGTGGGGCCATCACCACCTCTATCGATCTTACAGATGCCTATTATCACGTCCCAGTAGCAAGAAACTTCTCTCCTTACCTCGGCTTCCGCCTAGGCAAGAAATCCTATGCGTTCAAAGTGATGCCCTTCGGCCTCAGCATCGCCCCCAGGATATTTACAAAGCTAGGGGAGACGGTGCTAGAACAGCTCAGGAGCCAGGGAATCATGGTGATAGCTTATCTGGACGACTGGCTCATCTGAGCACAGACGATTCAAGACTGCCACAAGGCTACAACCAAAGTGGTTCAGTTTCTGCACAAGATAGGATTTCAAGTCAACTTACAGAAATCTCGCCTACAACCAGCAAGCAAATTCGAATGGTTAGGCATCTGCTGGGACCTCACAAGTCACGAACTGTCTCTTCCTCCCAAAAAGGTCAAAGAGATAGCTTCGAAGACAAGGCACTTCATCAGGAACAAACAGATTTCAAGAAGAGCCTTAGAATGAGTTCTAGGCCTACTCCAATTTGCTTCAGTGACAGACCTCTTATTGAAGGCCAAACTCAAAGACATCAACCAAGTTTGGAGAAAGAGAGTTACAACCCGATTACGAGACAAGATATCGAAGATCCCCTCAGTCTTAATACAAAGACTCTGGCCATGGTCAAAACCAAAGAACCTCTCCAAATCGGTCCCTCTGCAATTCCCTCCTCCACGGGTGACGATTCACACAGAGACGTCTCTCAGTGGTTGGGGGGGGGGGGGGGGGGGCTATTACAAACACCAGATGTTTCAGGGCTCTTGGTCTGCTGCGATGAAACAGTTCCACATCAACATGTTAGAGGCCATGGCAGTATTACTGACCTTAAAACGACTATCCCCTCCACGCTCCACTCACATCAGGATAGTCTCCGACAGAACGGCGATAGTTCACTGCATAAACAGAGGCGGATCAAAATCTCCCAATCTAAATCAAGTCCTGGTCATAATCTTTACCTTGGCAACCAAAAAGAATTGGTTCCTGTCAGCCACTCACCTAGCAGGAGTCCAGAACGTGATAGCGGACTCACTATCCAGGACAAAACCACTAGAATCAGAATGGTCCCTAGACATGAATTCATTCCGGTGGATCTCCAGACTGGTTCCCGGTCTCCAGGTAGACTTGTTTGCGACGCAGCTCAACCACAAACATCCCTGTTACGTGGCCCCGAACCTGGACCCTCAGGCTTGTGCTATGGACGCATTAGCCCTGGATTGGAACCGTTGGATGAGGATTCACCTATTCCCTCCGGTGAATCTTCTGATGAAAGTTTTACCCAAGCTACGCTCCTTCCACGGAGAGGTGGCTTTGGTAGCACCTCATTGGCCGAAAAGCAGCTGGTTTCCTCTCCTCCTAGAGTTGAAACTTCGACCATTCCGGATCCCATTCCCCAAGCTGACCCAAGTGGTCCAAACACGGACTGTGTCAGATTCCTCAAGGATAGTACAAACCCTAACTTTGTGGATTTCATGAAATTTGCAGCCCATAAGGATGCAAATATTGACCCGGAAAATGTCCTCTTTATTGAATCAGACAAGAGAGATTCCACACTTAGACAATATGATTCGGCTGTTAAGAAACTAGCTGAATTTCTAAAGAATTCAGAAGAAACTCGAATGACCCCGAACCTGGCCATTTTGTTCTTTAGGTCCCTTTTTGACAAGGGCCTAGCAGCTAGTACTATAACCACGATCAAGTCAGCTTTGAAAAAGATCTTCTATGTGGGTTTCAATATTGACCTAGCGGATTCCTATTTTTCATCCATTCCAAAAGCCTCGTGGTTTCTGAACGATGTCCTCAAGCTCGCGTCAGACACCGATAACGAATCCTGCTCTTACATATCGCTTCTTAGGAAGACCTTATTTCTCACAGCCATGGCCTCCGGTGCTAGAATCTCGGAATTAGCAGCTCTCTCCCATAATCCTGAAAACCTAGATTTCCTCTCATCAGAAGTACTACTCTCTCCAGATAGAGCTTTCTTAGCCAAGAATGAGGACCCACAAAATAGGTGGTCCCCCTGGAAAATTATTCCTCTACCCCAAGATGCTTCTTTGTGTCCAGTCGCTACGCTTCGGGCCTTTTTAGCTAGGACTGTATCACGCTCTTCTGGCCCCTTGTTTGTCAGGGAACAAGGGGGTACTATTTCCATCCAAGGCATCAGACATCAAATCCTTTATTTTACCAAGCAAGCTAACCCGGAATCTTTTCCACATGCACATGATATCCGGGCTGTCGCCACCTCCATCAATTACTTTCAGAACATGGATTTTGATGACCTTAAGAAGTACACGGGTTGGAAATCCCTGATGGTTTTCAAACGCCACTATTTAAAGAACATACAGGCCCTTAAATTTCCTACTATTGCAGCTGGGAGTGTCATCTCCCCCGATTAATTTCTTAACTTTCTTCCTTTCGTCCTCCTCTCATCCTTCTCCCTCCCCCCTGCCACTCTCACCGCGATGCCTCTCACCTCGGTCGGTGTTTTAGCCTCATTGCTATGTTATGTCGGTGGTTTAGCCCCATTATTATATTATGTCATGTTGCCTTGGTCATTTTGGTAGCTATTATTCTGGATTGTATAATTTTTGGTATTCAAGGGTATTGTACAGTTTGCAATGTTTTTTGTACCCATTTTATCTTGATATGTTTTGCCTCTTGCCATTTTTGATTACCATTTGCTACCTATGTTTCTGGTCTAGACCAGTATGATGTTTTTGAGCTTTTGTACAGTATACTTTACTTGTTCCTTCATGGCATTGTTTAATTTTTAAGGATTTGTTCATTTGTATGTGACAGTATGTTCCTTAATATATAACCTCCAGTTGCATAACGTTTTTACTTTACCTTTGATTTGTGGGCTTGGAAGGCATTCTCTGGTACATTTTCACCGGGGGTCACAGGTCGACCCAGAAAAGGGATTTTGACGAAGGAAAAATCTATTTCTGGGGAGATACCTGTGACGCCCAGTGAAACCCTTCCCTGTTTTTTTCCCCATTCCTTTCCTTTCCAAGCCATCTCATATAGAAGGATGTGTAGATGGCGCTCGAGGCGGGCGTCGCTGAGTGGATCAGGTGAGTTCGGTTAGTGCCGTTGTGGCGGCTCCCCCTTTTGATGAAGGTTTGATCTAAATGGAAGATGACCTGTGAATAGTGATTTTCACATGCCCTATCTTTATACACGACGCCTTTAGGGTGCTCGCGCGAGGGTAGTAACCTCTGCATTCCATGCTTTAACTTTCTCTGGTATATTTGGAAGTATTTATATCAGAAAAGAGATAAGAATGACCCTTTTCACCGGGCGTCACAGGTATCTCCCCAGAAATAGATTTTTCCTTTGTCAAAATCCCTTTATTTACAGGTTTTTTTTTTTGATAAATATCAATAAGCCGTCGTTGTCCTTTGGCGGCGCTGCCCGTCGTTCTTCGTGGGTTAAATGCTGGTGACTGGGCAACCAGTTGCTGAGGTACCATCTGGTAAGTGGTTTGTAGTTGTGCCATCACTTGAGGCACCGCGGTCATGGTGACTGTGGGATGATGTTGTTTGGCAGGCCGAGAGGGTAATCTAGGTCTCTTAGTCTTCTTCTTAGGCTGGGGACCTTCATCTGGAGAAGACTTCTTCTTAGATAATATGCCCCACTTCTGGAGAAGGTTCTTATTCTCCGTGGCAGCCTTGTCAACTACCTCTTTAACCACTTCACTTGGGAAGAGGTTTTTACCCCAGATATTGGAAGCTATCAGCTTCCTGGGTTCGTGTTTTACAGCTGCTGAGGCAAACACGAACTCTCTATGCCCTTCTGGCTTAATAAAGCCGTACAGGTCCTTTAACAAGGTAGCCATGTGCATTTTGGCCATGACCATGTTGATATCTGGGGTGCTCTTTAAGCCTGCACTCATCTCCAAACAATTCTGCAGGGATAGAGATTCCGCTAGTCTCTTTCGTTTCTTGCTCCCTATGCAAGAGAAAGTCTGACAGCTTTGGGAGATTCTCGCTGAACTGATGTCCAGTGATATCTGCCTCCAACTTCCCAACAGAGAAGGTAAGGTGGACTTCCTTCCAATCCTTATCCTCCATGGGCAGGGCTAATGACAAAGGTCTACACTCATCCAGTGTAGAACAAGATTTTCCTGCCTCTATTGCCTTGACTACAGCTTTAAGAGCCTTCGATGTAAAGGGGAAGGCTATTGAAGCTGGAGCAAGAAAGGTAGGATGCTTCTTGCTGAGGGTGGGCATCTTAGAATTAGTGTAGCCCACCTGCTTTAGGCTACTTGACTAAAAAGCCTGTGCCTTGTCATGTTAAAAAACTATGACCTCCTTGGGTTCCGTCTCTTCCTTCAACTCTGGTTCCCGCTTCAGACGGATGAAGCAGTCTGGGTAAGCATTGAAGCTTAGCCAGAACTGAACGTCGTCAATAGGGGGGGTTCCCAACTTCTCCGAAATAAAGAGTTTACCGTTGGTGATCGGCATGTACTCTGCATATCTCCAGGGATTAGTCTCGGAGCAGGTTGAAAGGTCTTGAACTCTGAGCCTCTTCTGAGACCCACGGGAAGCAGAGAGTCGGGCGATTTCTCATTCCAGTTTCGCTACCCTTTCTTTGCCTTGCTTGCGAATGCTCTCCATCAATACCGTAAGATTGGCTAGTGCCTGTCTTATGTCATCAGATGGAGGGGCTGAAGATGTTGAGGGTATCGGCTCCAGAGCCGGCACCGACGGAAGGGACTTCGAATAAACTTCATCATCTTCTTCAGGAGTCAATGTAGACTCCTCCTCGTGATCTCCCTTGAGAAGATCCTTCTCAGTGTCCAAGGACACTTCAGACATCCTCTCCTATTGATGGATGTCCATGCCTTGTAATGCGTCACTGACTTCCATTTCGACAGCAATCTGGACGCATGGAATTTCAGGTCGTTCCTGGGGTATGACAGCTTCAATACCCGCTTTAGGGAACAGCAAGGTGCTCATCCTTTCGTTAGGAAGATACGGTCCCGTTGAGTTCTTCTGGAACCCACGTACCCATCTACGCAGCTTTTCTTGTGCTGCATCCCTTGACTCCGTTGACTTGGGGTCGTCAAAGCCTTCGGTAACCAAGACCCGGCAAAAGTTGCAGCCTTGGGAGTCCCAGTACCGTAGGGCTCCTCTAGTGGTGGTGCAGGGGGCATGAGCTCTGAACTCTTTGTGGCCACAGAAGTCCTTGCTCTTGATGTTGCAGAAGATGACTTCGCACTTCATCAGGTCCTCTTGTAAAGAGAGGAAAATTAAATGAGTATGCGGTAGTTTATTCCATGTGATGAACAAATATGTAAAATATTACTATTAATATTTTAACCCTTATAGCTTAGGATAGTCAAGCTAGAAAGTAATTAGGAAAGACACATACATATGTTTCCTGTCCAGCCAATTGCTGTGACCTCCCCCAAAATTAAAGCCATAGAGTCTTCCGATTCAGGAAGCCCAAGGGAAGGGTTCTAACCCCTAGGGGTAAGTAAGTGTATCTTACCACTGACTCTTCCTAAGGTCTTTAATATTGTGGGGTAAAGTGTTAACTGATTAGCTATCAGTGTATTGAAAGAAATCTTTTCTTTCGATATATGATTGGTCTCAACAATAGACTTTGCAAGGATACACAGGGTACGTTGGAAAATAACTACTGTATACTATATACAATAGTTTTTATCTGCAGTATAATCTTTACTGCCAATATACTGGCTACTGTATAATCATATACTGTAGTTCAACCGGCATGTTGCCGACTAGGCTAGTATCTGGCGGCACGATCTAGCCGGCGACACAGTACCTGGCAGCACCGGCCCAGCCTGCCTGCCGCCGGCTGGATTAGTACCTGGCGGCACTAGCTGACAGAGAGAGAGAAAGCATGGGGTGAAGGGCTATCTTATTAATGTTTATGAACAATAAATAAGGGTGTAAGTACTTAATCTTACTGCCTTCCTCCAGAATGAGGATTCAAATGGAAGGGGAGAATGTATCATTCAAGCTTCCATCCAACTACAACAACCATCGCCGGTCACTGCCAGCTCCTGGGATGTGGATGGCAATCCAAGAGAGGACTGAAGAACACTCTACAGAAAAGGGGTCTCCCATCGGCAGCCGTCACAGCCGGCACAACCTTTCCCGGAGCCTTGTGTCCATAAGGGAAAGACTAATTGACTATACAGCTGCTTATGTAGGAGGCAGGCCGGCACCACAACCTACCCGGCACTCTTAGAAGGCGTTCAGGTAGCCGCATACCTGGACGACTGGCTGGTGTGGGCAGCATCCAAGACTGCTTGTCTGCAGGCATCCGAGAAAGTGATCCAGTTCCTGGAACATCTGGGATTCAAGATCAACTACAAGAAGTCTCGCCTCTCTCCAGCTCAAGAGTTTCAATGGCTGGGAATCCATTGGAACTTGCAGTCACACCTTCTCTCCATTCCACCAAAGAAGAGGAGAGAGATCACAGTTTCTGTCAAGACACTACTGAAATCCAACAGGATCTTAAGATGCCAACAGGAAAGAGTACTGGGCTCTCTCCAGTTTACAGAAGTGACAGCCCCAGTGCTCTGAAAGATGCGTCAGGAGTCTGGAGAAGATACGCATCAAACGCTCGAAGAGATCTACAGAGACCAGTACTGACCTTACTACGATCACTTCTGAAGCCGTGGTCAAAGGTCAAGATCTTAACAAGGACCATTCCCTTATAGCAACCTCAACCATCGGTAGTCATCCACACGGATGCCTCGATGCAAGGATGGGGAGGTCATTCCCATCTAAGGAAAGCTCAAGGGACCTGGTCATCCCTGTTCAAAACCTTTCACATCAACATTCTGGAGGCCATGGCAGTCCTCCTGACGTTGAAGAAGATATCCCCTCACAGATCAGCCCACATCAAGCTGGTCTTGGACAGCGAAGTGATAGCGAGATGTCTCAACCAACAAGGCTCGAGATCGCCTTACATCAATCATGTGATGTTAGCCATCTTTCGCTTGGCAAGAAAGAAAAGATGGCACTTATCAGCAGTTCACCTACAATGGTTCCGCGATGTGACGGTGGACGCTCTATCCAGGCTAAAGCCGATAAAGTCAGAATGGTCCCTAGACACAGACTCATTCTCTTTCATCTTGGAAAAAGTCCCGGAACTGCAGATTAACCTCTTCGCAACGATCGACAACAAGAAACTACCTCGATACGTAGCTCCATACGATGACCCTCAGGCAGAGGCGACGGACGCCATGTCCCTCGATTGGAACAGATGGACTCACATCTACCTGTTCCCACCAACAAATCTCCTGCTAAAGGTCCTCAAAAAGCTGAGATCCTTCAAGGGAACTGCAGCAGTAGTGGCCCCCAAGTGGCCCAAGAGCAATTGGTTCCCTCTGGTGATAGAACTGAAGTTGAGGCTGTTTCCTCTACCGAACCCAGCTCTATCCCAATTGGTTCAGAAGTCGACTGTCTTCGCTTCATCACAGAGAACCCAAAACCTTCATCTCATGATTTTCTCGCATTAGCAGTCAAGAAAAGATTTGGGATCTCGAAAGACAGTCTAGAAGAATACAAGTCAAAGTCAACCAGAAGACAATATAAATCGTCTTGGAAGAAGTTGGTCGCTTTTGTTAAAGCCAAAAAGCCGATGGAAATCTCAATAGACATCTGCTTGTCCTTCTTCATCCACCTTCACGAGCAAGGCTTGGCTTCCACCACGATAACAATGTGTAAGTCAGCTTTGACTAGACCTCTTCTATACGCCTTCCAGGTGGACCTGTCGAACGAAATCTTCAACAAGATTCCGAAGGCATGCGCTAGACTTGAATCAGCAGCCCCTCCGAAACCCATTTCATGGTCTCTGGACAAAGTCTTACACTATGCTTCGAACTTGAACAACGAAGATTTCTCTCTAAAGGATCTAACACAAAAAGAGATATTTTTGTTCGCTATGGCCTCAGTGGCTAGAGTTAGTGAAATAGCAGCCCTATCAAGAGACGAGGGCCATATTCAGTTCACAGAAGTGGAGAACTGAATCTTTTTCCTGATCCTACCTTTCTCGCCAAAAACGAGCTACCCACCAAAAGGTGGAGTCCCTGGAGAATCTGTCCTCTGAAGGACGATGTTTCTATGTCCAGTAGAGTGTCTAAAGGTCTATCTTTGACGAACTTCAGACTTCAAGGGAGGACAGCTCTTCAAAGGCGAAACCTCAGGATCAAACTTATCCCTGAAACAACTGAGGGTGAAGCTCACCTACTTCATTCGCAGGGCGGATCCTGACAGTACACCCGCAGGTCATGATCCGAGAAAGATTGCTTCCTCGCTGAACTTTTTTCAATATATGGACTTTGAGAGAATTCACTCATACACTGGTTGGAAATCCTCTAGAGTCTTCTATAAACATTATGCGAAGCAAGTGCACGAGTTGTAACACTTTGTGGTGGCGGCAGGTAGTGCTATAAAACCTGTCGTCTAGTGCTGCGATGAACAGTGAACTGTTTGGGACTCTTACAGTTTGGGTGAAAAGGTGTTAACACCTTGCTGTGTAATACCTTTATTTTAAGGGTCATCTTGGTGACCCTAAGACTGTTCTTTATAGGTGTAGAATCATACTAATGACACTAGTGCCATGTGTACACTTGTACGCAGTGTTGAAATTCATCCAACATTTACAGTGAAATTATCTTAATAATTTTACAATGATTTTGAGTGGCTAACATATATTTCTTCCCTTTCAGGGGATAATTATATATGTACCTTTAGAATGTTGACTGTATAGTATTTGATTCTATTTTAATACATTCGTTGTTACATTTAATGGCTTTTGAGCGAAGCGAAAAATCTATTTTTGGGTGAGATAGCCATGTCATCCTGATGGAAGGTTCCTTTAAGTAGCTTCCTAGGGTATATTTGACTACAGTGATATTCCCAGAGAATTTACCTTTAGGTCTCCAGAATTATAACTCCTGGTGCGAATATCCTTAAGATTTCTGTCAAGGATATTGCATAATATCAGGGGACGTATATCTTGATACGACACATGGCAATCTTCCCCCCCAATAGCATTTTCGCTTCGAGGGGGAAAGTGGCAAAAATAGAAGGGGAGCCATTATCAAGGTACCCTTCCTCCGTTACTACCTTGAGTATCTAGATGGCTCCATCGTCACCGCCATGTTTATTCCTTGTAGCGTTGAGCAAGGTACTTCAGATATAGTAGTTTCGGGAGGGATCCTGACAAGGCCTTTTATATAAAAAGGAGGGCGCGTCCATCAGGACAACATGTCTATCTCACCCAAAAATAGATTTTTCGCGTCGCTCAAAATCCGTTTTTTGGGCTCAGGCCATGTCCTGATGGAAGGTTACCAGAGCATTATTTAGAAAGTACTGTATCTGTGGATTTTCCAAATGTACCTTAACCTCAAGACAATATTTCCTTGGTCACTCAGACCATAGAGACATATGGCATTACCATTATACGTCATTACTATGTTAGTGCTTCATGCCCCCTGCAGGGAAGAGTCATACTAGACTCAGGAAAAAGTCTCGAGGTTTGCATATACCATATGAACAAACCTAGCAACAAGAGCATACGGGTCTCACCGTATGCCAAGCCAGTCGAAGTTTGTACTCTCAATACAAACAAAGGTTTATATGAGCCACCATAGCATGAGCCACCATAGCATCCAGGGCATACAGGATTAGCTGTATGCAAAACCAGACAAGTTTGTACCAGTGCAGGAACAAAGCATGCATAGGCAGAGAAAGGTTGCATTCATGTTAGAACAGTTATCTATTTTGTTCACGTCCATATGCAGATTATTAAGGGTTAAATAATACTCTCACATATCTTTATTCATACAAATTTGGGGCGAAATAAGATGCAAATACCAATCAAATATTTATTGTTAATCAATAAATAGTAATTCAACATACATAACATAGCGTTAATAAAATGCTAGTGAATACAAAAGAAACATATAATACAGACGAGACCAGAAATGCTAACTTCACCTGAAAGGGAATAATAATTAATGCCACAAAACTGAAAATTTTAGAAATTTCCTTATATGCATTTCTATGAATGACTGTCTTTTCACACTGTGTAAAAAACACATGGAACAAGTTTTATCTCTTATGTATCTTCACCTTTAATAACTGGAACAGTCTATAGTGCCACCTTGGTGACACTTAACTTTACATGTTGCACTGTAAGGTGTCAACACCTTCACCCGATTCTTAACAGTCCCAATCAATTCACTGTTCCTCGCAGCGCTAAGCGACAGGTTTTAGCACACTACTTGCCGCCACCACATACCTTTTCAGCTCTTGCCCTTGCTTCGCGTAGTGTTTAAGGAATACTCTGGATGACTTCCATCCCGTATACGAGCGAAGACGCTCAAAATCCATGTATTGGAAAAAGTTCATTGATGAAGCAATTTTTCTGGGATCATGACCTGCGGGTGTACTGTCAAGATCCGCTCTGCGAATGAGATAGGTGATCTTCACCCTTAGTTGTTTTAGGGATAAGTTTGAGCCCGGAGTAGAGCTGTCCTCCCCTGAAGTCTGAAGCTCTACGAAGATAGACCTTTATACACTCTACTGGACACAGCGAGACATCGTCCTTCACAGGGCAGACTCTCCAGGGACCCCACCTTTTGGTAGGTAGCTCGTTCTTGGAGAGAAACGTTGGGTCAGGGAAGAGATTCAGTTCTCCCGCTTCTGTGAACTGAATATGGCCCTCATCCCGAGAAAGGGCCACTATTTCACTAACTCTGGCCCCCGAGGCTAGAGCAAACAAGAATATAACTTTCTGGGTCAAGTCTTTCAGAGAGCAATCCTCATTGTTCACTGTTGAGGCAAAATGTAGCACCTTATCCAAGGACCATGAAATGGACTTCGGAGGTGCTGCAAGCCTAAGTCTAGCTCAGGCCTTAGGGATCTTGTTAAAGATTTCATTGGATAAGTCTACTTGAAAGGCATAAAGCAGAGGTCTAGTCAAGGCTGACTTACACGTTATCGTGTTGGTTGCTAACCCTTGTCCGTGAAGTTGAATAAAGAAGGATAAACAGAAATCTGAGATCTCTTTTGGTCTTCTTGCCTTGACAAAAGTAACCCACTTCTTCCTAAGACGACTCATATTGCCTTCTGGTAGATTTAGACTTATATTCTTCTAAGAAGTCTATACTGTCTCTCGAGATCCCAAACCTTTCCTTAACTGCTATGGAGAGAGAATCATGAGATGAAGGTTTTGGGTTTTCTGTGATGAAGCAAAGACAGTCGACTTCTGTACTTGTTGAGTCAGAACTGGGTCCGGCGGAGGGATCAGCCTCAGCTTCAATTTTAATACAGTACTAGAGTTAGCCAATTGCTCTTCGGCCACTTGGGAGCCACTAGGGCTGCCGTTCCCTGAAAGGATCTCAGCTTGTTGAGGACCTTTAACAGAATGTTGGTTGGAGGGAACAGGTAAACGCAGGTCCATCTGTTCCAGTTGAGGGACATGGCGTCCACCGCTTCCGCTAGAGGGTCCTCGTATGGGGCCACATAACGAGGTAGCTTCTTGTCGCTCGTCGCAAAGAGGTCGATCTGCAGTTCTGGGACTTGACGTAAGATGAAGGAGAATGATCCTGCGTTTAGGGACCATTCTGACTCTATCGGTGTGAGCCTGGATAGAGCGTCCGCCGTCACATTGCTGAACCCTTGAAGGTGAACTGCTGATAAGTGCCATCTCTTCTTTTCTGCCAAGCGGAAGATGGCCAACATCACTTGGTTGATTTGGGGTGATCTCGAACCTTGACGATTCAAACATCTCACTATCAACTCACTGTCCAGAATCAGTCTTATGTGGACTGAATGGCGAGGGGACAATTTCTTCAGCTTGAGAAAGACTGCCATGGCTTCCAAAATGTTGATGTGGAAGGTCTTGAATTGAGAGGACCAAGTCCCTTAGACTTTCCGTTGGTGAGAGTGACCTCCCCATCCTTCCTTTGATGCATCCGTGTGGATGATGACTGAAGGTAGAGGTGGTTGCAAAGGCACCGACCTCTTCAGGTTCTTGGCCTTCGGCCATGGGTTAAGAAGTGATCGTAGTCGAGTTGGTATCAGTCTTGTTAGATCTCTTTGAGCGTTTGATGCGTATCTTCTCCAGACTCCTGATGCATCCTTTAGCTGTGCTCTTAGCACCAGGTCTGTCACTGATGCAAACTGAAGGGAGCCCAGCACTCTCTCCTTTTGGTGTCTTGATATCCTGTCGGATTTCAGTAGTCTCTTGACAGATCCCGCTATCTCTCTGCTATTCTTTGGTGGAATGGAGAGACGGTGTGACTTTAAGTTCCAATGTATTCCAAGCCATTGAAACTCCTGAGGTGGAGATAGTCGAGACTTTTTGATATTGATCTTGAATCCCAGATGTTCCAGGAACTGGATCACATTCTTTGATGCTTGCATGCATTCCATCTCGGATGCTGCCCACACCAGCCAATCGTCCAGGTAGGCTACCACCTGGACACCTTCTAGGCGTAGTTGTTGAACGACTGCATCTGCAAGCTTTGTAAAGATCCTTGGGGCTATGTTTAGTCCGAAGGGCATGACTCTGAAGACGTATTTCTTCTTCTGTAGCCTGAAACCTAGATAGGAGGAGAAGGGGCAATTGATTGGAATATGCCAATAGGCATCTGCCATGTCTATGGAGACTGTGTACGCCCGTTTTGGCAGCAGGGTCCTTATGTGTTGAAGGGTTAACATCCTGAACTTGTAGTTTTCTATGAACTTGTTGAGTGGCGACAAGTCCAACATGACTCTGAGTTTGTCTGAGTCCTTCTTGGGAACACAAAACAGCCTTCCTTGGAATTTGATGGACTTTGCCCTGCTTATCACCCGTTTGCTCAAGAGTTCTCGGGTATATTCTTCCAGGACGGGGTTGGAGTGTTGGAAGAATTGAGGAAATGATGGTGGAGCTGTCCTCCAGCTCCATCCTAGTCTGTTCTTGATTAGGCTGTGGGCTCAGGGATCGAAGGTCCAACGATCCCGAAATGTTTCGAGCCTTCCTCCTACCGGAAGCATCTCATTGCTTCGGTTGTCCGGAGGACTTGCCTCCTTGACCGCGTCTTCCCCTACCCCCTCCTCTCCTTGAGGGGTGTCTACAGGAGCCTCTATTTGACCCTCTACCTGTAGGGCGAAAGGTAGTGGTCTGCCTCTCATAGGCGGGAGTAAAGGCTGGTGACTGGGTCACCATCTGCTGGGGTACCATCTGGTAGGTGGGTTGGGGTTGTGCCACCATATGGGGCACCGCGGTCATTGGAAGTTGTTGTTGTTGTCTGATAGAGTGAGAGGGCAACTTGGGTCTCTTTGTCTTCCTCTTTGGTTGGGGACCCTCATCCGGGGAAGACATCCTCTTAGCCGACATGTCCCACTTTTGGAGAAGATTCCTGTTCTCCATGGCAGCCTTGTCGACTACTTCCTTGACCACTTCACTCGGGAAGAGGTATCTTCCCCAGATATTGGATGATATCAGCTTCCTGGGTTCGTGCTTCACCGCAGCCAAAGCAAACACGAACTCCCTACATGCTATTCTGGCCCTAACAAAGCCATATAGGTCCTTGACCGGCGTTGCCAAATGTGATTTGGCCACGACCATGAACATGTCTGGGGATCTATTATCACTTGCCATTGCCTCCAAGGTAATTTGGAGGGGACAGAGATGCGGCAAGCCTTTCCTTTGTCTCTTGCTCCCTACACAAGAGAAAGTCAGACAACTTAGGGAGGTTTTCGCTGAACTGGCGTCCAGCAATATCCGCCTCCAACTTCCCAACTGAGAAGGTAATATGTATTTTCTTCCAGTCTTTGTCGTCCGTAGGCAGAGCTAGGGATAAAGGTCTACACTCCTCAAGTGTAGGGCAAGGTTCCCAGCTTCTACTGCCTTCATAACTGCCCTAAACCCTTTTTCAGCAAAGGGAAAGGCCAGTTTAGCTAGAGCAAGAAAAGAAGGATGTTTCTTACTCGGGGCTGGCACTTTAGAATTAGTGAAGCCCCTGTCTTTCAGACTGCTAGCCATCAAAGCTTGAGCTTTCCCATGGTCAAGAACTCTGACCTCTTTTGGCTCTGTCTCCTCCTTGGACACAGGTTCCACCTTCAGACGGACGAAGCAGTCTGGGTAAGACTCAAAGCTGTGCCAAAAGTCGACATCCTCAATGAGGACGGCTCCCAGCTTCTCTGAAATGAAGATCTTCCCGTTTGTAATTGGCATGTCCTTCAGAACATGAAGGAAGATCCTTCACATTGAGTCTCTTGTGAGACCCACGGGACGCTGCGAGATGGTGTATCTCTTTCCTCAATGCAGCTTCCCTTTCTTCGTTTTGCTTACGAAGACTCTCCATCATCATCATGAGACTAGCCAGGGCTTTTCCCATTTCGTCAGATGGAGGAGCAGAAAACGTAGAAGGCACTGGTTCTGGGACTGGAACCGACAAAACGGACTCTGATTCGACGTCATCCTCTTCAGTCTCAGGAACCAAGGTAGACTCCTCTTCTTGACCCTCCGCAACAAGGTCATTCTCGGTGTCTTCCGACACCTCTGACATCCTCTCATCTAGATGGATGTCCTTCATCGCGTCCGAGACATCCGTATCTACGGAAGTCTGAACCCAAGGGATCTCAGGTTGAGGCTGTGGTATGACGGCGTGCGCAGTTGCCTTAGGGAACAGATAGGCCCGCATCCGTTCATTCGGAAAGTAAGGCCCCGTGGCATTCTTCTGGAAGCCACGAACCCATCTGCGCAGCTTACTCCGTGCTGCATCCCTTGACTCCATTGTCTTGGGGTCATCAAAAGCCTCAGTAACCAAGGCTTTGCATACTTTACATACAGGGGGGTCCCAATACTTGAGAGTCCCCCTGGTGATGGAACAGAGAGAGCACGCCCTGCACTCCTCATGGCTGCAGAAGTCCCTGCTCCTGAAGTTGCAGAAGATTCGCACATATTTAGGATGGTCCTCCTGTAAAGAGAGGAAAACTAAATGAGTATTTGGTAGTTCATCTCATCTGATTAACTATATAAATATTGTTATTAATATTTTTGCATTTTTATAGCTTAGGATAGGCAAGCTAAAAAAGAATTAAGAAAGACACATACATGTGTTTCCTGTCCAGCCAATTGCTGTGACCTCCCTCAAAATTAAAGCCTAGGGTTATCCTATTCAGGAAGCCCAATGGAAGAGTTCTACCCTGGAAGGATAGATAGGTGTAACTTAACACTGACTTCCCAAAGGTTTAATAATGAGGGTCATTTGTAACAGATCATCTATCAGTATATGGAAAGAAATCTTCCTTTCCTTACATAGTATGGTCTCAACAATAGACTGTGCATGGATACACAGGGTATGTTGGAAAATTAACTACTGTATACTTTATACTATAGTTTTTTGTTTGCAGTATGATCTATACTACAAATATACTGGCCACTGTATAGTCATATACTGTAGTTCTAGCCGGCATGTTGCCGGCAAGGCTATCACCTGGGGCACAGTTGTGCCGGCTGGGGTGGTGGCCAGCACTCGCTGGCGGCTTGCGGGCTGCCGGCGCACTAGTCCAGCCGGCGTCTTGCCGATCAGGGTAGTGGCCGGCAGTATCAACCCGGCCGACACCTGCCAGTTAAGTCAGTTGTGCCGGCGGCTTGCCGGCTGCCGGCGCACTAGTCCACCCGGCGCCTTGCCAGCTAGGGTAGTGGCCAGCAGCATAAACCCGGCCAGCAGCTGCCGGTTAGGTTAGTACCCGGCGGCACTAGACGATAGAGAGAGAGAAAGCAAGGAGTGAAGAGTGATGTGAGAGTTCAGTCTTACTACTTTCCTCCAGAATGAGGGTTCTAAATGGAAGGGGAGAATATATCATTCAGGCTTCCACCCACCCACAAGCCATTGCCGGTCTCTGCCGGCCACAGGTTTGTGAATGGCAATCCAAGAGAGGACTGAAGAACACTCTACAGTAAAGGGATCTCCTGACGGCAGCCGGCCCAGCTGTCACAGCTTTCCCGGAGCCTTGCATCCATAAGGGAAAGCTGAGCGACTAAGCTACTACAAGCAGAAGCCCTGGCCGGCCCCACAACCTGCCAGCAAGCGGTGAGATTGTAGGACAATGGCCAAAGGGTTGCAATGGCTAGGCCATCACTAAAGGACAGAGGGGGGAGGGAAGGGTCCTGTTTGAGGTGTAGAAGGAGCCGACAGGGTTGCCAGTCCATCCACACCTTTAAGAAACTCTGTTTCGGTATCGGCGCCATCCTAGGCAGCAGGAGAATATCTATTCTCCAGCCTAGGGTCTGCCAATACAGTTAAGGGGCTGGCAGAAAGCTTGCCGCTTCCTCCAAACAAAGGAGAAACAGAGTTCCAGTGCCGGCGCCATTCTAGGCGGCAGAAGAATGTCTATTCTTCAGCCTAGGGTCTGCGAGCAAAGGACTAGTCTACCAGACAGCAGGGAGAAGGTGGCAATATCATATAACCCCTTCAGGTGCGGCCAAGGGAGGTCTAGCCTCCTATGCCGGCAGCGTAGTCCGACAGGGGAATGACTATTCACCCTGCCGGCCAGCTGCTGGCACAAGACTATATACTCTGAGGTTCTGACCGAGAAACCCAAAACCTGCTATCTGCGGCTAAGGGAAGGGACAGAAAACCCTAGCCTAGTCCTGCCTGAATGACAACTCGAGGCACGACCAACTAGGGTTGTAGCCTAAGGCTACACTCAAAGGGAAGGAGGGATTACCCTTAAATCTCCACTGGAGGCGAGTATCAGTTTATATAATAATTCTAGGAGATATCTATCTCCGCCTGAATTGTTAAAACGATACACGAGGGTAACCGGGGAACATGTATGAAAGTATACTAAACGGATTTTGAGCGTAGCGAAAAATCTATTTTTGGGTGAGGTAGCCATGTCGTCCTGATGGAAGTTCCTTCAAAGGTAGCTTCCTAGGTATATTTGACTACAGTGATATATCTCAGAGAATTTACCAAAGGTATCCAGAATTCTAACTCCTGGAGTGAATATCCCTTAAAACTTTTACGAAGGGATATCGCGTAATATCAGAGGACGTATTCTTGACACGTCTCATGGCTATCTACACCCCTAATAGAGCTTTCACTACGAGGGGAAAGAGAGGCAAGAATAGGGTGAGTCGTTCCAGAGACATCGCTCTCGACGAGTCACTACTGCTCTGCAAATAGTGCGCCTGTCCGCCACCGCGAGGCGCCACCGTCATTCTTTGTAGCTTTGTAGGTGTTGAAGATACAGTACTATAGGGAGGTATTCATTATCCTTTTGTCCCAAAAGAGGGTGGGTCCATCAGGACGACATGGCTACCTCACCCAAAAATAGATTTTTCGCTACGCTCAAAATCGGTTTTTTGGGCTCAGGCCATGTCGTCGTGATGGAAGTGTACCAGAGCATTAATGTATCTGTGGATTTCCAATAGTGCCGTTCATCTCAAGCTAAATCTTTCCTCTTCGGTCTTTAGACCTAGAGACACTTGATGTTACCGTTATACATTGATCAGCTGATCATAAAATATGTCAGTGCTTCCTGCCCCCTACAGGGAAGAGTCTGGGTAGACTCGAGGAAAAAACCTGAGGATTGTGAGTTCAGGGAACAATCTAGCAAACAGTTTGTATATTAGTGTCAATATATACGTAAAGCATAGTCTGTACTAGGATGGAATTGGCTTGGGCAGATTACTGTAGCTCCCGGGTCTGTGGTGAAGAGACGGACAGGTTTATATATGTTTGGGAACACTTTAAACAGTAAAATGAACAGTCTAGTACAACAAGGTCTTACCTGTTTACCTGGAACACCATGAATCTTAGTTCTGGTATTGACTTAATTATCAAAAGAGTCAAGGATGCTCTGACTTATGCACTTAAATAAATATTTAAATAAATATTTGGGGCGAAAGAGACGCAAATATTCGTTCCATTGTTTATTACAAATTAGAAATCATGGTTGTAAACAATTACATTGTATGTTGAATAATTCTGCATACGAGCATAAACAGGATAAAAAGGGGTTTGCCTGAAAAGGAAAACATTAGCCACTCAAGGGAAACATGCAGTTTCGTTCTACAATCTGTTGTTACTAAAACACTGTGCATATAAGAATGCCTGGCACTTGTGTCAGTTTATTATGCTTAATGTCACCTGTGTAGGGAGAACAGTCTATAGTGTTATCACTTAAACACAAAACTCAACACGATATGTCTTACGAGTCTATCGTGTACACCCTTCACTATAAGTCCCTAATAGTGCACTGTTCTTCGCAGTAATCAAGCAGCGGGTTTTATCACACTGCCCGCTGCCACCACATGAAACTTAATTTCTTGTAATTCCTTCGCGTAGTGCATGAAGAAGACCCTCAAGGACTTCCATCCAGTATAAGCACGAAGACTTTCAAACGACATCGTTTGGAAGAAATTCAGAGACGAGGCAACCTTCCTCGGATCATGACCTGCGGGTGTACTGTCTGGATCCGCTCTGCGAATGAAGTAGGTGATTTTCGCCCTAATCTGTTTCAAGGATAACGTTGAACCGGAAGTCTCTTCCCTGAAAAGTTAACCTCCCTTAAAGTGTGAAGTTCTACGAAGATAGACCTTTAGGCATTCCACTGGACAGAGGGATGCTTTTTCCTTCAGAGGGCAGATTCTCCAGGGACCCCACCTTTTAGTGGGTAGCTCGTTCTTGGCGAGAAATGTCGGGTCCGGAAAGAGGTTCAGATCTCCATTGTTTGTGAACTGAATGTGGCCATCATCCCTCGAGAGGGCCACTATTTCGCTAACTCTGGCTCCCGAGGCTAGTGCAAACAAGAATATCACCTGAGTCAAGTCTTTCAGCGAGCAATCCTCATTATTCAGGGTTGATGCTAAATGAAGAACTTTGTCCAAAGACCATGAAATGGGCTTAGGAGGAGCTGCGGGCCGAAGTTTTGCGCAGGCTTTAGGGATCTTGTTGAAGATTTCGTTGGAAAAGTCTACCTGGAAGGCATAAAGTATTGATCTGGCCAGGGCGGATTTACATGTAGTAATCGTATTGGCTGCTAAACCTTGTTCATGAAGATGGATGAAGAAGGACAAACAGAAGTCCGTAAAAAATCTCCTTAGGTTTCTTCGCCTTGACAAAGGCCACCCATTTTTTCCAGGAAGACTCGTATTGTCCTCTTGTTGACTTTGACTTGTATTCTTCTAGGAAGTTGATACTGTTCCTAGAAATCCCAAACCGTTTCTTGACTGCTAAGGTGAGAAAATCATGAGATGAAGGTTCTGGGTTTTCACTGATGAAGCTGAGACAGTCAATTTCTGCACTTGCTGAGTCAGAACTGGGTCCAGCAATGGGATCAGTTTCAGGCGTAGTTCCGTTACCAGGGGGAACCAAACTCTGTTGGGCCACTTGTGGGCCACTATTGCTGCCGTCCCCCGAAAAGATCTCAGCTTGTCGAGGACTTTCAGCAGAAGGTTGGTTGGAGGGAATAGGTAGATCTTGGACCATCTGTTCCAATCCATGGACATTGCATCCATCGCTTCCGCTAGAGGATCCTCGTACGGGGCTACATACCGGGGTAGCTTCTTATTGTCGCTCGTTGCGAAGAGGTCTATCTGTAGTCCCAGGACTTTGCGTAAGATGAAGGAGAACGATCTTGCGTCTAGGGACCATTCTGACTCTATCGGTTTGGTTCTGGATAGAGCGTCCGCTGTCACATTGCGGAACCCTTGAAGGTGGACTACTGACAAGTGCCATCTCTTCTTCTCCGCTAAGCGGAGGATGGCTAGTATCACTTGATTTATGTGAGGTGATCTCGAGCCCTGTCGATTTAGGCATCTCATTATGACTTCGCTGTCTAGAACCAGACAGATGTGGATTGAGCAGCGGAGTTTCAGTTTCTTTAGGGAAAGAAAAACTGCCATGGCTTCCAAGAAGTTTATGTGGAAGGTTTTGAAGAGGGGAGACCAGGTTCCTTGGACTTTCCGATGGTGAGAGTGACCTCCCCACCCTTCTTTCGAGGCATCCGTGTGAACGGTGACTGACGGTGGAGGTGGTTGTAAGGGAACCTTGTTCTTTTGGTTCTTGGCCTCCGACCATGGCTTGAGTAGGGATCGCAGACGATTTGGTGTCGGTCTTTTTAGATCTCTTCGAGCGTTTGATGCGTATTTTCTCCAGACTCCTGATGCATCTTTTAATTGCGCTCTCAATACTGGATCTGTCACTGAGGTGAACTGGAGGGACCCCAACACTCTCTCCTGTTGCCTTCTTGATATCCTTGCGGATCGAAGAAGGCTTCTGACAGATCCCGCTATCTCTTTCCGTTTCTGGGATGGAATGGAAAGGCAGTGCGACTGCAAGTTCCAGTGGACGCCCAGCCACTGAAACTTCTGAGCTGGAGACAGTCAGGATTTTTCCCGATTGATCTTGAATCCCAAGTGTTCCAGGAACTGGATCACTTCCATGGAGGCTTGCCTGCATTCTTCTTCGGATGCTGCCCACACCAGCCAGTCGTCCAGGTAGGCTACCACCTGGATTCCTTTTAGGTGTAGTTGATGAATGACTGCATTTGCAAGCTTGGTGAATACCCTTGGAGCTATGTTTAGTCCGAAGGGTATGGCTCTGAAGACGTACTGTCTTCTTTGTAGTTTGAATCCCAGGTAGGGGGAAACTTGACGGCTGATCGGGACGTGCCAGTACACATCCGTCATGTCTATGGAGACTATGTATGCCCGTTTGGGCAACAGGGTCCTGATGTGTTGAAGCGTCAGCATTTTGAACTTGTAGTTCACTATGAACTTGTTGAATGGTGACAAGTCCAGAATTACTCTGAGCTTTTCCAAGTCCTTCTTCGGAACACAAAATAGCCTTCCTTGGAATCTGACAGACTTCGTCTTCCGTATAACTCTTCCAATATGGGGGTTGAGTGTTGGAAGAATTGAGGGAAGGTTGGTAGAGTTGAGCTCCAACTCCACCCTAGTCCGTTCTTGATTAGGCTGTGGGCCCAGGGATCGAAGGTCCAACGATCCCGGAAGTAGAAGAGTCTCATTCCTACCGGTAGCATCTCACTTTGAGTGCTGGGAGGAGGATTTACCTCCTTGGCCACGTCCACCCCTGTTGCCCCTACCTCTGGAGGGGCGTCTGGAGGAGCCTCGAAAGGATCCTCGAGACTTCGGCCGAAAGGTCGCAGACTGCCTTTCAAACACTGGGGTGAACACTGGTGACTGAGTCACCAGGGTTTGGGGCACCAATTGAAAGGTGGTGGGTGGTTTTGCCACCGTCTGGGGCACCGTGGCCACGGGAAGCTGCTGTTGCTTTGATTTATTCTTCGGCTGGGGACCCTCGTCAGCTGAAGATTTCCTTTTGGTGGACAAGCCCCACTTGGAAAGGAGGTTCCTGTTTTCAGTGGCTGCTTTGTCCACGACCTCTTTGACCACTTCACTTGGGAAGAGGTCTTTTCCCCAGATGTTGGAAGCTATCAGCTTCCTGGGTTCGTGCCTCACCGCAGCCAAGGCGAACACGAACTCTCTACAAGCCCTTCTGGTTTTAATAAAGTTTTACAGGTCTTTAGTCACCGTCGCCAGATGGGCTTTGGCGAAGACCATGTACATGTCCGGTTTATCTGGGATGCTTGCCATTGTCTCCAGGCCAGTCTGTAGAGACAAGGAAGCGGCTAAGCGTTCTTTTGTCTCCTGCTCTCTACGCAGGAGAAAGTCCGACAGCTTGGAGAGGTCTTCGCCGAACTGTCGTCCGGCAATATCTGCCTCCAGCTTTCCGACTGTGAAGGTGTTGTGGACATCCTTCCAGTTTGCATCGTCTGATGGGAAGGCTAGGGAGAAGGGTCTACACTCTTCCAGTGTAGGGCACGGTTTCCCTGCCTCGATTGCCTTTAAGGCTGCCTTGAGCCCTTTATCCATAAAGGGAAAGGCACGTTGAGGATCAGCAATGAAGGACGGGTGCTTCTTACTGAGAGCCGGCACCTTAGAGCTAGTAAAGGCCCTCTCCTTTAAGGTGGTGGTAAATAAGGCCTGAGCCTTAAAGAGTTCAAGGACAATCGTTTCCTTGGGCTCTGTCTCCTCTTTGGATGCTGGTTCCGTCCTGAGACGGACGCAGCAGTCCGGGTAGGCCCCTTTGCTGGGATAGAATTCAATTTTCTCTACTGGGACAGTACCCAGTTTATCCGAGAGGAAGATCTTTCCGCCCGACATGGGCATATGCTCTGCGTACCTCCAGAGGTTAACGTCAGAGAAGGCAGGGAGATCCTTAACGTTTAGCTTCTTCGGAGCTAAACGTGCCGCAACCAGTTGATGAATTTTGGTCCGATAAGAGGCCTCCTTCTCGGTTGATTTCTGTTGCATGTCTTGCACCATGGACAGCAACGAGTGCAAAGTACTCGTAATCGAATCCAGTTGGGGCGCAGTGGAGGAAGTAGAAGGCACCGGCTCATTCCCTGTGGCCGATGACACCAAAATCGTATTGGCTTTCTCAGTTTGTGGTTCGGGTGGAACATCATCCGCCTGATCCAACTCCCCCACTAGGAGATTGTTCTCAGTCTCCTCTGAGACAACTGACATGTTGTCCTCAAGTTGGATGTTTTCCAAGGCATCCGAAACTTCAGATTCTACCGGAATCTGAACAAGGGGAATCTCAGGTTGAGCCTGGGGAATAACCGCATCCGAAGATGCCCTAGGAAAAAGACACGCCCTCATCCTTTCGTTAGGAAGGTATGGGCCAGAAGTATTCTTCTGAAAACCCCTGACCCATTTACGGAGCTTCTCCCTTGCTGCGTCCCTTGACTCAGTTGACTTTTGGTCATCAAAAGCTTCTGTTACTAGGTTAGTACAAACGGTACATACCTGCGGGTCCCAATACTTGAGAGCCCCCTTGGTGACAGCGCAGCGAGCATGGGCCCTGCACATGTCGTGGCCGCAGAAGTTCTTACCGCGGACCCGGCAAAAACTATTTCCGCACTCGGGATGCTCCTCCTGTAAAGAAAGGAAAAGTCTATTAGTATTCGGTGAAATTCTCAAATTTCAACATACATAATATGTTATATTAGCTTGGATAGGGTAAGCTATAAGTAGGAAAAACACCTACATGTGTTTCCTGTCCAGCCAATTGCTATGACCTCCTCCAATATTGAAAACAGAATTCTTAAGAATCTTTAGGGGAAGATGATATCCTATGATATCAGTGTATGTTAACACAATCTTCCAGTTTCAATAATGGGGATTAAGGACAATAATGGATCATAACCATTAAAGGAAGAGAGAATCGCTCTCTTATATGTGATGGTCTCACAATACAGTAGGTTGCCCATGAAGCACCTTGTAGGTTGGAAAAACTTTAGGCTACAGCACTGACTGTTTGGCAACAAGTTGTCAGACTTGTCAGGCCTACCGGCACCTGCCGGGCCTGCCGGGGTCTGCTGGGCAGGCCGCCACATGCCGGCCTATTCTGGGCTATTGAAGGCAAGTATTGTCTTCATAACATTGAGTGATAGGCAGCCAGCAACGGCTCCGCCGGCTGCCGGCAGCGGCGGCTCTGCCAGCTGGCGGAGGCGGCACTGCCGGCCGGCAGTAGTATCTGCCGGCTGCCGGCGGTCTCTGCCGATGGCGGCGGCTCTGCCGGCCGGCAATGGCTCCACTGGCTGCCGGCGGTCTCATGGATCTGCCGGCCGGCGGTGGCTCTGCCGGCCGGCAGGCGAGGATCCTTCCATCAAGGGGACCCAAGGCAGTCGGCGGCAGAGGACCAGGATTGGGTGGCCGGCTGCCGGCCGGTTACTGAGCGGCCGGCAGTCGGTACCCAAATGTCCAAAATCTTTGGCCCAGTATGAAAGTACGAGAGAAAGAAAGGATGGGGGAAGGCAAGGGTTCAGCCTTGCCTGACTGCACCCAGAATGAGGGTTCAAGTGGAAAGGGGAAATAAATTCAGGCTTCCACCCAACCATATCCCAGTCATGAGGGATAATGGAAGGCAGTCCAAGGGAGGACCGATGAACACTCTAAAGAATATGAGGATACTCGCCTGCGGCCGACGGGGAGCCTCAGGCCAGTCCTACAAGAACCCTAGGGTCAATGTAGAACGACAGCCAGGAGGGTGTTGGATCATTCAACATGAAAGGGATAGCGGGGAGGGGGTAAGTGTCCTATAGTTAAGGTAATGTCCGAAGGCACTACCCAACTTAAAGGATTCTGTTCTCGTAAAGTAACCTCAGGTAGGGGAAGTTATTTCCCCAGGTTGGGTTAGTCAAGGGAGAGGGTGTCCGTAGGACCCCGACTCGCAGGAGAGCAGAATCTCGTACCAGAGACCCTAGGCAATGAAGAAATCCTTTCTTCGGTCTAGGGTCTACTAGCACAGGACTGTCTGCTAGGCCAGGGAAGGGGGAATTGTCATACAAAACTCCTAAGTATGGCCTAGGGAGGTCTAGCCTCCTGAAAGAGTAGCTTAACCTGACCTGGGAATCATTTCACCAAGACAGGGAGATGCCTAACACAGAATAATACTCTGATGTCCCATCCTAAACTCAAAACCGACTCAGTGGTTAGGAGAAAGAAAACGGAACGTCTCAGTAAAACTTTGCCAGAACTCTGTTCCCAGCAAAGAAAACTAAGAATAGCCTAGGCTAAGCAGAGGGGAGGGGATTGCTCCTAAATCTCCTAGGAGATTGGTATCGACTTAAAAGGTATAGGAGTGGTCAGTCTCCACTTAAAAGGCAATACAAGAGCAATGGGGACATGTATGAAAGTATACTAAAGCCCCTAGGCTAGTAGCCTAGGAGCATTGAGAATCGATCACCGAAACTCTCTGTATACTATCTTGGAAGAGGAAAGCATAATTAAGTAATATCATACAAGTGTAAAATAATGCCTGTGGTTCAATACAACTTTACCAGGAAGGTTATACCATGCATGAAGTGTGAGGGTGCCTAGGCTAGGAAGCCTAGCACTCGTGAGGCTTGTTCAGAATAGCCAAATTCACGACAACAAAGACATAATATAAGAATCCCTAGCTAAATATCTAAATAGCTAAAGTTATTAAAGCGTATAAATGCCGGGAAAGGGTCGTTCTGGCTGACTAAATGAACAGAAGAACGACCACGTCACTGACGCCATCCGGCTGGCAACAGCTCTTGTTACGTTAATTATGATCTCAATCGAAAAGCAAAACTGGCAAGAGCTTACATTTACACAAGATAAAGATATTACTTAACTTTCCAGAAGCTGATGAGGCTGGGGAAGACATCATAAACTCCAAAAAAAACTCCAAAATAGCACGAGAAAACTGGGAAAAACACCAGTCTATCGAAGCTACAAGCGAAAGAATGACGGTGGCGCCTCGCGGTGGCGGACAGGCGCACTATTTGCAGAGCAGTAGTGACTCGTCAAGAGCGATGTCTCTGGAACGACTCACCCTATTCTTGCCTCTCTTGCCCCTCGTAGTGAAACCTCTATTGGGGGTGTAGATAGCCATGAGACGTGTCAAGAATACGTCCTCTGATATTACGCGATATCCCTTCGTAAAATTTTAAGGGATATTCACTCCAGGAGTTAGAATTCTGGATACCTTTGATAAATTCTCTGAGATATATCACTGTAGTCAAATATACCTAGGAAGCTACCTTTGAAGGAACTTCCATCACGACGACATGGCCTGAGCCCAAAAAATGGATTTTGAGTGAAGCGAAAAATCTATTTTTGGGTGAGATAGCCATGTGGTCCTGATGGAAGGTTCCTTCAGTAGCTTACTTAGGGTATATATGACTACAGTAGATATTCCCAGAGAATTAAACCAAAGGTTTTACAGAATTCTAACTTCTGGCGCGAGTACCCATAAGGTTTCCCTTTAGGATATCGAATAATAACAGGGGACGTATGCTTGACACCCCACATAGCTATCTGCACCCCACATAGCGTTTACGCTTCGAGGTGGAAGTTGGTGGCAAGTTATGGGAGGAGCCGTTACAAAGTTCTCCTCCGTTACTGTTACGGTACTCAGATGACGTCATAAACGACGCCATATTGGCTGACGTCATAACCCCGTGCCTTCTCCATTCCTTCTGGCGTCGAGGCCAGCCTCCATGATACAGTAAGATTGGGAGGGGCCTGCTAAGGCCTAAAATAGAGAAAAGGGCGGGTCCATCAGGACGACACGGCTATCTCACCCAAAAATAGATTTTTCGCTTCGCTCAAAATTCGTTTTTTTGGGCTTAGGCCATGTCGTCCTGATGGAAGTGTACCAAAGAATTTCCCTTTTGTAGTGCCTTCGACTTCTAAACAATATTCCTTTGGTCTAATGACCACAGAGACCTTGTGACATTACCGGTATATGTCATCTCAGATAAACATGTTTTTTTGGGCTCAAGCCATGACGTCCTGATGGAAGGTTCCTTCAGTAGCTTTCTCAGGGTATATATGACTACAGTGGATATTCCCAGAGAATTAAACCAAAGGTTTCACAAAATTCTAACTTCTGGCGCGAGTACCCTAAAGGGTAAGCCTTGTGAGGCAGTAGGGCTCTTATATGTTGAAGAGTCAGTATCTTGAATTTGTTTTTCACAATGAACTTGTTGAGAGGGGACAAGTCGAGAATGACTCTGAGCTTGTCTGAGTCCTTCTTGGGAACACAAAACAGTCTTCCCTGGTACCTGGTGGACTTTACCCTCTTGATCACCTTCTTGTTCAAGAGTTCTAGGACATATTCTTCTAGGATGGGGGTTGAGGGGTGGAAGAATTGGTGGAAGAATTGGTGGAAGATTGGAGGTGGTTGTATCCAACTCCACCCTAGTCCCTTCTTGATGTTGCTGTGTGCCCAAGGATCGAAGCTCCAACGATCCTGAACGTGGCGGAGTCTTCCTCCCACCGGAAGCACTTCATTGCTTCTGGTTTCCCGAGGGTTTACCACCTCAGCCAATTGCTCCCCTTCCTCCTCTGCCTCTGGAAGGACAACGAGAGGAATCTCTTCTGGAGCCTCTACCTCTGGTACGAAAGGTAGTGGACTGTCTTTCGTAGGCAGGAGTGAAAACTGGTGATTGGGACACCACCGGTTGAGAGACCAGCTGAAAGGTCTGCTGTGGCTCGGCCACTATCTGGGGAGTAGCGGGAGCCGGAAACTGACGTTTGGCGTGACGCTGTTGGAGGGTTTCCTCTTAGGTTGCGGACCTTCATCCTGAGAGGACTTCCTCTTCCGTGACATGCCCCACTTGTTGAGAAGGTTCCGGTTCTCAGTAGCAGCCTTGTCCACAATCTCCTTCACCAAAGCTGTTGGGAAGAGATGTTTGCCCCAGATGTTGGAGGAGATCAGTTTCTGGGGTTCATGCTTCACGGCTGCATTGGCGAACACGTACTCTCTACAGGCTCTCCGGGCCTTGCTGAAGCTGAACAAATCCTTCATCACGGTCGCAAGGTGGGTCTTAGCAAGAACCATATAGAAGTCTGGGACCCGAATGTCCCCGGCCATTGCCTCAAGTTGAACTTGATGTGATAGGGAGGCAGCTAGCCTCTCCTTGGTGTCTTGTTCCCTACGTAGCAGATGGTCGTTAAGCTTAGGGAGATCTTCATTAAACTGACGTCCAGCGACGTCAGGTTCCAGTTTCCCAACCGTGAAAGTAAGCTGGATATCCTTCCAGCTTTTATCGTCGGGGGGTAAGGTGAGGGAGAGAGGCCTACACTCTTCCAGTGTAGGGCAGGGCTTTCCTTCCTCCATTGCCATCAAGACCATGTTTAGAGCCTTTTCCACGAAGGGAAAGAAAAATGGTAGGAGGAGCAAGAAAGGATGGATGCTTCTTGCTCAACGCTGGCATCTTGGAGTTAGTGAAGCCTCGACTCTTGAGGCAATCAGCCAGCATAGCCTGGGCCTTGGAGTGCTCGAGTACGATTACTTCCTTAGGTTCGGTCTCCTCCTTGGAGGCCGGTTCGGACTTAAGCTTGACGTAACAGTCCGGATATGCCTCAAAGCTAGGGTAGAACTCTACCTCTTCAAGGGGAACGGCACCCATTTTATCATTAATGAAAATGCGCCCCGTCGTTATTGGCATGTGCTTGGAATACCTCCAGGGATTTGACACCGAGCAAGAGGGAAGCTATTTGACCGAGAGTTTCTTCGGTTGCTTCCAGCCCATGAAATGCCTCTTGAGGTCCTCTTGACCTTTGCGGAACCTCTCGTCCAAGAGTGCTACCAGGACCTGGATGGTATCGTGGGTGGTCGGCAGCGGAGGAAGCGAAGCAGCCGATGTAGAGGGAACTGACTCCACGACCACAGCAGAAGCCGCAGAGGGTGCTCGGGCGACCTCGCCCTCCGAATCAGGGAACTCCACCTGATCCTCTTCTTCCTCCTGACCCTCAGTCATGAGGGTCCTTTCGGTATTTTCGGACACGTCCGACATCCCTTCCACTTCATCGATGTGACAGCCTTGGAGACCGGCCGTAACGTCTGGTTCAACCGTAAGTTGAACACAGGGGATCTCGTCCTTAGGGATCACAGCATCAGCCTATGCCTTAGGGAAGAGAAGGGCCCTCATTTTCTCATTGGGGAGATAAAGCCCTGTGGAAACCGCGCACCCACTTGCGCAGTTTCTCTCGTGCATTGTCTCGGGCCTCTGTGGACGGAGGGTTGTCGAATGCCTCATCAAGGAGGCTTTTGCAGACTGAACAAGTCTGCGGATCCCAACACTTGAGATTCCCTTTCTTGGTGGCACAGGCGGCGTGGGTCCGGCATGCCAGATGCCCATAAAAGTCAGGGCGACGAACTCCGCAGAAAGAGCTCTCACACTTCATGTACTCCTCCTGTAAAAGAAAGAGACAATGAGTACTTGAGAGTCATTATATCATGACTTACAGTAATCTTATATTAAAATTTAAGTAGCAACTTATAAAATATAAGATTCATTTTGGTTATGAGCTCAGGATAGGTGAGCTAGAAAAGAAGTAGGAAGACACATATTTGTGAATCCTGCCCAGCCAATTGCCGCGACCTTACACTATAATTAATTCCTTAGAACTTGTAGGGTTCTAAAAGGGGTGAAAGAGCATCCGTTCGGATGAGCCAAGCTTAGGCTTCCTCTGGGGAATTAATCATAGAGAGGTGCAAAGCTGAAATCATTCAGTTTATATAGAGATTTAGGGGGAAAATTAGAATAAACCCCTTTTTGCAGGTTCGCTCCCGGCAAGAGACTGCACAAGGAAGCACAGAATATGCTGGAAATGTTTTACTGTACAACTGTATACAATAGTCATTGTTCTATGGTATGAAATACCAGAGAACTGGCTCGTCTACACAGCTGCATGATAGTGACTGCCGGCACGGGGCCGGCAGCCGGGAGGGGTAATTGTCCACTGTAAGCCGAGGCTAGAAGCGCTGGCAGACTGACGGCAGGCCGGAGGCCCGTCTAGCGAGGTGAACCCATCAATGGCCACATACTAAGTGGCAGAGAGACAGGAAGACACTTGGGAAAGGCGGATCGCCGGCAGGACGGCGGCCCCCTGCAGCCGGCAGGACGGCGGCCCCCGTCAGCCGGTAATGGTAGACCATCGCTGACATCATGCAATGAAGCAGGAAGGTTACCCAAGATGCCGGCGGCTAGCGCCGGCAAGTGGAGGCCGGATTGTCGGCAGGACGGTGGCCCCCGCCAGCCGGCAGGCAGCCGGCAATGGTAGACCATCGCTGACATCATCCAATAAAGAAGGAAGGTTACCCAAGATGCTGGCAGCTAGCGCCGGCAAGCGGAGGCGGCAGTGGACCGGCACCGAGATAGAAAGAGAGAAAGGTAAGGAGGGAAGGAAAGGAAGGGTAATACCCAGTACCCAAACTAACCTTTCTCCGGAAGGAGTGTTCACATGAAAGGGGGGATATGCATATCATCCGGCGGAAGAGAGCCGGCAGACGGCTATGTTGCCTGTGGTAGCCCAAGGAAGGGCTAGAGAACGCTCAAAGAGGGAGGTCTTCCGCCGGCAGGCCGACCGCCGGCACTATCCCATAGTTCAACTATGTTAGGGAAGTGTAGCAGAACGGACTATCTAACCGAAGAACACAGCCAATCCCACAACCCGCCGGCAAGCGGAGGAGTTGTAGGAAGGCGGACAAGGGTGTGATGGCAAGCCAACACAAAGGGACAGAGTGGGGGGAGGGGGAAAGGGTCCTGACAGGGAGTGATAAGGGGGTGGGGACACGCCCTTACACCCCCAAGAGAAGGGAATCTGTTTATAGGCTAGCCTATCTAGAGGGGGGAAAACACTCCCCAGCCTAAGATAGGCCAGCTCGGCTTAGGTACAGCACTAGTGTCCTGTCCTAAACTATAAAGAAACAGAATCCCAAAGACTGTCTAACGTAGGCTAGGAGAACCATTCTCCCAGACTAGGTAAGACAGGGGTAGGACAAGTCGCTAGGCTGCAGGAAGGAAGGGTCGTGACCCAACCAAGTGCAGACTAGGGGGAAAGGCAAAGCCCTTCCACCTTCATCCTCCAGCCAGTACCAGAAGGAGAAAACATTCTCCTAAGGTGGGCTGGGGTGAACGACAAGTACTCTGTGGTTCTGTCCTAACTTGAGCCATGAATAATGGTGATGAGAAGGGAAGAACAATCCTAGCCTAACCTACCCAAATGCCATTCGAGGTAAGAGGGCTAGGATGTAGCCTAGGCTACTGCAGAGGGAGGACATTACCTTAAATAAGGTAACTAGGGAGATGAGGAAGCATACAAGAGCCCCAGCGTTAGGTTAGGGGTAAAAGAGTTGATGGTAAGACCACCCACGACCCCTTGTATGGTCCCTATAAGGCGAAAAAACAGATTTTGAGCGTAGCGAAAAATCTATTTTTGGGTGAGATAGCCATGATGTTCTGATGGAAGGTTCCTTCAGTAGCTTCCTAGGGTATATTTAACTACAGTGGATATTCCCAGAGAATTAAACTAAAGGTTATCACAGAATTCTAACTTCTAGTGCGAGTACCCTAAAGGTTTCCCTCTAGGATATCGTATATCAACAGGGGACGCATGTATTAACACGCCACATATCTATCTGCACCCCATATAGAGTTAACACTTCGATATGGAAAGGTGGAGAATAACTGGGGAGCCGTTCCACAGTTACACTCATCCGTGGCTGCTTTTGGTACTCGAGACGTAAACAAACGGGCGCCATTGCTAAATGACGTCACGTCCGTCCTCATCCTGAGGCCAGCTTCTTGCTAATCTCCATGATACAGCAGGACAGGGCGGGGCCTGAAAGGCTGGACTAGAATAGACGGGAGGGTCCATCAGGACGTCATGGCTATCTCACCCAAAAATAGATTTTTCGCTTCGCTCAAAATCCGTTTTTTGGGCTCAAGCCATGACGTCCTGATGGAAGTGTACCAGAAAATTAATGTATCGTGGAAATTTTCCCCTTTTTTATGCAAGTGCCAAGGGCTTCGAATAGAGGTATGTAACATGTCCTTACTAGAGGTTCCGTGAAGAACCAACTTCCTGCCCCCCTGGCAGAGAAGTCCTGGTGGACCATACTAATATCTCGAAGCGATCATTGAAGAGCTACTCACCCTGCGGAGAGTTCGTGCAGGACTCGGAGACAAGACAGAAGGTTAATATTCGGGTAGGAATATTATCAAGCATAGGTAAGTGATTAACATTTACTACACTCCCTGGAGGAGAGATCAATCTGGTCTCGAAGGCAGGACAAAGGTTAATATTCAGGTAGGAATATTATCAAAGCATGAGTGAGTATATAATACAAGTATATCTATATTATTCTTCTCTTTCAGAAGGAAAGGGGTAAATGAAACTATGACAATCATATATTTCATAATAAATAATAGGGGCGGAGAGAGACGCACATGTAATAAAATAGACATTTTATTTCAAAGAATGCAGATTATTTTAATAACAATTGCAACAATAAATGTAAAGTTTATTTACAATAATAAACAATAATGTACATAGAAAATAAAGACTTCCATCTTGAATCTGAAAAGAAATTTCGCTTTTAGAAACACAAGTTCCAGAGGAACGTCAGTCTTTTTCAAAGAAAAACACATCATGCCCTAGAGCATGTGGCACTCATGTAAAGTCTATGACATTTCACCTTGGTAAGAACAGTCTATTAGAAACACTAAGTGTCCATGAAATCACTATGTATCAAAAAAGGGTCAACACAGGCACCCGTAGAGTTCAAGTCCCAAGTAACTCACTGTTCTATGCAGAGTTAAACGGCAGGTTTCATAACACTACCTGCGGCTACCACGAAATGCTTAACTTCATGCACTTGCTTCGCGTAGTGCTTGAAGAAAACGCGTGACGATTTCCAACCTGTGAAGCTCTTGAGGCTTTCGAAATCCATGCTCTGGAAGAAGTTCAGAGAAGACGCGACTTTTCTAGGATCATGACCTGCGGGTGTACTGTCAGGATCCGCTCTGCGAATGAAGTAGGTGATTTTCGCTCTTAGTTGTTTCAGTGACAAGTCACTACCTGATGTTTCTCCTTTGAAGAGTTGTCCTCCACCGAAGTCTGAAGTTCTTCGAAGATAGACCTTAAGACTCTCCACTGGGCATAGAGAGACATCTTCCTTCAGGGGGCAGATTCTTCAAGGGCCCCATCTCTTGGTGGGTAGTTCATTCTTAGCGAGAAATGTCGGATCAGGGAAGAGGGTAAGATCTCCTGTATCTGCGAACAGGATATGACCCTCTTCTCTTGATAATGCCACTATTTCACTGACTCGGGTTCCCGAGGCGAGAGCAAAAAGGAAGATAACTTTTTGTGTCAAGTCTTTTAGAGGGCACGAATCGTTGTCCAGGTTAGAGGCAAAATGGAGCACCTTGTCCAGGGACCAGGAGATAGGTTTTGATGGAGGTGCTGGGCGTAGTCTAGCACATGCCGTTGGTAATTTATTGAAGATATCGCTGGACAGATCAATCTGGAAGGCGTACAAGAGTGGTCTAGTCAAAGCCGATTTGCAGGTAGAAATCGTGTTGGCTTCTAAGCCTTGTCCATGAAGGTGAATGAAGAAGGACATGCAAAAATCAATGGTGATTTCCGTAGGATTTTTTGCCTTGATGAACGATACCCACTTTCTCCAGGAAGATTCGTATTGCCGTCGTGTAGATTCATTCTTGTATTCCTCGAGGAAGTTTAGACTTTTCTTCGAGATTCCAAACCTTTTCTTTGCGGCTAAGGAGAGAAAATCATGAGATGAAGGTCCCTGACTTTCAGTGATGAAGCGAAGACAGTCGACTTCTGTACTTGTTGAGAGAGAACTGGGCCCGGTAGGGGGATCAGCGTGGGCTGCAGCTCCAGGACCAGAGGGTACCAATTGCTCCGGGGCCACTTGGGAGCCACTAGGGCCGTTATCCCTTTGAAGGTTTCCAGTTTGGAGAGGACTTTCTTTCAGCAGAAGGTTGGGGGGAGGGAACAGGTATATCCTGGACCATCTGTTCCAATCCAGTGACATGGCATCCACTGCTTCTGCCTTGGGGTCCTCGTACGGGGCCTCATATCGAGGAAGTTGATTGTTGTCGCTCGTCGCGAAGAGATCGATCTTAAGTTCCGGGACTTGGTGAGAGATGAAGGAGAATGACCTTGCGTCTAGAGACCATTCCGACTCTATTGGGCTTGTCCGTGATAGAGCGTCCGCCATCATGTTGCGGAATCCTTGTAGGTGAACTGCAGACAGGTGCCATTTCTTCTTTTCTGCCAAACGAAAGATCGGAAGAAGTACCTGATTTATCTGGGGCGATCTCGAGCTCTGACGATTGAGACATCTGACTACCACCGAGTTGTCCAGAGTCAGACGAATGTGGATCGAGGGAGGCGGGGAGAGTTTCTTCAGGGTGAGAAGAACCGCCATGGCCTCCAAGATGTTGATGTGAAACGTCTTGAATAGGGGAGACCATGTTCCTTGAACCTGTCGTTGGTGGGAGTGACCTCCCCAACCCTCCAGTGAAGCGTCCATGTGGATGTTGATCGATGGAAGGTCTGCTGTGGCTGTGTGGCCACTAGGGAGTAGCGGTACCCGGAAACTGCCGTCTCTGTTGACGTTGCAGGGGTTTTGACTTTTGAGGTTTCCTCTTAGGCTGAGGGCCATCGTCCTGAGAGGATTTCCTCTTCCTTGACATGCCCCACTTGTGGAGAAGGTTCCTATTCTCCGTGGCGGCCTTGTCTACAATCTCTTTCACCAGAGAGGAAGGAAAGAGATACTTACCCCAGATATTGGAGGAAATCAGCCTCCGGGGTTCGTGTTTCACCGTCGCGTTGGTGAACACGAATTCACGACAGGCTCTGCGAGCCCTAATGAAGCTATATAGGTCCTTCGTCACCGTTGCCAAGTGCGATTTGGCTAGGACCTTATAAAAATCCGGGACTCTAGTATCCCCAGCCATAAGTTCTAGCTGTACCTGGAGGGACAGCGATACTGCAAGCCTCTCCTTCGTATCCTGTTCCCTACGAAGGAGGTGATCATTTAGCCGTGGGAGGTCCTCATTAAATTGACGACCGGCTACGTCAGGCTCTAATTTCCCTACCGTGAAGGTTGACTGGACGTCTTTCCAGTGCCTATCATCGGGAGGAACAGTAAGGGAGAAGGGTCTGCACTCCTCCAGTGCAGGGCAAGGTTTCCCTTCCTCCACTGCCTTTAAGACCGCTGTGAAGGCCTTTTCGATGAAGGGGAAAGTCGCAACGAAGGTTGGATGTTTCTTGCTAAGCGCCGGCATCTTGGAGTTGGTGAAACCCCTACTCTTCACCGCCTGGGCTAACATAGCCTGGGCCTTCGCGAGATCGAACACGATAACCTCCTTCGGTTCGGTCTCTTCCTTTAAGGCTGGTTCGGACCTGAGCCAGACGTAACAGTCCGGATAAGCCTTGAAATTCGGGAAGAATTCCACTTCTTCCAACAAGATAGAGCCAACCCTTTCACTGATGTAGATTTTTCCAGTCGTGATTGGCATATGCTCGGCATATCTCCATGGGTTAGTTTCTGAGCAGGTGGGGAGGTCCTTAACCGAAATCCGTTTCGGTTGTTTAAGATTAACCAGAGTAGTCCGGAATTGCTCCTGGGTTTCTCGTAGTTTTCTTTCCATGAGGGCTTCAAGAATCTTGAAGACCTCCTGAGTTACCGATGGAAGAGGGTCCGGGGTGGCGGAAGTCGAAGGAATAGGTTCCTCGGATGGTGCAGGAGTTGCTGCGGGAGTAGGAGCGGGAGCGACCTCGGTCTCCGAATCAGGGTATTCCACCTGATCTTCCTCATAGTCGAGTTCCTCACCCATGAGGTTCTTCTCCGTCTCTTCTGACAGTTCCGACATACGTTCCACGTTATCGGAATCCAGATGGCACTCATGCATGGACTGGGCCATGATAATATCAGGTTCCACCACGAGCTGGACGGTGGGGATCTGATCACGGGGGACCACAGAGTCTTTGGATGCCTTTGGGAAAAGCAAGGCCCTCAAATCTTCGTTGGCGAGATACGGTCTGGTGGCGTTCTTCGGGAAGCCACGCACCCATTTGCGTAGCTTCTCTCGAGCGTTGTCCCTTGCCTCCGCAGAAGGAGGATCGTCGAACGCCTCGACCAAACGACTCTTGCAGACTGTACAGTTCTGCGGGTCCCGATACTTCAGGTCGCCTTTCTTGGCGGCGCAGGGGGCGTGGGTCCGACACGCCTTGTGCCCGTAGAAGTCCGGGCGCTTCATCCCGCAGAAGTTGCTCTCACACTTCATATACTCCTCCTGTAAAAGAAAGAGATCATGAGTACATGGAAGGCATAAGAATGACTTACATTACTCTAAAATTAAGAAATCTTAATCTAAATTTATTAAACATTAAAGTAATTTACAAGGCATTATAATGCCTGAGAATAATGAGCGGGAAAGAAGTAGATAGACACATACTTGTGAATCCCGCCCAGTCAATTACCGTAACCTTATCAGTAGGCAATTTCTTTTGTGGCCGAAGGTCACAAAACGGAAATCCATATGGATAAGTCGTGGTGGGTAGAAGCTAAGCTTCTAACAGAAATTGCCCGTAGGGTGTAGCAGGGTCTGAGACCACTCAGATCCCTGGAGTAGAAGGGGTATAGGAGAAACCCCTTGTTAAATGTAGGTTCCGGCAATCGGCCGCACTAAGACACACAGAGTTTGCTGGAATATTGTAATGTGCAATCAAAAAGCATAGCCTCAATCTTGGATGGTAAGACAATACCTATATATAGAAGTGGCCAAGCCATCTGGCTGCAGCATTTTGACTGTCGGCATGTTGTCGGCAGGTATGGGAAGGGGTGCATGTCCCTTAACGTCTCAGGAGGGTTCCGGCAGACCGACGGCACGCCGGAGGCCGGTCCTGCAGGGTAGAAGGCATAAAGACAGACACACTGATTATCTAAAGTATAATACCATCTTGGCGACCGCCGGCACAGCGGCGGGTCTCCGGCAGGGGGAGGAGGCTCCTGCAGCCGAAGGCTGACGGCCTGGTGAGCTTGGATCAATTCATAAGATAGATATGTATATGGTTGTATACCTAGACCGACGGCAATCAATGCCGGCACACCGGTGGCCGGCTTCGAAGGTCGGCCAGCTGTTACTAGGTAAAATGAGGGGTGGGACGTCGGCTGTATGTCGACGGAAGGCGGTAGCCTCCGGCACACGGAAGGCTGACGTCTTAGAGGGGGAGGGCATCTTATGAAAGAATGTCACCTGAGGTAAAGGCGGTTATCGCCGGCAGTAAAGGCGGCAAGGGACCGGCACCAGGATAGAAAGAGAAAAAGGTAAGGAGGGATGGAAGGGGTAAGATCTCATACCCCTCCGGCATCCCTCCGGAGAGAGTGCACTCATGATAGGAGTGGATACTCCTAGCATCCGGCGGCAGGGAGCCGGTAGTCGGCCGGGTGCCTGGGGTAACCCAAGGGAGGGTTAGAGGGCACTCAAGAGGGGGGAAACCCCCGCTGGCCGGACCGCTGCCGGCAACCACCCCCATAGACGCTATGAAGGGTATGTGTACCAGAGCGGCCAGCTCAGTAGGAGAACAAGTTAGTCCTACCACTCCACCCAAGGGAGGAGTTGTAGGACTAAGGACAGATGTGTGTAGGCAAGCCTACACCAAAGGGATAGGTGGGGAGGGGGAAGAAGAGGGGTCTTTCTATAGAGGAGACTTCTGTATGAGAACGGCCACCAAGGTAAGGGAGAACGCTCCCTAACCTAGGTTAGGTAGCCCAGAATGAGAACGGTACAGGAGTACAGTCCCAAACTATAATAGGGCAGAGTCAACCCCCAGAGCTTAACCTAGAGAAGGAGGGCTAACTCCTAGGCTAGGAAAGCTAGAAAGACACATCGCAAGTTGCAGGGAGGAAGGAGTAACCCAACCAGGTGCAACTGAGGAAGGGCAGAGCCGTTCCTTATTTCTCGGTCCGACCCTAAGGGAGGGTCATTCCCTTAGGGTAGGCAGAGAAGCGAAAATACTCTGATTGTAGACAAAATTCCCCTATATAGAAGGGGAAGCAAGACTACCCAGAGGGAACGCCCGCAGGCAGGGGGGGATTAGGGAGCATATAGGGGTTCCTACATTAGGTTAGGGTGGAAAGATACGCAATCAACCCAGTCCCCTATATGGTCCCCGAAGGCGAAAACACTTACATCACTGTTAATAGTATGTTTAATAATGCCACAATCTTCATAACTTAACCTAGGAACACTGGTATATATCATGCATGAAAACAAGCACTAGGCTGTCCAGCCTAGGGGCTAAGCTAGCGATCTAGTATGGGGTCGAACGGCGACCGAGTGTGATGAGCGCTAAAACACGATATAAGTAATTCCTAGCTATGAAGACTAAATAACTAATAAAATTAATTAGTTAAATGACCGGAGAGGGCTGTTCTGGCTAACTAAAAGCATGCAACATGAACAGCGACGCCATAAAATGGCGCGTCCGGTATCGGCACAGCTCTGCCACAAAACTCAATATTTTACGAAAAGTAGAAGTTACTTTACGGCTAGAGCTTATTTAAACAATACTGGGACCTGGTACTCAACTTTCCAGAAGAAGGCGAGGCTGAAGGTAGCGACATAACGGCGATGTAAGCAGATGAAAAACGCACTCAAGGAAAATCCGATTAAAGCGAAAAGCTACAGGCAGAAGGATGAGAACGGACGTGACGTCATTTAGCAATGACGCCCGTTTGTTTACGTCTCGAGTACCAAAAGCAGCCACGGATGAGTGTAACTGTGGAACGGCTCCCCAGTTATTCTCCACCTTTCCATATCGAAGTGTTAACTCTATATGGGGTGCAGATAGCTATGTGGCGTGTTAATACATGCGTCCCCTGTTGATATACGATATCCTAGAGGGAAACCTTTAGGGTACTCGCACCAGAAGTTAGAATTCTGTGATAACCTTTAGTTTAATTCTCTGGGAATATCCAGTGTAGTTAAATATACCCTAGGAAGCCACTGAAGGAA
Organism: Palaemon carinicauda; assembly: GCF_036898095.1. Classification (NCBI taxonomy): domain Eukaryota; kingdom Metazoa; phylum Arthropoda; class Malacostraca; order Decapoda; family Palaemonidae; genus Palaemon; species Palaemon carinicauda. Next base: position 93,981,384 of record NC_090735.1, on the reverse strand, counting down.
CCTTCCATCAGGATGTCATGGCTTGAGCCCAAAAAGCACATGTGCAATCACTGAATCTTGTATATATAATTGCCTAAATCTTCATTTCGTAAATTAACACTAGGAACACTTATTATATCATGCAGGAAGTAAACATGAACACTTAGGCATCGAGCCTAGGGGATAGGCTAGTAGGCTAGCGTAGGGTTCGGCTAACTAAGTTCGCCGAAGAATACTATCGGCATAATATAACTAATTCCTAGCAATGAAGACTAAATAACTAATGATATTAAATTAGTTATGAGACCGGGAACGCTGTTCTGGCTAACTATATAAAGCATGCGAGGAGAACAGCAGCGTTGTAACATGACACCTCCGGTCAAGGCACAGCTCCGCCACAAAACACAAGATTTAAGGATAGAAAATCGTTACTCTACAGCTAGAGCTTATACATATGATACAAGAATATGGTACTCAACTTTCCAGATGAAGGCGAGGCCGAAGATTGCGACGTGGCGTTGAAAAAATCAAGAACTGGGAAAAACCAAACTATGCGGTGATGCTACTAGAATTGGAATGAAGAGGACGGACGTGACGTCAGTCAAGATGGCGGACAGCTATGACTGCCATTTGTTTACGTCGCGGGGTACCGTAAAAGTAACGTAGGAGGATAACTTTGCAACGGCTCCTCAGTTATCTTGCCACCTTTCCCCCTCGAAGACCAAATGCTATGTGGGGTACAGATAGCCATGTGGCATGTCAAGCATACGTTCCCTGTTGACATGCAATATCCTAAAGGGAAACTTTTAGGGTACTCGCGCCAGAAGTTAGAATTCAGTGAAACATTTGGTTTAATTCTCTTGGAATATCCACTGTAGTCATATATACCCTCAGGAAGCTACTGAAGGAACCTTCCATCAGGACGTCATGGCCATCTCACCAAAAAATAGATTTTTCGCTTCGCTCAAAATCCGTTCTATGTTACCGCTTCCTGCTCCCCGGCAGGGAAGAGTCCTATCGGACGTATGGAAAGTCTCGAAGTTACTTGATAAAGGAACTCACCCAGCATCAGAAGTACCTGAAAGTCCCGGAGCCAGATAGAAGGTAAGGTCAGTACAACGTGTTGGAACAAATTACCTTAGTCTAGGTGAGTTTGTATCAATAAGGAACAATAGTATATTCATTGTTCAGACATATTTATATATTATAGAGGGAATTAAAACTCTCAAACAGTATTTTATTACAATATTAGGGCGAAATAAGACGCACGAGTAGATTAAATTCTTGTATTTGGGCAAAAATAAGAATTAACATACATGAATGTAATAAATGTAAATTGTAATGGAATGCAAATCAGTTACATAGACTTGGGACATTAATAGAAATAAATGTGGTATCTGAAAAGGAAAACTTGCCATCACACATGTTAATTCCATAGGAATTACAAAGTCTTTCTAGATTATCTTATATACACTTCATGTTGGGAACATGTGGCACACGTGTTTTAGTCTATGTGAATTCACCTTAGTATAAGAGCAGTCCGTAGTGCCACATGGTGGCACTATTCTCACTCTGTTGTACACTAGGGTCAACACAGACACCCTTGGAGTTAGAGTCCCAAATAACTCACTGTTCATCGCAGCACTAAGCAGCAGGTTTTAACACACTACCTGCAGCTACCACGTATCTTTTCAATTCGTGCACCTGCTTCGCATAGTGTTTGAAAAACACTCTTGAAGATTTCCAGCCTGTGAATGAGCGAAGACTTTCGAAGTTCATTGACTTGAAGAAATTCAGGGAAGAGGCGACTTTCCTGGGATCGTGACCTGCGGGTGTACTGTCAGGATCTGCTCTGCGAATAAAGTAGGTGATCTTCGCCCTTAGTTGTTTGAGTGACAAATCAGAACCTGATGTTTCCCCTTTAAAGAGCTGTCCTCCACCGAAGTCCGAAGTTCTTTGAAGAGAGACCTATAGGCTCTCCACTGGGCACAGAGAGACATCTTCCTTCAGAAGGCAGATTCCCCAGGGACCCCACCTGTTGGTAGCTCATTCTTGGAGAGAAACGTTGGGTCAGGAAAGAGGGTGAGCTCGCCTGTTTCTGCGAACTGGATTTGGCCCTCTTCTCTTGATAATGCCACAATTTCACTGACTCGAGCTCCCGAGGCGAGAGCAAATAAGAAAATCGCTTTCTGAGTCAAATCTTTCAGAGGGTAGGTTTTATTGTCCAAACTTGAGGCAAAATGGAGCACCTTGTCAAGAGACCAGGAGATGGGTCTAGGCGGAGGTGCGGGTCTGAGTCTACCACATGCCTTCGGCAACTTGTTAAAGGTGTCACTAGACAAGTCTATTTGGAAGGCATATAGTAAGGGTCTTGTCAGGGCCAGTTTGCAGGTGGAAATCGTGTTGGCTGCTAAGCCTTGTCCATGAAGGTGAATGAAGAAGGACAAACAAAAATCCATTGATATTTCTGTAGGATTTCTAGCCTTGACAAAAGACACCCATTTCTTCCAAGATGACTCGTATTGTCTTCTGGTAGATTTCGTTTTATATTCCTCTAAGAAGTCTAAGCTTTTCTTCAAAATCCCAAACCTCTTCTTGACGGCTAGGGAGAGAAAATAATGAGATGAAGGTCTCGGGTTTTCTTTGATGAAGCGAAGACAGTCGACTTCTAGACTTGTTCGGTTAGAACTGGGTCCGGCAGGGGAATTAGCTTGGGTTGTAACTCCAGGATCAATGGGAACCAGTTGCTCCGGGGCCATTTGTGGGCCACTAGGGCCGCTATTCCTTGGAAGGATCTCAGCTTCATGAGGACTTTTAGAAGAAGGTTGGGTGGAGGGAACAGGTAAATCTTGGTCCATCTGTTCCAATCCAGGGACATGGCGTCCACCGCTTCCGTTCGGGGGTCCTCGTATGGGGCCACGTAGCGATGAAGTTGTTTGTTGTCGCTCGTTGCGAAGAGGTTGATCTGCAGTTCCGGGATTTCTTGGGAGATGAAGGAGAATGAGCTGCATCTAGGGACCATTCTGACTCTATCGGGGCTGTCCTGGATAGAGCATCCGCTGTCATGTTGCGGAATCCTTGTAAGTGAACTGCTGAGAGGTGCCATCTTTTCTTCTCCACAGGCGGAAGATAGGCAGCAACACTTGGTTGAGTTGGGGCGGTCTTGAGCCCTGACGGTTGAGACATCTGACCACGACGTCACTGGCCAGGGTCAGTTGAATGTGGACTGAAGGACGTGGAGACAGCCTTTTCAGGGTGAGAAGAACTGCCATGGCCTCCAAGATGTTGATGCGAAACGTTTTGAATAGGTGAGACCATGTTCCTTGAATTTGGCGCTGATGCGTTCGTATGGATAACGACCGAGGGAGACGGTAGTTGAAGAGGTACCGACCTTTTCAGGTTTTTTGCCTCTGAACACGGCTTGAGGAGTGATCGTAGCCGGGTCGTCAGAGGTCTCTTGAGATCTCTTCGAGCGTTTGATGCGTATCTTCTCCAGACTCCCGATGCATCTTTTAGTTGTGCTCGCAGCACTGGGTCTGTCACTGAAGCAAACTGAAGGGAGCCGAGCACCCGTTCCTGTTGTCGTCTTGAAATCCATTTGGATTTGAGGGGTCTCTTGATAGATCCTGCTATTTCCTTTCTCTTCTTTAGCGGAATGGAAAGATGGTGTGACTGAAGATCCCAATGGATTCCTAGCCATTGGAACTTCTGAGCTGGAGAAAGTCGAGAATTTTTGGTGTTTATCTTGAAGCCCAAATGTTCCAAGAATTGGATCACCTTTGTGGAAGCTTGCAGGCATTCTTTTTCAGATGCTGCCCACACCAGCCAATCGTCCAGGTTAGCCATCACCTGGACGACTTGTAAGAGTAGCTGTTGAACAATCGTCTCTGCGAGCTTCGTGAATATCCTTGGGGCTATATTTAGCCCAGAGGGCATGGCTCTGAAGGCGTACTGTCTTCTTTGAAGCCTGAATCCTAGGTAGGAGGAGGTCTGGCGATTCATTGGAATATGCCAGTAGGCGTCTGCCATGTCTATCGAGACTGTGTATGCCTTTTGAGGCAGTAGGGCTCTTATGTGTTGAAGAGTCAGCATTTTGAACTTGTTGTTCACTATGAAATTGTTGAGAGGGGACAAGTCCAGAATGACTCTGAGTTTGTCGGAGTCTTCATGGGAACACAGAATAGTCTTCCTTGGAACCCTAGTGGACTTTACCCTCTTGATCACCTTCTTGTTCAAGAGTTCTTGGACGTTTTCTTCCTGAACGGGGGGGAGTGTTGGAAGAATTGGTGGAAAGCTGGTTGTAGTGTTTCCCAGCTCCAGCCTAGTCCGTTTTTATGATGCTGTGAGCCCAGGGATCGAAGGTCCAACGATCCTGGAAAAGGCAGAGACTTCCTCCCACCGGAACCATCTCATTGCTTCTGGTTGCTTGAGGGTTTACCACCTCGGCCACTTGCTCCCTTTCCTCCTCTCCCTCTGGAGGGACGTCAAGAGGAGTCTCTGCCGGTGCCTCTACCTTTGGGACGAAAGGTAGTTGACTGCTTTTCGTAGGCGAGCGTGGAGGCTGGTGACTGAGTCACCACCGGCTGGGGTACCAGTTGAAAGGTTTGTTGGGGCTGAGCCACCAACTGGGGAGCGGCGGATGCCGGAAACTGACGTTGAGCCTTACGTTGCTGAGGTCTAGGCTTATTTGGTTTCTTCTTTGGTTGGGGGCCCTCATCCTGAGAAGGTTTCCTTTTCTTTGACATTCCCCACTTGTGGAGAAGGTTCCGGTTCTCCGTGGCGGCCCTGTCAACGATCTCTTTCACGAGGTCATTGGGAAAAAGATCTTTCCCCCAAATGTTGGAGGAAATCAGTTTCCGTGGTTCGTGTTTGACGGTGGCATCCACAAACATGAACTCTCTGCAGGCTCTCCGTGCCCTGATGAAGCTATAAAAGTCTTTTGTCAGGGTAGCAAGGTGGGTCTTGGCCAAGACCATGCAGAAGCCTGGGGTCCGTTGTTCCCCAGCCATCGTCTCCATTTGCACCTGGAGGGAAAGGGAGGCAGCCAGCCTCTCTTTCGTGTCCTGCTCCCGACCCAGAAGGTAATCGGAGAGTTTAGGGAGGTTTTCATTGAACTGCTGTCCAGCGATGTCAGCCTCCAACTTTCCCACGGAGAATGTTAACTGGATGTCTTTGCAGTTCTTGTCGTCGGGAGGGAGGGCGAGGGAGAGGGGCCTGCATTCCTCCAATGTAGGGCAGGGTTTCCCTTCCTCCACCGCCTTCAACACTGCTACGAGGGACTTTTCCACGAAGGGGAAGACCATGGTGGTAGGAGCAAGAAAAGACTGGTGTTTCTTGCTTAGGGCCGGCACCTTGGAATTGGTGTAGCCCTTGCTCTTTAGGCAGCTGGCTAGCAGAGCTTGAGCCTTTGCATGGTCAAACATGATGACCTCTTTAGGCTGGGTTTACTCCTTGGAAACAGGCTCGGACTTGAAGCAGGTGTAACAGTCTGGGTAAGCTTTAAAACTAGGCGAGAATTCCACCTCTTCAAGGGGAACGGCGCCTTTCTTGTCATTCACAAAGATTCTGCCACTCGTGATAGGTATGTACTCGGCATGTCTCCATGGGTTCGTCACAGAGCAGGGCGGAAGGTCCTTCACAGTGATCTTCCTCGGGGTTTGATTTGATAAACGAAGGATTTCTCTCTTGAAATCCTCATCCCTCTAGCGGATCCTCTTGTCAAGGACCGCAATCAAGGCTTTGAAGTTAGCCACAGGTGTGTCCACTTTTGTGGGCGTAGGAGTGGACGAGGTAGAGGGGATGGGTTCCGAGGCAACTACGGAAGTGATAGAGGGTGCAGGGGCGCCTTCTTCTTCGGAGTCAAGAGCCTCCGTAGGTTCCTCTTCTCGACCCTCGGCCATCAGGGTCCTCTCAGTGGTGTCCGACACTTCTGACATCCGTTCCACCTCGTCGAGATGGAAGTCTTGGAGTGGGTACGATACGTCCGGTTCAACTGTCAGTTGGACACAGAGGATCTATGGCTTGGGGATGACAGCATCCACAGATGCTTTAGGAAAGAGCAAAGCTCTCATCTTCTCACTAGGGATATAGAGCCCCATGGCGTTCTTCTGGAAACCACGCACCCACTTGCGTAGTTTCTCGCGAGCATTGTCCCTGGCAGGTCCTTGCAAACAGTGCAGACCTGCGGGTCCCAATATCGAAGAGATCCTTGGGTGATGGAGCAGCTGGCGTGGGTTCGGCACGCCAGGTGGCCATAGAAGTCCGGGCGCCGAACGCTACAGAAGGCGCTCTCACGCCGGATGTACTCCTCCTGTAAAGAAGAAAGAGGTAAATGAGTATTTGGAACTCTATAACATTGACTTAAAGTAATCTTAGATTAGTCTTAAAGTAATTTCAATTACAATATAAGATTCCTTTCCAAGTGTAAGCTTAGGATAGGTAAGCTGGAAATGAAGCAGGAAAGACACATACTTGTGAATCCCGCCCAGCCAATTGCCATGACCTTACACCACTACTAACTCTAGGGCTTTCCTTCGAGTAAGCCCTAAGGGGGAAAGTTATCCAGTAGGGATAAGTAGCACAGCTAGTACTTCCTCCGGGGTATTAGCAATGGTGAAAGGGAGAGAGCTGAGTTCATTCAGCATAGTGAAAAGGGGAAATAATTATCCCCGATTCAGGTAGGTCCCGGCAAGGGACTGCGTATGGATGCACAGAGTATGCTAGAAAGTATTTAGTGCATAACTATACACCATAGTTTTCTGACTAGGGTATGTACCATACCATAGATGTACTGGCTATCATATATAGCCATACAATAGACACTGCCGGCGCATTGCCGGCAGGGTAGAGAAAGGTGACAGTCCACTGTCGTAATATGAATTAGGTGGAGCCGGCAGCCCGCCAACGTGTCGGAAGCACACCGGGCACTGGCGAGTCTCGAATTGAGGGTAACCCCTCCCAGCCATCAGTCTATGTGGCGGGGAAAGGGTGGCAACCTTGGGATTGATGGCAGATCGCCGGCATGTCGGTGGCCCCCGGCAGTCGGCAGGTAACCGGCTGTAGGTACTCCAACCCTGACTTCAATCTATGGGCCAGAGAGGAGACCTGGGCTAAGCTGTCGGCTGTTGCCAGCAGAGTTGTGCGACAGTGGACCGGCACTTGATTAAGAGAGAGAGCAAGCATAGAGGAAGGAAGAGGGAAGGGCGGCAGCTCACTACCCTAACCTTGCCTTCCTCGAGAAGGACGGTTCAAATGGAAGGAAAAGTATGATCAGGCTTTCATCCAGTCGCAACTAAGCCGGCAGTCAGCTAGAGTTGCGGATGGCGGTCCAAGGGAGGACCGAAGAACACTCTAAGATAGGGAGGTCTTCCGCCGGCAGACCGACCTGTTGTATACTATCCCATAGTTCAGCTATATGCCGGAAGCTTAGCAGTTCGGACTAACAGGCGAAAGGACCAGGCCGACCCCACAACCCGCTGGCACTCGGTCTAGTTGTAGGACGGTGGACAGAGGTGTGATGGCTAGGCCATCACCAAAGGACAGAGTGGGAGGGGAAAAGGATCCTGAGAAGGAGTGTAGGGGTTGGTGTGAGCCTTCCCCAACACTCCAAGGGGGGGGGGTGTTCTGTTTCAGTACCAGCACTATCCCAGGTATAGGAAGAATTAATTTCTGAGCTCCACCTGTGCCCCCCAGTGAAATGCTCCTTTTAGCACTATTTCTAAGGTATATAACTGCTATATATTACCAGAGAAAAATTGCATAGGAATGCCAAGTTGAACCCAGCTCGCTCACCTATATAAGGTGTCGGTATATAACTGGGGCGAGATAAATCATAACCAGAGGCCTCGCACCAATTAGAGATTTCCTCTTCAATATCCCTGAAACAGCGAGGTGCCGTTCAACATCTATGCTGCGTAAGCTACTACTACCAACCCAACCCACGCTAGTGAACTCACTCCATTTATAGCACCCGTATAGCACACTCCTTGCGTTTTTTGTCTGGTGTTTCTTTGGTGTTTACTCCGCTTTTCGCTCTGATGTCGGATCTCAGGTCTCCCCATCAAAGTTAAGTACCAGATCTATGAGTTTTGAGCTTTGAGAGGTAGCATTGCCTTTAATTGTTAATTATTCGAGTGTTATTGTCTCGATGTTCCGACTGTCCGAGGTCTGTTGGCGCGCTTCCCTCCCGCGCTCGTTCGTCACGTTTCACAATGAGTTTCATTACTGATTGTTATCCGTTTCCAACATTATTTTGGAGTTATCTCACCATTACACCTATATTCATTGTGAGTCTTTTAGATCCAGTTTAATTTTGAGATCATCTATTCATCATAGCTTGTTCTCGGTTGGCATGCCTGCCTTCGGGCTCGGTCTAGTTGGTTTCGCACATGCCTTATTTATTGTCAGTTTCAATATTTATCATTGTTTGCGCTACGATTACCATCTAGTATCATTATTTAGTTCGAGTGGGACTCTCGAGACACGGATATTTTATTACGAGAGGCAGTTATTAGCATCTTACTGTCGGCATCTATCCGCAGTAGATTCAGTTGGTACCCCTGATCAGAGCGTCTCACCCGCTCTACAGGCTCCCCGTCATACCCCCCCCCTGCCACTCTCCTGCGTCCCTCTCTTACTAATTTGTTTTACGCCTACTTATTCCAGTTCAATGCTTTACATTACTTGATATTTAGTTGATCATTATTACTTGTTCCGTTATGATCTCTGTTTGTTCCGTATCCGATTACAACCAGGCTATTATGTACTTAGTTATATCAGACAGGTTGGCATTCCTGTCTCATATTCACGTGATCTCCTTGTACCCCCTCATGGACTTGTTCTCGCTCCCCCACTATCTCACCCACAACCCAGGGGTCCCTCTCCTCCTGTTCGTTGTGTGTGTGGTTTGACTCTACGGGAGAGTCTCCTCGTACCTCAGTTCTCCCACCACCTTCCCCTTCCCCTCATCCCTACGGGGATTTATTACGACTCACTAGTGGGTGTCGAGACTCTCCCCCGGGGTTTCATCCAGTACACATGTACCTGGTCGTTCCCGTTTTCTCCCCCGCCGCCCTGATTGGCCATCAGTCGGTGGGGAGGGAGAACTAGGCCCGGCCGGGTTGCATTTTATTGTTTCCGTACTCGACGAAATCCGTATTATATTATATTACACCCTGGATATGGAGAGTTATTGTGTTTGTTAGGATACAAGTATGTTCCGCAACCTACGGAACTTCCTTTATGATTAATTCTTACCAGTTTTACATTGAATGCTTTGAGCTACCAGTTTCCCCGTCTGTCCCGTGTGTCACGGAACTGTCCTGTTTTCTCCCGTTACTGGGGAATCTTGCTATGAAGGTTTGAATTTAATGAGAGGGTCTAACGACAGATTTCTAGGCCTCTGGGCCTCCCGCAACTGCTTCCCGGGTCTGACAGGACTGATTTTAATATTACGACTCTACTCTTTTACATTATGGACGGGAAACTATATCTTTCGCCATGGACAACACACTGAAATGATCATAATACAGAACTAGATTTTTTCTCAGAGGTTTATTTTCTAGGTTACTGTAACGTATCCTTATTCTACATTTAATTGTATCCTGACTTAATTTTAATATCCGCCCCCCCCCCCCCCCCCCCCCCCGGGCCCTCTCTGAGATATCTTAAGCTGCTTACAACATACCATGATCCTATATGCCGAAGTGCATGCTGATTTAATTTTAGTACCCGGACCCCCCAGGTTCCTTTGTAAGATATCTAATATGGGGTACTCATGGATCATTCCTATGACAGATGGTCCGTTGCCAAATGACAGCCTGAACGGCCGTTCTCCATCAACCCTGCGGCCACGAGGTGTGTAGGTCCCATGCCAACTGTGGCGTCCAGGTGGACGGCATGGTGGTTTGGCACCCAGACAACTGCCTCAAATGCTATGAGTTGGTCTCCACCCTCTCCTCGGATTCGATGAGTATCTCTCGGTTTCGATCCAACATTATACATGGTTTAACCTTTATTTCCATGTGTGTTCCTTACAATTTTGATCGATTCATTCCTTGCCAATTACACTATCCTTACTCCTCCGGATTTCTATCCTTAACAAATTATATTCTTTTCAGAGCTCCCAGTCTGCTAAGACTTCAGCCCGGGCAACCCTGAAAGTCTGGGTAGGTGGCTTTGCTCGAAACGTAAAGGCAAAGCAGCCTTATGTACTATCAGAGGAGTATTGCAACCTAATATACCCAAATACTAAATCATCGGCAGCAGTTTCCGGGGATGTCGCGGCCCCCATCATCGCCGATATTAACGTGATTATCGGCCTCCCTGCGGATTTAGGACCTTCCAACGACCCTATCACTGACGACGTCGCCGCTCTGAACCTGGACGTGGAACCTATGGCTCTTGACGAGCCAGAACCAGGTAGGGAGGTAGGTGAGGCAGGTGGGTCTCGGGCTAAGATTCCTCTCCTTAGCCCGTCTTTCTCTACATCCTCTAATAATTCTTCTTTTCAGGGTTTTCCGGGGGCCCACGGGTCTGGTACCAGATCCCGCCCGGTTCCCTCTAAAGTAAAGTCTCAGAAGAGGCCTTTGCTCAAGACTCGGAAGGCTTCTAAATCTCCGAAGTCTTCGAAGTCTGTAAAGGCTTCTCACTCTCGAGTCCCTAAAGACTCCGCTGTCGCCTCCCCTCCCTCTCACGACCCGGGAGTGCAGACAGCCTCTGCACCTCTTCCGGCGTCCTTCGACCCGGAGGATTTCTCATCTAAACTGCTGACGCAGATTGGATCAATGATGTCTTCCATCACGGACAGGCTGCAGACCCAAGAGGGTCTCATGGAGGGCCTCATGAGACAGGGGTTGCCACAGCAACAACAATTCAACATCCTGGACGTCTCTAAGCTCCCACCCTTCACTAAAAATAATCCTTGGAGAATGGCCTTGCACTCTCCCTACACTGATGGGATGTTGACCATCGAAGGTTGTGGCACCCGGCCGGTCGAAGATCTTGAATTCTTCCCTCCCGGTCTTCAATTCCCTTTCCCCTGCTTCGCCCGGCTGACCGAGGAGGATCTCGTTAGATTGGACAAGGTCTCAAAAGAGACTGTTATCTATCCCAAGGAGCAAGCCCAATCTACTTGGGTTCGGACCTTGGGCGAATGGGATTGTGTCAACACTATGCTGACCCCCACAAGAGTTCCTATACCATGTTCCTTGTGGACGAGCAAACCCCTACTCCATGCATTACAAAAATGATGGAGCTAGCTCTTCAAGCAGTCGCCGAAGACAAACCATTGTCACAACTACGAGAGACAGACCCAACATCTCTCTTGCTCCCGTCAGACAACGAGTGCTGGCACAATATTCAGGCCACTTTTACTTTATGGCAAACTAGCGGCTGACTGTGCTTCGACACAGTTCAGCGAGAAACTCCCGAGGCTCCCGGAATCCTTAATCCGTCTTGAGTTCGAAACCCGGACCAGGTTTAGTAGAACTCTTAATTCCGGGACGATAGCAGAGGTGCTCTCTCTCACATACGAAGAGGAGCCGGTATTTAAAGTGTTAAGGAAGTCTTTACTTCAATCAGTACTATCAGATGCTTACAACTTTCTAGTAGCTAGACGCCGTTGCTGTAGGCATGTGCTAGCCGAAGCAACCATTTGGCATGAACCGAATAAACTTATTAAAGCCCCCTTCTGGGGTCCGGATTGTTCCCGGAAGACCTGGTGAATAATGTCCTTGCGGAAGCGGCTAGGGTTAATCAGAGCCTCAAGGTTCGCTGGGGCCTCGTGCCCAAACGAAAGTTTGAACAGCCAAGCGTTCAATCTCGAGGCAGGAAGAGGCTACGCCCGTACCACTCTTCCCAATACCGCCAACCTCTTCAAGTGGTACAGCCTATCCTGGTGGCACAGGGAAATCAACCATCCACTTCCAAGGGCCACCCCCAACAACAATACGTGTTGGTTCCCCAGAGCCAGGTGCCTTCCACCTCCTTTTCCACCTCCCCCACCTTTAACCCCAACTACAAACCCCGGGGTAACTCTCAGGGTTACCAACGTGGTAGAGGTTCCGGAACAAGGGGATCATTTCACAACAGAGGTGGCGGAAAATCCTTCTACCGTGGCAGAGGATCACGCGGAGGACGTGGAGGCAAACCCACATCAAGCTATTGAAAGCTCTCAGGTAGGGGGAAGGCTTTATGCATTCTGGAACCGTTGGAAGTTCAGCAATTGGGCCTTCAGCATAATTTCCAGAGGTCTGGGGTGGAGTTGGATAGAAGGGCCCCCTCCACCGACCAGTTTCCATAAACTTCCAACGAAGGAGCTGACTTTATTTGTTCAAGATCTGCAAAAGAGCGCAATCAAAGAAGCAAAACATTTGAGATTTCAAGGTCGCTTGTTCAGCGTGCAAAAGAAAGGCTCGGACAATTGAAGAGTCATTCTAGATCTGTCTCGTCTGAACTTGTTCATTCAATGCGACAAGTTCCGCATGCTAACCGTTTCTCAAGTGCGGACCTTACTTCCCCGTGGGGCCGTCACCACCTCCATAGATCTTGCAGATGCCTACTATCACGTTCCGATAGCAAGGCACTTCCGTCTATTCCTAGGATTCAAACTAGGCAACCAGGCCTACACGTTCAAAGTAATGCCATTCGGGCTCAATATTGCCCCCAGAATTTTCACAAAGTTGGCAGAAACAGTAATCCAGGAGTTATGAACCCAAGGAATTCAGGTAGCTGCATACCTAGACGACTGGCTTATTTGGTCAGACAACGTCGAGGACTGTCTCAAGGCAACAGACAAAGTAATTGAATTCCTACAACACTTAGGGTTCCAGATCAACTTCGGGAAGTCTCGGCTGGTCCCAGAGTCCAAATTTCAGTGGCTAGGACTACAGTGGGATCTAAGTTCCCATACCTTATGTCTCCCCAAAGCCAAGAGAAAGGAAATAGCAAAGAGCACGAAACGTTTTCTCAAGGACAAGCTGACGTCCAGAAGGAACCAGGAGAGGATCCTGGGCTCCTTACAATTCGCCTCAGTGACAGATGTCTTACTGAAGGCCAGGCTGAAGGACATAAACAGAGTTTGGCGCTCCAGAGCGAACGAAAGGTATCGGGACAAGAAAGCTCATCTTCCTCCAGTTCTGAGGAGGAGACTCCAGCCATGGACAAAGGCCAAAAACCTGGCAAAGTCAGTCCCCTTACAATACCCACCTCCAAAACTCATTATCCACACAGACGCCTACTTGACAGGCTGGGGAGGATACTCCCAGCACAGGAAGGTTCAGGAACTATGGTCGACGATGCTTCAACAATTTCACATCAATATCTTAGAAGCCATGGCGGTCTTACTAACTCTGAAACGACTATCCCCAGCCAAGAAACAACACATAAGACTGGTTCTCGACAGCGAAGTCATAGTCCGCTGCATAAACAGAGGAGGTTCCAAGTCAGGCAACATCAACCATGTGATGTTAACAATCTTTTCGTTAGCAGCATCAAATCAGTGGCACTTGTCAGCCGTCCACCTGGCGGGAGTACGAAATGTAGTGGCGGACGCACTCTCGAGGACAACCCCGTTGGAGTCGGAATGGTCTCTAGATCTGAAGTAATTCCGTTGGATCCTGTCCCAGGTCCCAGGTCTCCAAGTAGACCTCTTTGCAACAGAGTCCAATCACAAACTGGAATGTTATGTAGCCCCAAACCTGGACCCTCGGGCTTATGCCGTAGACGCAATGTCCCTAGACTGGAACACTTGGGAGAAGATTTACTTGTTCCCACCGGTTAATCTGCTGATGAAGGTGTTGGACAAACTCCGGACTTTCAGGGGACAAGTGGCTCTCGTGGCTCCCAATTGGCCCAAGAGCAATTGGTTTCCTCTGATGCTGGAATTGGGTCTCCATCCCCATCAGATACCCAACCCAATTCTGACGCAAATAGTACAAACTTGCACTGTGTTCGCTTCCTCAAACATTCAGAGTGACCTAGCTTTATGGACTTCATGAAATTTGCAGCCCAAAAAGGTGCAGATATCGATCTGCAAAATACCTTATTTTTGGAGTCTGACAAAAGGGATTCCACCCTTCGCCAATACGATTCAGCGGTTAGGAAGCTTGCAAAATTTTTGAAAGACTCAAAGGTCGAATTAATGACTATGAATCTGACTGTAACCTTCTTCAGATCCCTTCTTGAGTCAGGTCTGGCAGCCAACACTATTACCACGATTAAATCTGCTCTAAAGAAGATTTTCCATATCGGGTTTAACATAGACTTAACAGATTCACTATTCTCATCAATCCCAAAAGCCTGCGCCAGATTGAAACCATCTATTCGCCCTGGCTCGGTTTCCTGGTTTTTGAATGATGTCCTCAAGTTGGCATCCGAGACCCTCAATGACTCGTGTGACTATAGACCTTTGCTAAGGAAGACCTTATTCCTTATGAGCCTAGCTTCTGGCGCCAGAATATCAGAACTTGCAGCCTTGACTAGGGACCCGGGCCATATTGAATTTCTCTCGTCAGGGGAAGTTCTCCTCTCTCCTGACAAAGTTTTCTTAGCCAAAAATGAGGATCCCTAGAATAGGTGGTCCTCCTGGAAGATTGTTCCGCTTCCTCCGGACCCATCACTATGTCCCATAACCACTCTGAAATCCTACTTAAATAGAACCTCCTATAAGTCCTCAGGGCCCTTATTCATTAGAGAACATGGTGGTACCATTACCCTCAAAGGGATCAGGCAACAAATTTTATATTTCATTAAACAGGCTAATCCTGATTCATTCCCCCATGTCCATGATATTCGAGCTGTACCTACCTCAGTTAACTACTTTCATTACATGAATTTCGCTGAACTTACTAAATATACAGGCAGGAAGTCCCCAACAGTATTTAAGCGACACTATTTAAAACCTATGGAAGCCCTTAAATTCGCTACAGTAGCAGCGGGGAATGTGGTTCCACCTGAACATGCAGAGTCTTAACTAACCATGTCTTGCTATCTCCTTCCTCTTACCTGCCTTACTTACAGTTCCCACCTTGGTTTTTGGTTTAGTTTTACCTAAGCTATACCAGTACAGTGTAACATTTTATTATGTCAATCATTCTTATTCCACGAATTGTTTTTTTGTTGTTTTCACTCATGTTACCTTTTCAATCATGTTGTAATTTATGTTTTATCATGTGACTGCTAATACCTAGCTGTCCCTGTCATCCCTCCTAGGGAGAGTGATTTACATGTTATCTTTATTAATTTTCAATATTAGAGAGGATATAGTTGTATTCCTTATATATTGAGTAAACCATTTGATGTTACCCTGTCTTTAATTGTTTTCCTCTCAGGTAATTTTCAAGTTTGGGACCATTTCTCTTGTAATATTTCACTGGGCAGCACAGGTGGAGCCTAGAAAAGGGATTTTGACGAAGGAAAAATCTATTTCTGGACGAGAGACCTGTGCCGCCCAGTGAACCCACCCTCGAAATCCCTCCCTGCTTGGGCCCCAAACTTGGGGTGCTATAGGGAGTGAGTTCACTAGCATGGGTTGGGTTGGTAGTAGTAGCTTACGCAGCATAGATGTTGAACGGCACCTCGCTGTTTCAGGGATATTGAAGAGGAAATCTCTAATTGGTGCGAGGCCTCTGGTTATGATTTATCTCGCCCCAGTTATATACCGACACCTTATATAGGTGAGCGAGCTGGGTTCAACCTGGCATTCCTATAAAATTTTTCTCTGGTAATATATAGCAGTTATATACCTTAGAAATGGTGCTAAAAGGAGCCTGGGCGGCACAGGTCTCTCTCCCAGAAATAGATTTTTCCTTTGTCAAAATCCCTTTCTCCAGCCTAGGGTAGGTTAGTACAGTAAAAGAACGGCATGGCTGTACCGTTCCAAACTATAAAGAAACAGAATCCCAGGGCCTGCCTAACCTAGGCTAGGGGAAGCATATCCCCCAGCCCGGAGAAGGCAGGTGTAGGAAAAGTTGCTAGGCCACAGGGAGGAAAGGTCGTAACACTACCAGGTGTGGCCTAGGGGGCAAGGGCAGAGCCCCCACCCCTTTTGCCGTCCAGCGGAGACCAAAAGGAGAGTTCATTTGCCTAATGGGATAGCTGGGGGTAAACGACTGATACTCTGAGGTTCTGACCCCAACTCAAAGCTCATGGCTAACCTCACTTGAATACGATTCAAGGTAAGGAGAGCTAGGATGTAGCGTAGGCTACCTCAGAAGGAGGAGAGATTACCTTAGTGCAAAGGTAACCGGGAAGGTGTGAAAGTATACAAAAGCCCTAAGCCTTAGGTTAGGGGCAAGGGAATCGACTACCAAGATCATCAAAACCCCTTGTATACTTCCTAGAAGGAGAAAAACCCATGTGCAATCACTGAATCTTATATGTATAAATGCCTAATATCTTAATTTCATAAATTAACACTAGGAACACTTATGATATCATGCATGAAAGTAAACTAAAACGCCTAGGCTATCGAGCCTAGGGGATAGGCTAGCAATTCTAGCATGGTAATTTCAGTTACCTACACTCGCCGAAAACGAATACTATCGGCATAATATAACTAATTCCTAGCAATGAAGACTAAATAACTAATACTGATAATTAGTTATGAAACCGGGAAGGTTGTTCTGGCTAAATAAATAAAGCATGCAAAGCGAACAACAGCGTCAGGACGCCTCTGGTTAAGGCAACAGCTCCGCCACAAAACACAGTATTTAAAGATAAAAAAGCGTTACTTTATGGCCAGAGCTGATATGTACAATATAAGAATATGGTACTCAACTTTCCAGAAGCAGAAGAGGCTGAAGACTGCGACATGCTGGGAACTAATAGCGAACAACTGGGAAAAAACACCTGGTCATAGACACTGCAAGCGAAGGAATGGAGAAGGCACGCGGTTATGACGTCAGCCAAGATGGCAGCCAACATGAGGTCAATCGTGACGTCCTCTGAGTACCGTAACAGTAACGGAGGAGGAGAACTTTGTATCGGCTCCTCCCATAACTTGCCACCAACTTCCCCCTCGAAGCATAAATGCTATGTGGGGTGCAGATAGGTATGTGGCGTGTCAAGCATACGTCCCCTGTTATTATACGATATCCTAAAGGGAAACCTTACGGGTACTCGCGCCAGAAGTTAGAATTCTGTGAAACCTTTAATTTAATTCTCTTGGAATATCTACTGTAGTCATATATATACCCTTAGGAAGCTACTGAAGGAACCTTCTATCAGGACGACATGGCCTGAGCCCAAAAAACTGATTTTGAGCGAAGCGAAAAATCTATTTTTGGGTGAGATAGCCTTGTCGTCCTGATGGAAGGTTCCTTCAGTAGCTTACTTAGGGTATATATGACTACAGTAGATATTCCCAGAGAATTGAACTAAAGGTTTCACAGAATTCTAACTTCTGGCGCGAGTACCCATAAGGTTTCCCTGTAGGATATCGTATAATAACAGGGGACGTATGCTTGACACACAACATAGCTATCTGCACCCCACATAGCGTTTACGCTTCGAGGGGGAAGTGTGGCAAGATATGGGAGGAGCCGTTACTAAGTTCTCCTCCTTCGTTACTGTTACGGTACTCTGTGACATCATAACCGCCGCCATGTTGGCCGCCATCGTGGTTGACGTCATCGTTGCGCGCCTTCCTCATTCCTTCCGGCGTTTAGGCCAGCCTCCATGATACAAGATTGGGAGGGGCCTGTCAAGGCCTGAATAGAGAACAAGGGCGGGTCAATCAGGAGGACATGGCTATCTCACCCAAAAATATATTTTTCGCTTCGCTCAAGATCCGTTTTTTGGGCTCAAGCCATGTCGTCCAGATGGAAGTGTACCAGAGAATTAATGTATCGTGGATTTTTCCCTTTTGTAGTGCCTTTGACTTCTAGACAATTTTCCTTTGGTCTGATGACCACAAAGACCTGTGACATTTCCGTTACATGTCACTACAAATAAGCATATACTATGTTACCGCTTCCTGGCCCCCCTGGTAGGGAAGAGTCATATTGGACGTAAGGAACATCTTGAAGTTACTTGATAAAGGAACTCACCTAGCATCTGAGATACCTGCCGGTCCCAGGGTCAGATAGAGGAAGGTAAGTACAATGTGTTGGAACAAATTACCTTAGTCTAGATGAGTTTGTATCAATAAGGAACAATATTATAACATTGTTCATACCATTATTCAGATAATGAAGTAAGTAAAACTCTCTAACAGTATATTTTTTTTCTTTTTTTTTCAATGTGAGGGCGAAATAAGACGCACAGGTAAACAAATTCTATTTTATTTAGTTAAATGAGAATTAGCATACAATAAGCAATAAAATGTAATGGAAAGCAATCAGTAACATAGACTTAAGACATCAATAGAAATGGGTGTGGAATCTGAAAAGGAAAACTTGCCATTACTCACATTAGTTCCAGAGGAACTATAAGGTCTTTCTAGAAAGTTTTATATACACTTCATGTTAAAACATGTGGCCCACGTGTTTTTGTCTATGTGACTTCACCTTTGTATGAGAACAGTCCATAGTGTCACAAAGTGGCACTAAAATCACTATGTTTCGCACTAGGGTCAACACAGGCACCCTTGGAGTTAGAGTCCAGAATAATTCACTGTTCTACACAGCACTAAGCAGCACGTTTTAGCACACTACCTGCAGCTACCACATACCTTTTGAGTTCGTGCACCTGCTTCGCATAGTGTTTGAAAAACACTCTTGAGGATTTCCAGCCTGTGGAAGAGCGAAGATTTTCGAAGTCCATCGACTGGAAGAAGTTCAGGGAAGAGGCAACTTTCCTGGGATCGTGACCTGCGGGTGTACTGTCAGGATCCGCTCTGCGAATAAAGTAGGTGATCTTCGCCCTTAGTTGTTAGAGTGACAAGTCGGACCCCGCAGTTTCCTCTTTAAAGAGCTGTCCTCCGCCAAAGTCTGAAGTTCTTCGAAGATAGACCTTTAGACTCTCCACAGGTCATAGAGACATCTTCCTTCAGATGGCAGATTCTCTGGGGGCCCCACCTTTTAGTGGGTAGCTCGTTCTTGGCGTCAGGAAAGAGGGTAAGCTCGCCTGTTTCAGTGAACTGTATCTGGCCCTCTTCTCTTGATAATGCCACAATTTCACTGACTTGGGCTCCCGAGGCGAGAGCAAATAGGAAAATAACTTTTTGAGTCAAATCTTTCAGAGGGCAAGACTCATTGTCCAAACTTGAGGCAAAGTGGAGCACCTTGTCAAGAGACCAGGAGGTGGGTCTCAGTGGGGGTGCGGGTCTGAGTCTAGCACATGCCTTTGGCAGCTTGTTAAAGATGTCATCGGACAGGTCTATCTGGAGGGCATATAGTAATGGTCTTGTCAAAGCAGATTTGCAGGTGGAAATCGTGTTGGCTGCTAAGCCTTGTCCATGAAGGTGAATGAAGAAGGACAGACAAAAGTCTATGGAGATTTCTGTAGGATTTTTATCTGTGACAAAGGACACCCACTTCTTCCAGGATGACTCGTATTGCCTTCTGGTAGATTTTGATTTGTATTCCTCTAAGAAGTCCAAGCATTTCTTTGACATCCCCAACCTCTTCTTGACGGCTAGGGAGAAAAAATCATGAGATGAAGGTCTCGAGGTTTCCTTGATGAAGCAAAGACAGTCGACTTCTGAACTTACTGGGAGAGAACTGGGTCCGGCAGGGGAATTAGCTTGGGTTGTAACTCCAGGATTAATGGGAACCAGTTGCTCCGGGGCAACTTGGGTGCCACTAGGGCTGCTGTTCCTTGAAGGTTCTCAGCTTGATGAGGACTTTTAGCAGAAGGTTGGGTGGAGGGAACAGGTAAATCTTGGTCCATCTGTTCCAATCCAGGGACATGGCGTCCACCGCTTCCGCTCAAGGGTCCTCGTATAGGGTCACATAACGAGGAAGTTGTTTGTTGTCGCTCGTTCCGGGACTTGTTGGGAGATGAAGGAGAATGAGTCTGCGCCTAGGGACCATTCTGACTCTATCGGGGTTGTCTTGGATAGAACATCTGCCGTCATGTTGCGGAATCCTTGTAGGTGAACTGCTGAGAGGTGCCATCTTTTCTTGTCCGCCAAGCGGAAGATGGGTAGCAACACTTGGTTGAGTTGGGGCGATCTTGAGCCTTGACGGTTGAGACATCTGACCACGACGTCACTGTCCAGAGTCAGACGGAAGTGGACTGAGGGACGTGGAGACACCCTCTTCAGAGTAAGAAGGACCGCTATGGCCTCCAAGATGTTGATGTGAAACGTCTTGAATAGGGAAGATCATGTTCCTTGAACTTGTCGTTGATGGGAGTGACGCCCCCATCCTTCTAGCAATGCATCCGTGTGGATAACGACCGATGGAGGCGGTAGTTGAAGAGGCACTAATCTTTTCAGGTTCTTTGCCTCCGACCATGGCTTTAAGAGTGAACGAAGCCTGGTTGGCAGAGGTCTCTTGAGATCTCTTCGAGTGATGGATCGGTATCTTCTCTAGACTCCCGATGCATCCTTTCGCTGTGCTCGTAACAGTGGGTCTGTCACTGAAGCGAACTGAAGGGAGCCGAGCACCCATTCTTGTTGTCGTCTTGAAATCCGTTTGGATTTTAGGAGTCTCTTGACTGATCCCACTATTCCTTCCTTTTCTTCAGAGGGATGGAAAGACGGTGTGACTGAAGGTTCCAATGGATTCCTAGCCATTGGAATTTCTGAGCTGGAGAAAGTCGAGACTTTTTGGTGTTGATCTTGAAACCCAGATGTTCCAGGAATTGGGTCACCTTTCTGGAAGCTTGCAAGCATTCTTCTGAGGATGCTGCCCACACCAGCCAATCATCTAGGTAAGCCATCACCTGGACGCCTTGTAAGAATAGCTGTTGGACAATCGTTTCTGCGAGCTTCGTGAAAATCCTTCGGGCTATGTTGAGTCCAAAGAGCATGGCTCTGAAGGTGTACTGCCTTCTTTGAAGCCTGAATCCTAGGTAGGAGGAGGTCTGGCGATTCATTGGAATGTGCCAGTAGGTGCCTGCCAAGTCTATTGAGACTGTGTATGCATTTTGAATTAGCAGGGCTCTTATGTGCTGAAGAGTCAGCATTTTGAACTTGTTGTTCACTATGAACTTGTTGAGAGGGGACAAGTCCAGAATGACTCTGAGTTTGTCGGAGTCCTTCATGGGAACACAGAATAGTCTTCCTTGGAACCTGGTGAACTTTACCCTCTTGATCACCTTCTTGTTCAAGAGTTCTTGGACGTATTTTTCCAGGACGGGGGGGGGGGGGGGAGTGTTGGAGGAATTGGTGGAAGGCTGGAGGTGGTGTTACCCAGCTCCACCCTAGTCCATTCTTGATGATGCTGTGAGCCCAAGGATCGAAGGTCCAACGATCCTAGAAAAGGCAGAGACTTCCTCCCACCGGAAGCATCTCATTGCTTCTGGTTTCCCAAGGGTTTACCACCTCGGCCACTTGCTCCCATTCCTCCTCTCCCTCTGGATGGACGTCGAGAGGAGTCTTTGCCGGCGCCTCTACCTTTGGGACGAAAGGTAGTCGACTGCCTTTCGTAGGCTGGCGTGAAGACTGGTGACTGAGCCACCACCGGCTGGGGTACCAGCTGAAAGGTCTTTTGGGGCTGAGCCACCAACTTGGGAGTAGCGGATGTCGGAAACTGACGCTTAGCCTGCCGCTGCTGGGGTCTGGGCTTGTTCGTTTTCTTCTTACGTTAGGGGCCCTCATCTTGAGAAGATTTCCTCTTCTTCGACATGCCCCACTTCTGGAGAAGGTTCCGGTCGTTTGGGGAAGAGATCTTTCTTCCAAATGTTGGAGGAAATCAGTTTCCAGGGTTCGTGTTTAACGGTGGCATCCGCGAACATGAATTCTCTACAGGCTCTCCGGGCCCTGATGAAGCTATAAAGGTCCTTCGTCAGGGTGGCGAGATGGGTCTTAGCCAAGACCATGTAGAAGCCTGGGGTCCATGTGTCCCCAGCCATCGTCTCCATTTGGACTTGAAGGAAGAGGGAGGCAGCCAGCCTCTCTTTCGTGTCCAGCTCCCGATGCAGAAGGTATTCGGAGAGCTTGGGGAGGTTCTCGTTGAACTGCCGTCCAATGATGTCAGCCTCCAACTTTCCCACAGAGAAAGTTAACTGGATGTCTTTCCAGTTCTTGTTGTCGGGAGGGAGGGCGAAGGAGAGGGGCCTACATTCCTCCAATATAGGGCAGGGTTTCCCTTCCTCCACTGCCTTCAACACTGCCAACAGGGATTTCTCGGTGAAGGGGAAGACCATGGTGGCAGGAGCAAGAAAAGACGGGTGTTTCTTTCTTAGGGCCGGCACCTTGGAGTTGGTGTAGCCCTTACTCTTCAGGCAGCCGGCCAGAAGAGATTGAGCCTTTGTGTGGTCGAAGACGATGACCTCCTTAGGCTCGGTTTCCTCCTTGGAAACTGGTTCGGACTTGAGACGGATGTAACAGTCCGGATAGGCTTCAAAGCTGGGCGAAAACTCCACCTCTTCAAGGGGATTGGTGCCTAACTTGTCGTTGACAAAGATACGTCCACTCGTGATCGGCATGTGTTCTGCATGCCTCCATGGGTTGGTCACTGAGCAAGGGAAAGATCCTTAACGGTGATCTTCCTCGGGGTCTGTTACGACAGACGTAGGATCTCTCTCTGAAAGTCTTCGTCCCTCTGGCGAAGCCTTTTGTCCAGGAGTGCCACCAAGGCTTGGAGGTTATCCTGGGTGTCCACTCTCACAGGCATAGGAGAGGAAGAGGTAGAGGGGACGGGTTCCGAAATAGCAACGGAAGTAACAGAGGGGGTGCGGGCGCCATCATCCTCGGAGTCAGGAGCATCCGTATGCTCCTCCTCTTCCCGACCCTCGGCCATCAGGGTCCCTTCGGTGGTGTCCGACACTTCAGACATCCATTCCACCTCGTCAAGATGGAAGTCATGAAGTGCGTCCGATACATCCGGTTCGACCGTCAGCTGGATGCAGGGATCTCTGGTTTGGGGATAACAGCATCCGCATATGCCTTGGGAAAGAGCAGAGCTCTCATCTTCTCACTAGGGAGATAGGGCCCCGTGGCGTTCTTCTGGAAACCACGCACCCATTTGTGTTGTTTCTCCCAAGCGATGTCCCTGGCCTCCGCAGATGGGGTGTCCTCGAACGCCTCATAGAGCAGGTCTTTGCAGACAGTGCAAACCTGCGGGTCCCAATACCGAAGAGTCCCTTTGTAATGGGAGAATGTTATCCTTTTGGTATTTTGATTTTTTTTTGTGAAATTGATTCATCATCTGACTCTAATATCTTTAAAATTATCTCTGTTAGTAATATTGATTATAAAAATCATTTAAAGAAAATTTATTTCATCAACGAATGCATGTAACATTATTGCCATTCCCTTCTTATGTTTTTCTCTCTCTATCTGATACGTGGTCTTGAGTCCTTTTTTTTTTTTTCTTTTTGGCCATACTGACATGAGAGAAACATGTAGGAGAAGCTGAATGAGCATGCTTCCCCGTCCATTAAAGATATTTGTTTTGGGTCATTAGAGAAGACATTGACGTATCCCTTTTCAAAGGTAAGACTTCGTTATAATCAAGAAGATTATTATAAGAATAGGGAATATTATGTTATAGATAGAGAGGAAAAACGATCAGAATGGATGCAGTGGCTTGCCAATGCCCAGTAAAGTTTGCATACACCCTTGTGGTCGTGTTGCATCATTTTACAAGACACCCTATTTATTCACTTGAGTATGATACATTCTTTTCTTTTTAAAAAATGGGGGGATGTGAACATGTTAGTAACATTAAGACCTCGTCGTCTTCCTGAAAATCATGTTAACTGTACGAAAAGTAATGGTTCCTTATATGTAAATTTATTTTCAATGCCAAGAGGGCGTCACGAATTAGCCGACCTGTAGGACACCTCGGGACTCCCCCTTTCCCTCTCCCATGGAAAATTCTCATGGAAAATTCCATTGTTTACGATCTTAGATTGGGCTATACAATTGTTTTTGAAAGTCCAGCAGATATTTTTCTTATCAATTAAATAGTTATATTTCCTTTGGAAAATAGTTTAGGCTATAAAAATTATTCAATGTCGCTAGGTATATGAGTTAACCTATGTCCTCCTATACCCTCCCTAACCTAGACACAGTGGCCACAGAAACCTTCTATAGCCTAGCCTAGAATTGACTATAAACCTTGAGTAGGGTATTTTTAAAGAGGTTTGAGGAGGCCTAGCCTTTGCTATATTGTGTTAAAGGGCATATTAGCCTAATTTACCTCGCTTAACCTTGTAAGATTTCCTTTACCTCTTAAACCTTGAAGGTGACCTCCTCTATTTTCACATATATTATTTGTTCTTTAGGAAAATTGAAAACTATTGTTTCATATTATTGTAAAATTATTAAATAGAAGTGTCCTGTAATTTTGTTTTGAAACTCTTATTTTTTTTTCTTTGTTATTACAAAGCTTTTAGAGGTAGGCATTATTATTTGAAGAATAAAAAAATTAAATAACTGTAATAATTACAGGGAACCAGTCTTGGAGACCTGTGATCATGAATCAGTCTGGGAGATCTGTGATCTTGGACTCAGTCTGGAAGATCAAATTATGGAACAGTGTACAACATTTTAAACTGAATAAAACTAGATAAGGATCACGTCTCTCTCTCTTACACGTCGAATGTCAAGTTCACTTTTGATGAATAACGAAAATTTATGTCAGGAGGAAAAGAAAAATCCACCGTGACACCTTGGGCAACGGAACAGATGGAGTGGGTTCGGCACGCCAGGTGGCCATAAAAGTCCGGGCACCAAACGCTGCAGAAGGCGCTCTCACACCGGATGTACTCCTCCTGTAAAGAAGAAAGGGGTACATGAGTCTACAGAAGTCTATATCATTGACTTAAAGTAATCGTAGATTAGTCTTAAAGTAATTTTACTTACAATATAAGATTCCTTTCCAAGTGTAAGCTTAGGATAGGTAAGCTGGAAATGAAGCAGAAAAGACTCATACTTGTGCATCCCGCCCAGCCAATTGCCGTGACCTCACGCCATAACTAATTCTAGGAGCTCCTTAAGAGCGCCCTAAGAAGGGGAAAGAATATCCACAAGAGATAAAGCACAGCTTAGACTTCCTCCGGGGTATTAGTAATGGTGAGAGGGGGAGCTGAGTTCATTCAGCATAGAGAGAAAGGGGGGAAATGATTCTTCCCGATTCAGGTAGGTCCCGGCAAGGGACTGCGCATGGATTCACAGAGTATGCTAGAAGAATTTACTGCATAACTATACACCATAGTTTTCTGACTAGGGTATGTACTATACCATAGATGTAATGGCTATCGTATATAGCTATATAATAGACACTGCCGGCGCTGAGCCGGCTTGGTAGAGGTGACAGTCCACTGAAGTAGAATGATTCAGGTAGGTCCCGGCAAGGGACTGCGCATGGATTCACAGAGTATGCTAGAAGAATTTACCGCATAACTATACACCATGGTTTTCTGACTAGGGTATGTACTATACCATAGATGTAATGGCTATTGTATATAGCTATATAATAGACACTGCCGGCGCTGAGCCGGCTTGGCAGAGGTGACAGTCCACTGAAGTAGAATGATTAGGTGGCGCCGGCAGCATGACGACATGCCGGAAGCGCGCCGGACGCTGGTAAATCTCCGTTGAGGGGGAACCCCTCCCAGCCATCAGTCTATGTGGCAGAGAGAGGGCGAAACTTCAAGATGATGGCAGATTGCCGGCAAGTCGGCGGCCCCCGGCAGTCGTCAAGCAACCGGCTTAGATACTCCAACCATGACGTCAATCAATGAGACAGAGAGGATACTGGGACTAAGCTGACGGCTGTTGCCGCCAGAGTAGTGTGGCAGTGGACCGGCACGGATGAGATAGAGAGAAAGTATAGAAGAAGAAGGAGGGAAGGGCGGTAGCTCACTACCCAAACCTCGTCTTCTTCTGGAAGGAGTGTTCAAATGGAAGGGAGAGAATGGCAACCTTTCATCCAGCTGCAACAGAGCCGGCAGTCAGCTAGAGTTGCGGGTGGCGGCCCAAGGGAAGACTGAAGAACACTCTAAGATAGTGAGATCTTTCGCCGGCAGACCGACCTGTCGTATGCTATCCCATAGTTCAACTATATGCGGGAAGACTAGCAGTTCGGACTAACCAACGAAAGGACCGGGCCGACCCCACAACCCGCCGGCACACGGTCGAGTTGCAGGACGGCGGACAGAGGTGTGATGGCTTGGCCATCACTAAAGGACAGAGGGGGGAGGGGAGAGGGTCCTGAGGAAGAGTGTAGGGGAAGGTATGAGCCCTCACTGACACTCCAGAGGGGGGGGTTCTGTTTCAATACCGGCACTATCCCAGGCATGGGAAGAATTCGTTCTCCAGCCTAGGGTAGGTTAGTATAGTGAATGAACAGCACTACTGTAATGTACCATCCTAAACTATAAAGAAACAGAATCCCATGGCCTGCCTAACCTAGGCTAGGGGAACATGTCCCCCAGTCCAGGGAAGGCAGGTGTAGGACAAGTCGCTAGGCCACAGGGAAGAAGGGTCGTAACCCTATCAGGTGTGGTCTAGGGGGAAGGGTAAAGCCCCCCCCCCCCAACCTTTGCCGACCAGCAGGGACCAAATGGAGAGTTCATTCACCTAATGGGGTAGCTGGGGGGCAAACGACAGGTACTCTGAGGTTCTGCCCCAAAATCAAAGCTCATCTACTATGGCTATGAGTGGGGAAAGAAATTCCTAGTCTAACCTCACTTGAATACGATTCAAGGAGGGAGGGCTAGGATGTAGCCTAGGCTACCTCAGAGGTAGGAGAGTACCTTGGATAAGGTAACTGGGGGGGTGAGAAAGTATACAAAAGCTCTAAGCGTTAGGTTAAGGGCAAGGGAGTCGACTACCAAGATCATCGAAACCCCTTGTATACTTCCTAGAAGGAGAAAAACATGTGCAATCACTGAATCTTATATGTATAAATGCCTAACATCTTCATTTCATAATTTAACACCAGGAACACTTCTTATATCATACATGAAAGTAAACAATAACGCCTAAGCTATCGAGCCTAGGGGCTTGGCTAGCAATCGAGCCTACGAATTCGGCTACCTACACTCGCCGAAAAAGAATACTAACGGCATAATATAATTAATACCTAGCAATGAAGACTAAAAAACTAAAGCTGATAATTAGTTATAAGACCGGGATGGTTGTTCCGGCTAACTAAATAAAGCATGCGAAGCGAATGACAGCGTCGGCGTCATGACGCCTCCGGTCAAGGCACAGCTCCGCCACAAAACACGGTATTTTGAGATAAAAGGGCGTTACTTTACGGCCAGAGCTAGTTTATACAACACAAGAATATGGTACTCAACTTTCCAGAGGAAGGCGAGGCAGAAGATTGCGACATGATGATATTACAAGCGAACAACTGGGAAAAAGCACCTGGTCATAAACGCTACGTAAGAAGGAATAAGGAAGGCGCGCAACGATGACGTCAACCAAGATGGCGGCGGTTATGACGTCATAGAGTACCGTAACAGTAACGAAGGAGAACCTAGTATCGGCTCTTCCCATATCTTGCCACACTTCCCCTTCAAAGCATAAACACTATGTGGGGTGCAGATAGCTATGTGGCGTATCAAGCTTACGTCCCCTGTTATTATACGATATCCTAAAGCGAAACCTTATGGGTACTCACACCAGAAGTTAGAATTCTGTGAAACCTTTAGTTTAATTCTCTGGGAATATCTACTGTAGTCATATATACCCTAAGGAAGCTACTGAAGGAACCTTCCATCAGGACGACATGGCTTTAGCCCAAAAAAACCTCCTATTGGTCCGCGCCGGACGGCAAAAGGGGGGGGGTTGGCCTCTTCCCCCCTCCCTAGACCACACCTGGAAGGGTTGCGAGACCCTTCCTCCCTGTGGCCTAGCGACTTGTCCTGCGCTTGCCTACTCTGGGCTAGGAGATATGCATTCCCTAGTCTAGGTTAAGCAGGCTTAGGGATTTTTTTTTTCTTTATAGTTTGGGACGGCCTGTCAATACTGTTCCCTTACTGTACTAACCCACCCTAGGGTTGAGAATGAACTCTCCCTATACCTGGGGTGGTGCCGGTACTGAAACAGAATCCCCTACACCCCAACACAGGACCCTTTCCCCTCCCCCTCTGTCCTTTGGTGATGGCCTAGCCATCACACCCCTGTCCACAGTCCTACAACTCACCGAGTACTGATGTTGTGGGGTTGGCCCGGTCTTTTCGCCTGCTGGGTCAAGCCGTTCAGCTTCCCTTGCATGATAGTGCTATGGGGTAGCATAGCGGCAGGTCTATCTGCCGGCGGGAGACCTCCCTACTGTCTTAGAGCGTTCTTCGGACCTCCTTTGGATCGCCACCCGTAGCCCTAGCCCACCGACGGCTGAGCTGAGGCAGGATGGAAGCCTGATCATAATATGTTCTTCCTTCCATTTGAACCCTCCTTCTCGAGGAAGGCGAGGTTAGGGTAGTGAGCTGCTGCCCTTCCCTCCCCTTTCCTTCTCTCTCTCTCCAATCTAGTGCCAGCCCATTGTCGCACGACTCTGCTGGCAACAGCCGGCAGTGTAGCCTAGGTCTCCTCCTAGTCACATAGATCGATGACAAGGTAGGTGTACCTTCAGCCGGTTGCCTGCCGGCCGCCAGCGGTCCCCGGCATGTCAGCGGCCTGCCGACAATGCTTAGGGTTGTCTCCCTTTCCCTGCCACATAGAATGATAGTTGGAACGGGTTACCCTCCGCCGGCGTGCCTCTGGCCCCACCTATTTTACATATTGCGCCAGTGGACCGTCCTCTTGCCCTAACCCTGCCGGCAGTGCGCCAGCAGTGTCTGTTGTATGGCTGTATACAGTAGCCAGTACATCTGTGGTATAGTATATACCATAGACAGAAAACCATGGTGTATAGTTATGCAGTAGATAAATTTCTAGCATACTCTGTGCATCCATGGGCAGTCCCTTGTCGGGACCTACCTGAATTGGGGATTAATATTCTCCCCTTTTCATTATGCTGATTGTTCATCGGCTCTCCCCTTTCCCCACTACTGATCCCTCAGAGGAAATGTTACTTACGCTACTCTAACCCTGCGGGCTAGATTCCTCCTTAGGGCCTGCCTTGACGGACACCCTAGAATTAGTAGTGGAGAAGGGTCGTGGCAATTGGCTGGGCGGGATTCACAAGTATGTGTCTTTCCTATTTCATTTCCAGCTTACCTATCCTAAGCTTACACTTTGAAAGGAATCTTATATTATAATTAAGATTACATTAAGCTAATCTAAAATTATTCTAAGTCTAACATAATAGACTTCTGCATACTCATGTACCCTTTCTTTCTTTACAGGAGGAGTACATCCGGTGAGAGCGCCTTCTGCAGCGTTTGGCGCTATGATTTCTACGGCCACCTGGCGTGCCGAACCCATGCCAGCTGCTCCATCACCCACGGATCTCTGAGGTACTGGGACCCGCAGGTGTGTATGACCTGCTCAACGAGGCATTCGAGACTCCCAAGTCTGCGGAGTCAAGGGACATCGCTCGAGAGAAACTGTGCAAGTGGGTGCATGGTTTCCAAAAGAACGCCACGGGGCCTTACCTTCCCAGTGAGAAGATGAGAGCTATGCTCTTCCCTAAAACATCTGTGGATGCTGTCATCCCCAAACCTGAGATCCCATGCGTCCAGCTGACGGTCGACCCAGATGTTTCGGACACACTTCAGGACATCCATCTTGATGACGATAGGATGTCGGAAGTGTCGGACACCACCGAGAGGACCCTTATGGTTGAGGGTCAAGAAGAGGAACCTATGATGGATCCTGACTCCGAAGAAGAGGGCACCGCTGCGCCCTCCGTAGCCTCCGTAGTCATCTCGGAACCAGTCCCCTCTGCATCGTCCAATCCTATGCCCACAAGAATGGACGATCCCATGGACAACTTTCAGGCCATGATGGCAATCCTCGAG
Organism: Palaemon carinicauda; assembly: GCF_036898095.1. Lineage (NCBI taxonomy): Eukaryota > Metazoa > Arthropoda > Malacostraca > Decapoda > Palaemonidae > Palaemon > Palaemon carinicauda. Next base: position 93,951,432 of record NC_090735.1, on the reverse strand, counting down.
GAGAGGTTCCGCAAGAGGGATGAGGATTTCAAGAAAGAAATCCTTCGCTTGACGAAGCAACGCGAGCCTCAGAGGAGGCTGAATGTCTAGGACCTTCCTACCTGCTCCATGACCAACCCGTGGACGCATGCTGAGTACATCCCATCACAAGCGGTAGAATCATAGTCAACGACAAGCTAGGCGCCGTCCCCCTTGAAGAGGTGGAATTCTGGCCTAGCTTTGAGGTGTACCCAGACTGCTTTATACGCCTCAAATCAGAACCCGTTTCTAAGGAAGAAACTGAGCCGAAGGAGGTCATCGTGTTTGACCATGCAAAGGCTCAATCCCTGCTAGCCGGCTGCTTGAAGGGCAAGGGCTACACTAACTCTAGGGTGCCAGCCCTTAGTAAGAAACACCCGTCCTTTCTTGCTCCAAGCACCATGGTCTTCCCCTTCGCGGAGAAGTCTCTCCTGGCAGTGCTTAAGGTGGTGGAGGAAGGGAAACCCTGCCCTACATTGGAAGAATATAGGCTCCTCTCCCTCATCTTACCCCCCGATGACAAGAACTGGAAGGACATCCATTTAACTTTCTCTGTGGGAAAGTTGGAGGTTGACATCGCTGGACGTCAGTTCAGTGAGAACCTCCCCAAGCTCTCTGAGTATCTCCTTCGTCGGAAGCAGGATACGAAAGAGAGGCTGGCTGCCTCTCTTTCCCTCCAAGTGATAATGGAGACAATGGCTGGGGAACACAGGACCCCAGGTGTCTTCATGGTCTTAGCCAAGACCCATCTAGCGACCCTGACGAAGGACTTCTATAGCTTCATCAGAGCACGGAGGGCCTGCAGAGAGTTTGTGTTAGCGTCAGCCGCAGTCAAACACGAACCAAGGAAGCTGATTTCCTCTAACATTTGGGGAAAAGATCTCTTCCCCAACGACTTGGTTAAGGAGATCGTTGACAAGGCCGCCACGGAGAACAGGAACCTTCTCCAAAAGTGGGGCATGTCATCGAAGTGGAAATCTTCTCCGGATGAGGGCCCCCAACCGAAGAAGTCCAAGAGACCAAGGTCACAGCCTCGCCAGGCTAAACATCAGCTTCCTGTGACCGCTGCTCCCGAGTTGGTGGCACAGCCCCAACAAACCTTCCAACTGGTACCCCAGCCGATGGTGACTCAGTCACCAGCCTTCACGCCTGCCTACGAGAGGCAGTCGACTACATTTCGTCCTAAAGATAGAGGCACCGGTAGAGACTCCTCTAGACGTCCCTCCAGAGGGAGAGGAGGCAGGGGATCAAGCAGTAGAGGAGGTAAGACCTCCGGATACCAGAAGCAATGAGATGCATCCGGTGGGAGGAAGACTCCGCCTCTTCCAGGATTGTTGGACCTTTGATCCCTGGGCTTACAGCATCATCAAGAACGGACTAGGCTGGAGCTGGAAAACACCACAACCAGTTTTCCACCGATTCTTCCAACATTCCACCCCCGTTCTGGAAGAATACATCCAAGAACTCTTGAACAAAAAGGTGATCAAGAGGGGAAAGTCCATCAGGTTCCAAGGAAGACTATTCTGTGTTCCCAAGAAGGACTCCGACAGACTCAGAGTCATTCTGGACTTGTCCCCTCTTAACAAGTTCATCGTGAACAACAAGTTCAAGATGCTGACCCTTTAGCACATACGAGCCCTACTGCCTCGAAACCCATACACAGTCTCGATAGACATGGCAGACGCCTACTGGCACATTCCAATGAATCGCCAGACCTCCTCCTACCTAGGATTCAGGCTTCAAAGAAGATATTACGTCTTCAGAGCCATGCCGTTCAGGCTAAACATAGCCCCAAGGATCTTCACGAAGCCTGCAGAGACAATTGTTCAACAACTACGCCTACGAGGCCTCCAGGTGATGGCTTACCTGGACGATTGGCTGGTGTGGGCAGTATCAGAAGAGGAATGCTTGCAGGCTTCCGAGAAGGTCTTGGAACATCTGGGTTTCAAGATAAACACCAAAAAGTCTCGAATTTCTCCAGCTCAGAGGTTCCAATGGTTAGGCATCCATTGGGACCTCCAGTCACACTGTCTTTCCATTCTGCTAAAGAAGAGAAAGGAAATATGGAGGTCTGTCAAGAGACTTCTCAATTCCAAACGGATTTCAAGACGACAACAGGAACGGGTGCTCAGCTCCCTCCAGTTTGCTTCGGTGAAAGACCCAGTGCTAAGAGCACAGCTAAAAGATGCATCGGGAGTCTGGAGAAGATACCTATCAAACGCTTGAAGAGATCTCAAGAGACCTCTGCCGACTCGGCTACGATCACTCCTCAAGCCATGGTCAGAGGCCAGGAAACTCAAGAGGTCTGTACCTCTGCAACTACCTCCACCCTCGGTCGTCATCCATATGGACGCATCCCTAGAAGAATGGGGGGGGGGTCACTCCCATTAACGTCAAGTTCAAGGAACATGGTCTCCCCTATTCAAGATGTTTCACATCAACATCTTGGAGGCCATGGCAGTCTTTCTCACCTTGAAGAGGCTGTTCCCACGTCCCTCAGTCCACATCCGACTGACCTTGGACAGCGACGTAGTGGTCAGATGTCTTAATCGTCAGGGCTCAAGATCGCCCCAACTCAACCAAGTGTTGTTGCCCATCTTCCGTGTGGCGGAGAAGAAAAGATGGCACCTTTCTGCAGTTCACCTTCAAGGATTCCGCAACGTGACAGCAGATGCTCTATCCAGGATAGCCCCGATAGAGTCAGAATGGTCCCTAGACGCCGACTCATTCTCCTTCATCTCCCAACAAGTCCCGGAACTGTAGATCAACCTCTTCGCAACGAGCGACAATAAGAAACTTCCTCGCTACGTGGCCCCATACGAGGACCCTCGAGCGAAAGCGGTGGACGGCATGTCCCTGGATTGGAACAGATGGACCAAGATTTACCTGTTCCCTCCACCCAATCTTCTGCTAAAAGTCCTCACCAAGCTGAGATCCTTCCAAGGAATAGCGGCCCTAGTGGCTACCAAGTGGCCACGGAGTAACTGGTTCCCACTGATCCTGGAGTTACAACCCAAGCTAATTCCCCTGCCAGACCCAGTTCTATCCCAACAAGTTCAGAAGTCGACTGTCTTCGCTTCATCACAGAAAACCCGAGACCTTCATCTCATGATTTTCTCTCCCTAGCCGTCAAGAAGAGGTTTGGGATCTCGAAGAAAAGCATAGACTTCTTGGAGGAATATGAAACAAAATCTACCAGAAGGCAATATGAGTCATCCTGGAAGAAATGGGTGGCCTTTGTCAAAGCGAGAAATCCTAAGGAAATATTAATGGATTTCTGTTTGTCCTTCTTCATTCACCTTCATGGACAAGGCTTAGTTGCCAACATGATTTCCACATGTAAATCGACCCTGACAAGACCCTTACTATACGCCTTCCAAATAGACTTGTCCAGCGAAATCTTCAACGAGTTGCCGAAGGCATGTGCTAGACTCAGGCCTGCAGCCCCTCCGAGACCTATCTCCTGGTCTCTCGACAAGGTGCTACATTTTGCCTCAGGCTTGGACAATGAAACTTGCCCTCTTAAAGATTTGACTCTGAAAGTGATTTTCTTGTTTGCTCTAGCCTCAGGGGCTAGAGTCAGTGAAATTGTGGCATTATTAAGGGAAGCAGGCCAGATCCAGTTCGCAGAAACAGGTGAGCTCACCCTCTTTCCTAACCCAACGTTTCTCGCCAAGAACGAGCTACCCACTAAGAGGTGGGGTCCTTGGAGAATCTGCCCTCTGAAGGAAGATATCTCTCTGTGTCCAGTGGAGAGTCTAAAGGTCTATCTTCAAAGAACTTCAGACTTTGGTGGAGGAAAGCTCTTTAAAGGAGAAACATCGGGTTCCGACTTGTCACTTAAACAACTAAGAGTGAAGATCACCTACTTCATTTGCAGAGCGGATCCTGACAGTACACCCACAGGTCATGATCCCAGGAAAGTCGCCTCTTCCATGAATTTCTTCCAGTCGATGGACTTCGAGAGTCTTCGCTCGTTCACAGGAGGGAAGTCATCGAGGTTGTTCTTTAAACACTATGCGAAGCAGGTGTAAGACGTTAAACACTTTGTGGTAGCTGCAGGTAGTGTGCTAAAACCTGCTGCTTTGTGCTGTGAAGAACAGTGAGTTATTTGGGACTCTAACTCTAAGGGTGTCTGTGTTAACACTAGTGTGCAACATAGTGAAATTCGTGCCACCATGGTGACACTACCGACTGTTCTAATACTAAGGTGAAGTTACATAGACTAAACACTTGTGCCACGTGTTTTCAAACATGAAGTGTATCTAAAACATTTTCAGAAAGACAATACAATTCCTACGGAATTAACATGTGTAATGGCAAGTTTTTCCTTTTCAGATACCACAATCATTTCTGCTAATGTTCCAAGTCTATGTAACCTATTTACATTCTAATTACAAATTTATATTAATTTCTATGTATGCTAATTCTCATTTATTGCTAATAAATGAATTTACTGTTTTCGTGCGTCTTATTTCGCCCTAACATTGTTTGAGAGTTTTACTATCCCTCTATTCTGTAGAAGATGATTGAACAATAGAATTCTATCGTTCCTACGCTTAAACAAACTCATCTAGTCTAAGGTAATTTGTTCCAACACGTTATACTTACCTTACCAATTACCTTTCTCTGGGACCGGCAGGTAATTCTTGATGCTGGGTGAGTTCCATTTATCATGCAACTTCGAGACTTTCCATAAGTCCAATAGGACTCATCCCTGGTGGGGGACAGGAAGCAGTAACATAGTACATGCTCAACTGAAGTGACATATACTGGTAATGTCACAGGTCTCTTGGGTCATTAGACCAAAGGAATATTGTCTAGAAGTCGATGGCACTACTGAGGGGAAAAATCCATGATACATTAAGGCTCTGGTACACTTCCATCAAAACGACATGGCCTGAGCCCAAAAAACGGATTTTGAGCGAAGCGAAAAATCTATTTTTTGGTGAGATAGCCATGTCGTCCTGATGGACCCACCCTTTGTTCTCTATAAGGCCTTAGCAGGCCCCCTCCTGATCTTACTGTATCATGGGGGCTGGTCTTAACACCAAAAGGAATGGAGTTGGCGGGCGATGATGTCGTCAGCCAAGATGGCGTCGCATATGACATCATCCGAGAACCCATAACAGTAACGGAGGAGGAGAACTTTGTAACGGCTCCTCCCATATCTTGCCACTAATTCCCCCTTGAAGCGTAAACGCTATGTGGGGTGCAGATAGCTATGTGGTGTGTCAAGCATACGTCCCCTGTTATTATACGATATCCTAAAGGACAACCTCAAGGGTACTCGCGCCAGAAGTTAAAATTCTGGAAACCTTTAGTTTAATTCTCTGGGAATATCCACTGTAGTCATATATACCCTTAGGAAGCTACTAAAGGAATCCTCCATCAGGACGACATGGCTATCTCACCCAAAAATAGATTTTTCGCTTCGCTCAAAATCCGTTTTGCGTCTTATTCACCCAAAAGTAGCCGAATAGAATTAGACAGAGTTCTTACTTATTTTCCTAAAAATAAGGTAAATACTTGAAGGTGCATATACAGTATGTGTGAACATAGTTATTGAAAGATAATTACATTTTTTCCGACATATATACATACCTTGTTGCTTCTATAGTCAATGTTGACAATTCCCTGCAGGGGGCAGGAAGCCCTAAGATTGTTCCAAGCTTAGCAGATATGTCTAATAACGGTACCGTCATATATTTATGTGGTCTGGGTGACCATATAGAAGCTGACTCAAGGTTAAGGCACTTATACAAAACCCACAGATACAGTACTTTCAAGTAATTCTCTGGTAAGCTTCCATCAGGACAACATGGCTTGAGCCCAAAAAACGGATCTTGAAGCAAAGCGAAAAATCTATTTTTGGGTGAGATGGCCATGTTGTCTTGATTGACCCGCCCTCCTTTTTTAAGAAAAGGAGTATACATAAGTAACAATCCCCACCCGAAACTACTCTTACTGCAGCCATTCATGCTTAATTGAAACAAGGAATGGGTAGCCATGTTGGACGCTGTAGTAGTACAGGAAGGGGATCCACCGGGTAACCTTGATGACGGCTCCCCTTCAATTTCGCCACTCTTCCCCCTCAGAGCGAAAACTCTATTTGGGGTGAAGACTGCCATGTGTCGTATCAAGAAATATGTCCCCTGATATTATGCGATATCCTTAAGAAATTTTTTAAGGATACTTGTGCCAGGAGTTAGAATTCTTGAGATCTATGGTCAATTCTCTGGGAGTATCACTGTAGCTAAATATCCCTTAGAAAGCTGCCTAAAGGAACCTTCCATCAGGATGACATGGCCATCTCACCCAAAAATAGATTTTTTGCTTTGCTTCAGTCCGTTTTTTAGGTAAGGAGCTAGCCCACCCTAGTGTAACATTTATTTGCGAATTTTCACTTTTCCCGGCTGTCTCTGTAACCTAATTATCGCGATAATCGAGGTCTGACTGTAAAGGTATTTTTTTTTTTTTTCACAGCAGCTATGCCATCTAGCTATGGAAATACCAAGATGGATAGAAAACAACTTGATTGCCCTGTCAGCCCAATTCATTCCAGGCGAGAGAAACATCCTTGCCGACAATTTGAGCAGGAAGACTTGGATAGTTGGCTCCAAATGATCCTTGCTTCATTGACTTTGTGGGGTTCATCAACGATAGATCTGTTTGCGACATTCCTGAACAAGAAGCTACTGTTGTACTGCTCACCAGTACCAGATCCCCCGGCAGCTATGCAAGATGTCTTCCAATGTCCATGGCCTAATCTGGATGTCTATGTGTTCCCCCCTTTTGCCTGATGAAGAGACTTATCAACAAAGTTAGGGCATTGCAAGATCTGTTGATGACACTAGGAATGGTACCCAGACCTTCTACTTCTGCTCACAGAGGTACCAAGAGAGTTTCCTCCCCTTCCCTATGTGCTCAGACATCCTCACGCAGAGATATACCACAAAGCAGTTGCTTCTTTACGACTTGATGCCTCAAAGTTATTCACCATTTTCTCTTACAGAAAGGATTTTGTTACGCAATGGCGAAAAGGATATCTGGGTATCTCTGTGGGTCGTCTATCAGGCAAAGGGGTACTATCTTCTGTGGTTGGTATCGCAGAAGGAATCTCGCTCCTCTCGGTGCCACTATCCCCATAATAGCGCTCTTAATTTACCTCAGTGAGGAAAACTGTTCCGTCTCAGCAGTGAAAGGCCACCGCTCAGCATTGAGCCTTGTCTTTAGACTAAAAGGTATCAACATTTCCTCCATGAAAGAATTGTCTCTCCTCATACAAAGCTCTTAGCTGCCCCCAGTCAGAAGTTAGATCACCACCTCAAAATGTAGTCCAAGTACTACAACGCCTTATGAACCGCTGCATCAGTCCTCAGATCGTGACTTGACCTTTAAATGGTTTTCCTTCTCAATCTGACCTCTGGTAAGAGAGTTAGCGAGGTGCATGGTCTCTCATATGACACAGACCATTCAAGGATATGGGGGTAACTAATGCTCAACTTCGTCTCTAAAATTCAGCATCTGGCTGTAGCAGACTAGGTTCAGGCCCTTCCGGATTTCGAGTCTCCATCATGTAACCGATTATCCTGATCAGCTGTTACTATGTCCTGTAAGAGCACTTAGGTGCTATCTCAAATGAACTACCAGAGTTCGTTCGCACATCAAACAAATTTTTGTAAGCATGAGCAAGGTCAAGAGCAGTCACCAAGAATACGATCTCAATTTGGATTCACAAGGTCATCGAATGGGTATTGAATCTGGACTCTCCCCAACAAGATCATAGATCCAGAACTCATCATGTTGGGGGTGTTAGTATGCCCCTAGCATTCAAAAGAAACTACTCTGTGGCACAGGTGTAGGACCTGCGCCACAGAGTAGTTGACATCTGAAAACATCATAACACCTTCACGGGCCAATACCAACAAGACGTAACCCACAGGAGCTTGGATACATTCTCCATAGGTCTTGTGATAACAGCATAGTGTAAGCTACCTCAGCACCATTACTGAACAATAGAATAGGATTATAAAATTTAGGCCTCAAGCCAAGCACTTGGGCTTCAAAGGGCATTTAGAACTATTTAATACAAGTTAATCAACCATGCCTCTGCACACATATGGTATTATTTTAACCTATAAAACCAATCGCAACATTATTGTACAAAAAACATCTAAATTTGAATTAAGAAGGGATTAAAATGAGTAAATAAATATTCGAATAAAATTAATCTAATCTTGTAATATAACCCAATATAGTACTTGGTATAATTCTTTTAAAGTTCCGGTCATCACAATTTTCCCTAAGTATATCTCTTAAAGGTTTGTCGTGGAGTGAATGTGTCCTTTAAAGATTAAAAACAGGACAATCTACTAAAATATGTTTAATATTAGTTGCCACTTGACAGCTTTTATGAAGAGGGGCCCGATTCCTTCCCCACTCTTCATTGAATAATTGTGGGTTGTATGTGTATGGCCAATACACAGCCTGGTTAAAATTATGTTATCTCTCCTACTAGTAGAATTACAAGATGACCATTTATCCACTGGTGGGTAGAATTACAAGATGACCATTTATCCACTAAAGGGTGGATTTGTTTCAATTAAGTATTGGTGGTCATTTCATATCGTTGAGCCTGTCATTTATTCTTACAGTGATGTAGCCCTAAAGCTTCCTTAGTTGCCTTATTTACTCGTTCATTCCCATCCACCCAACCTGGGTAGGGGCCGAACATAAGTGAACACTTTATATTCTTCCTAGACTGCAGAAGTACTAACCAGTCCTGCATCTCATGAACTAGATGATGGGAGGGCATAATTTGTTTAACTGAAAGTAAAAGACTATTGGAATCCGTGAAAATTGTATTAAAACTATTTTGATTACCACTTTTAGAAATGCCAGACTGAGAAAGTTATTGCATGCAGTTCAGCAGTAAATACTGAACAAGAGGATTGCAATTTCCTTCTAACAACAATATCCCCCACCACAACTCCACTTATAACTCTTATAGCAGATTTGTAACCATCCATATAAACAAAAAACAATGTTTTCCATGAGAGTAGTCGTAAAATGGCCACACAGGCTCACCCGGAAATGAGGGTATGGCCACAGCGGCTCACCCGGAAATGAGGGTATGGCCACAGGGGCTCACCCGGAAATGAGGGTATGGCCACAGGGGCTCACCCGGAAATGAGGGTATGGCCAGAGCGGCTCACCCGGAAGAAAACATGTTCATATTTGTTTACTGTTTATGGAAGTGTAGTGTTATTTAAAGTTTTTTGTTTACAAACATTGAGTTGAAGATCGTACGGTTCGCAATGACGTATGTACGTGACCGGGAACTGTGTCACTAATAAAGGGAATTTGTTTAAAAAACATTGAGGACGAAATCATTTGTTATCATCAGCCAACTCTTCGTAATGACGTACGTACGTGTTTATACGTGTCCAGGAACTGTGGCATTGTTTACAAAACCTTGAGGACGTAATCATAGTGTGGTACTATTAAAGATAGTGTGGCCTTATTAAAGGGTTTTGTTTTCAAAACATTGAGGACGTAATCATTTGTTATTATCAACAAACGGTTTGAATGTTCCCCGTAATGACGTACGTACGTGTTTATATGTGTCGAGGTACTATTAAAGGCATTTGTTTCCAAACATGGATGGGTAGATCATTTGCTGTATTTTAAGAAACGGTTTTAATTTTCGTCATTAACGTAGTGACGTAGACGTTTATATGTGTCAACAGTAATCGCTACACCCCCGAGTCCGCTTTCCACCCGTCAAAGGACAAACCCTCGTCTACTGTTGTCCCACCTGGGCTATTTGTATTGATTATTTGTATTGCTGGGGGTAAAGCACGCAGTCTCTACACCCGAGTCCCGTTTCCCACCGGTCAAAGGTCAAACCCTCGTCTTCCGTTCTCCACCTGTTGATAGGCCTAAGCACCTGTCCCAACCTGCACCGGACGCACACACGTAATCTCAGACTCTAGCCAAAGAGCTCTCTCTCTCTCTCTCTCTCTCTCTCTCTCTCTCTCTCTCTCTCTCTCTCTCTCTCTCTCTCTCTCTCTCTCTCTCATTCGCTTTAAGGCCTTGTGCTTACATTAGCATATGTGGGTAATAATCACTTACATTGACAGATATGGGGAATAAAAAACGTATTACAACTTAGTTTCTTTTATTATACGAAGCATACATGCAAAATAACATTTCGTGAATAAAGACATAGCATTTAGTGGGAAAAAAAATCTGACCCTAACAACCTTCATTTGAAACCCTAACATTTGCACGCTTAAAAGCGGTAGGAAAACTTTTATTGATTACGTTTCTTTAGCACTTGCCAAATCTTCATTGAAAATTCAGGTTTTGTATATTTCCAGATGTACATACACGGTCTTGAATTTAAATCGAGAAGGTAGTATAATAACACTGTTACGTCATTTTCCTTTAAGTCGGTGGTGGATAAATGCTCCGTGATTTTTCCTAAGGGCTGCGCAAACTCCATTTAGACGCTATGCGTAAAATATAGGCAGAAGAATGCGAACAAAGCCGAATTTCAATTTTGCACTCGCATATTATTTATGAAACACTTCATGGAAGAATACCTTCATAGAAAATCAGTAAAATATACCGAATGATCTTTTGGCTGCATCCCCTATGGGTCAAAAAAAAAATATAATGTTTTCTACCGGACATTTCTGTATTATAAATACAACCCAGTGCCCAATTTTGCGATACTGATGTGATGGCAGAGTATTCACAATAAGTAAGATGGGTTTTGTCCTTATCAAGGGTATCTTGAAGTCGACCAACGAGACCCTCCTCCCCCCTGACCACATTCCTTTCAATTTATGCCTATGGAAAAGTGCCCATCTCTCTGTCCATTCTTTTTTTTTTTTTTTTTTTTTTTTTTTTTTTTTTTTTTTTTTTTAAAGTAGCGAAATGTACGCCAAGATTTCAAGACTACAACACTATTGCGTTGCTTATATTGATAATAACAACAACTAGAGCATCAGTAACAATATTAAAATTTACGGTATTAATGATAACAATAACAATATATTTCATTTTATTCGATTGTAGTGCACGGTTTACTTTATTGATGAGAGGAAAAAAATTAACAATATACATTTACTTTATCCCTTTAAGAAATTAAAGAGTTTAATCTTTATTCCTCGGTTATACAGCTAATCATATTATTTATAATGTTCCGTTGCCGTATAATTTTACTAACTTTCGAATATGAAATGAAAGATATGTGGATGTTTTATGCTATCCCTATCACTAAAGACGTATGTTAAGGGATATATGAAAATTAGTTCCACATATGTCAACTCTTTACCATCTAATATCCTTCACAAACATACACAAGCGCGCGCACACACACACACACACACACTCACATACACACACACACACACACACTTATCTATTCCTTACTTGTTACAAAATCCAGTATTGCAATCGTGTATGTTGTTCCAAAATCAGAGTTTAAGCGAAGAGTAAGTTTCTCCAAAATCAGAGTAGATCTGACTTCTTTTTATATTAATGAAAATCGTTTAAGCAATGAGGAATTATTTGGTAATCTCAGTCTTGTCAGGGGTATGAGGAGAGAGTCGAATATGGAAAGAATTGGTCATTTTTTTATGCCTCTTCTCGTCTCCCCTTACTGAATTGGGGCAAGTTGTTGGGTTCTCCGAAAAACTGATTATGACTAGGATACTTCAGTTCGGTATTATGCCTAATTCAAATGGAATGGTAGATTGTCTCATCGAAGAAGAAACCCGATATTACTTTTCAAAGATTCAAGTAAGCAATGTGTGAAAAAAAATGGATCATCAAACAGCCCGCTATGTTAGATTAGATAGAAATTTAGCGGACACCCCCTCCCTATCCATCATTACACATTACTTTAGTAATGTTTCGGGATTAGTACTGGTTAAAACTGGGAATTAGGAGGGAATACAGTTAATGAATGTTTAGTTCAGTCGTGATATGGCATTTTTTTTCCTCTGTCCTTTTGTATCTGCTACCTCCTTGATCTTTCCCAATATTTGAGTACAAGAGATAGTGACCGAACGAGTCTCTTATGTTTGATTTGTAGATAACAAAGTGATTGTCGACTCGATAATGTGACATTATTCTTGCTTTAATACCATTCTTCATGACAGAAACTGCAACGTCCAATCATCATCCTAGCTCGAAGTAACTACTACTCTTTTGATTTTTTTTTTTATTTCTTTACGATCTATAATGGAAGGTTACTTCCTTAGCCGTAAGACGAAATGAAATAGTAAGATTTGGGATAAATTTCACGAGTACACTTCTTGTAACTTGTTATGATAAATCCTCAAGCACAAATATGCCACGTCTCTTTAATGATCGGCTACTAATTTACAGATATACGTGGCACTTACACCCATGGGAAACATTTGAGAAAATCTTCACTATGACTTTATATATATTTTGCTTATGCTTTTTTATGCAACATTTGGCATCATATACTCTCAAATATCACATACAATATAATACCCATCATTTTTCTAATATTGCTTGGGTAAGTAATGAATAACGTTTTGCAGAATATTGTAACCTAAGAATCAAACTATCCATCAGTGGATATATACATTGGTCCCGTTTGCGGTTCCTTCACCTTTCAAGATCCTGACCAATGTCCGTGACAAAATTACGACTTCAAGAAACTTTCTCCCCTCTATTTTCATCCCCCTACCACTTCTCACCCCCCCCCCCCCCACACACACCTAATAAGCAAACAAAGCTTTAATCACACGAGCTAAGCGATTATTTTTCTCAAAATAAACTGTATATTTTAAGTGAAACTATATACTAAAAATTGCATTCCATCTAAATTTAAGTTGCTTTCTTATCGTTGTCTTAGAAAGTTCATTTATTTATTTATTTATTTTGCAACCATGTCCCTCTCGTACATTTCTTCCTTGAAAGGAAAACGAAGTGACAAAGAAAATTACATGAACGAGAAGCATAAAGACAATGTGTTAAAACATGAACCCATCGACGTTGTGAAAAATTCTACAATGGTTGTCGTCTCCGTTTTCACAATGACTATAATTCAAGTAAGCTGGTTATACTTGCTACCGTTAGTAGTCCTTCACTTGCTTTACCTAATGAGGAATTGAGAGCCAAATAGGTATAAATGCCATGAGAGGCAATGCGAAGAACTCCGGATGCTATTCAGTCTTCTATTACTCCGATTCACACTAATTTATGGAAATTGTGTGGGACCTGCCCAAGAATGAAACTATGACACAAGTAAAAGTTACGTATATTAGGCGCAGATACTCTGCAAAGAAAAGAAAAAAATTCGCTGCTATCGAAAAAAAAAAAAAAAGAAGTGTGACATTATAAAATGGAAGAATTGTAAATTTTTTTTGTGTACTTTAATAACATTTTAAAATAATTATCTTTAATTGCAGAGATAGGTAACAACTCACAATAAAATAAACAGGGCAAAAAAAGCTTAACATTGAAATGTATTGGTTGGGCGAAGGGTGTAATTTTGGTGTAGTGAAAATTTAAAGAGAGAAAATTTGGTGGGGTGGAAATTTAGTCAAGCGGAAATTTTGTAGGGAGAATTTTCGAGGTGGATTTTTCAGAGGGTAGTGAGTTAGCTTTTACGGATCACCGCTCCCTTGATACTGGTAGATGGCCGGTGGACTTTTCATCGTGTGTAAATTATTCACAGTAAAAACATCTGTGTAAACTGAAATGTGAGATTAGTTCAATGAAACAAGCGCATTTACAGACTACATTCCGCTATAAATCTCTCGGCATGCGTTGCATATTTCCCTTGCATGCGTTACATATATTCATTGAATTCTATTTCTGAAATAAATTAAGTATATCTCTTAATACTATAACATTAGTTCTATGCAACTCACCACTACTGATATACTTCCTAAGTGTACAGTACATGAAACAAAGCGGTGACACAGAATTTTTTCGCCACGTACAATATTTGTTACTGGCTGCTCACAATTCAGTGCATTTAGTGACCAACCTCACTCCAGAAATAAAATGACTGAGTCTCCTACCATATAATAACAGTGAAAGCTGATCTTAATCATAATTATGATTCTAAGTTATGCATGCTATTATGCTTTAGTTTACCATATAGTAGAATGAAGACTGAATTTTATGATATAAGTCCTGACATCACAGGCCTGATAATGTTTAGGGAGACATTTGCGGTAATGAGCGAAATTCTAAGCAACGAGGGAGGAAGCATACCCGCACCTCTGCATCATCACATGGTACGTACCGGTATTTTCTTTCAGGTTCGTGTTTATTTTACACCATGGAAGTTGTCAACGTGTTATACTTTCAGTTTTCGTTTTTTACTACTACAGGTATTTCATTGTATACATTTACTTATTTGTAAGTGTTATATCCTTATTGTTTGCCTGATGCATTAATGGGGGAGGCATTTCCATACTCCAATAATTTTTTACTCACAATTTTACAATTATAGCGTCAATTCCACTCTTTTTACTCACATTTCTCGATTCTGAAATAGTTTGGAGTGAGAAAATTCTGAAATTTCTACTCAAATACTTCCTTCAATTTATATCATGGTCTTTTTTTACTCCACCTTTTTACTATGACTCGGCTTAATGTTATAGAGAGACCAGCTCTCATTGCCGATAGGCTTAACGAATATCAGGATATTTTGGGTAATTCCACATGGGTTACTGGAGATAACATCGCCGTGAAAGATTTCTTATGATTAATGTATTTAACTTGCATGACACTTATGTTGCCAGAAGCTTTAGTGCGGTGTTTTGATGAAAAGTTAACGCCCAAAAGTACAGAATTAGATGTATATAAATAGATAAAGAACCACATGTCAAAGTGTACTAATCTTGATCCCTTGTTTGCACAAGTTTTTGTAAAAAATGAAACTAAGCCACAACATGTAAACGTAGTTAATAACAATAATCAAGTCGCAGGAATGACATGTTATAATTGCAAACGTCAAGGTCACTTGATTGCAGACTGCAGAACGAGATTCTGTTCGATACATAATAGTTCAACTCATTCATATAGTCGATGCTACTCGCGTAATCAACAACAGAATCCTAGAAACACACAGTCATTTCCACAGTCAATTCCCTATGGAAATAAAAAGAAAAATCCTCAGTTCAATAAGAAGAAACAGCCAAACGTCAATGCAGTTCAAAATCAAAAACAAACAAATAGTGCTTCAAATAACTCTGATCCTGGGCCGTCTAGCCAGAACTCGCAAGGTCAGACTAATTTTCAGAATGTGCAGAGAAAAGCAAATACCACATAATTAACTCCAATGGAGAAGAGAGTGATGTTGGGTCATTCGTATCAACATCAGTAGTATCAAATAATCCATTTAATGTTTTATCAGATCATTGTGAGGCAATAGATTTTCCTATGAAACACACGACCGAATCAAATAAATCAGTGCAGGCTCCAGTAGATTTGCAACAAATTCACACGATAATAAGCCAAAATGAGTTACGACCAACATTATATGCTGTAAATTTAGAACACCAATCCTTTACATTATTTTTTGACTCTGGTAGTCCATGTAATATCATGGATTTGAGGACTTATCACTTGTTATTTTCGAACTTCCCTATAGAGAAGTCCGGAGTAAGGCTCTCGGGTATAGGAAATAATGAATTAAATGTAATAGGCGTAACTCATGTTCAGTACAAGGTCGGTAAGCGCACACGTTTGCCGATACCTTTGTTGTTGTACAAAACGTTGATATGTATCCAGCTGTAATTATAGGATACCCGTCTATGGGCAATCAAAACATTATCTTAGCCCCTGCCAAACACGGCGTGTATATCAAAAGAAAATTCTATAAGTCTTCTAATATCTTAAAATCAATTTTGGATAAAAAGGAGACGACAAATAAAACAGTAACGTACGTTGAAGAAACAATCACTTGTCTCATTAATAAAGAAATAATATACGCGACCCAACACAATTCTCGTTCATCCGTAATATCATCTTGCACGCAATCTATCGAGCCGAACATAACTTCGAATATAATAGTGCGAGTAAAGAAAACGTTGCCGGGATCTGAAATATTAATCCTTTCCGACACTTTGAAAACTAACGGATTGTCCGTCACACAAGCTATTTATACAGTCGGCTCACAACAACAATGTAATATTGAAGTCTGTAATCATTTAAATACCACTTTAGTAATTCACAAAAATCAACATATCTTGGAAGTAGAAGTATATAAACATCGCATTCTTACTGTCGCTAAAATCAATCACGGTCAATCAGTTACGGATGAATCCCTTTTGCAATCTATTAAAAATAAAATCAATAAAGACATTCAAGAAGAAGAAATTCAGCAGAAATTTTTTGGTCTTTTAACTGAATATCAGGATGTTTTTTCCACTACGGATGGATCCTTAGGAAAAACAGATGTTATCGAACATCAAATAAGGTTAAAAGACAAGCAGAAAATTATCTATGTACCCTCGTACGCATGTACTAATTTTAGCTAGATCTCTATTAAGGGATTCACCAACCCCAGATCTACATTCAGGAGATGGAATTGATGTAAAGAGAGTAGCATCATCTGCATATGTAGCAAGCTTGTTTCCTAGACCAAACCACATGTCATGCATATATAGTATGAAAAGTAATGGGCCAAGAACACTACCCTGAGGAACACCAGATATAACATTCCTATACTCACTATGGTGCCCATCAACAACAACTCTTTGCAATCTATTACTTAAAAATTCAATAATGATGCTAAGAAACAACCCACCCACTCCCAACTATTTGAGTTTGAAAACAAGGGCCTCATGATTAACACGGTCAAAGGCAGCACTAAAATCAAGGCCAATCATACGAATTTCCTGACCACAATCAAAGGATTTCTGTACAGCATTGCAGGTTGTAAGAAGGGCATCGCATGCTCCAAGGCCTTTACGAAAACCAAATTGCAAAGTAGGGAACAGCCGATTACCTTCTGCAAAACTATTAAGACGTTTTGCCAAAAGACGTTCAAAAACTTTAAATACTATGGGAGTTTTGGAAATTGGGCAGTAATCAGTTGGATTTGAGCTACCATAAACACATTTACATAGTGGAATAACATTACCAATTCTCCAACAAGTGCTAAAAACTCCTCTTCTTGCTAACTTGCGCAAAATAACAGATTACTTTGGAGCTAAGAAATCTGCAGTCTTTATGAAAAACAAAGGAAAAATACTATTTGGATCTACACCTCCATAAGCATCAAGGTCCATCAACAGAGCTTTAATTTCACAAGATCGAAAAGCTAAACTAGTTAGTTTATCCTCGGGAAAATAAAAATGAGGAAGTTTGGACCCTGTAGTAGTACGGGAAAGGGATCTACTGGGTAACCTTGATGACGGCTCCACTTCAATTTCGCCACTCTTCCCCCTCAGAGCGGAAACTCTATTCGGGGGGAAGATTGCCATGTGTCGTATCAAGAAAAACGTCCCCTGATATTATGCGATATCCTTGAGAAAAATTTTAAGGATACTTGCGCCAGGAGTTAGAATTCTGGAGACCTATGGTCAATTCTCTAGGAGTATCACTGTAGCCAAATATCCCTTAGAAAGCTCCCTAAAGGAACCTTCCATCAGGACGACATGGCTATCTCACCCAAAAATAGATTTTTTGCTTCGCTCAAAATCCGTTTTTTGGGCTCAGGCCATGTCGTCCTGATGGAAGTTTACCAGAGCATTAATGTATCTGTGGATTTCCCAGTTGTGCCTTGAACATCAAGACAATATTTCCTTGGTCATGTAGACCTAAGAGACCTATGACATTACCGTTATATATCATTTCATCTAATCATAGACTTTGTTAGTGCTTCCTGCCCCCTACAGGGAAGAGTCGAGCTAGACTCGGGAAAAGTCTCGAAGTTGCATATTTCATTTGACCAACCTAGAATTCAAAGGGACAAACAGGTCTGTCTGTATGTCTTTTAGCAAAAGTTTGTATTTATATATGAACACAGGTTCATGTCAGCCACCATAGCATCTGAGGTATAGCAATCCAGTCGTATACCACAACAGACAAGTTTGTATCTTGTATTGAAACAAGTTAGTTCTAGCTAGAAAGGTTTGTTTACATATAGGAACAAGGTTATTACCTTTGCTCGATATAATTATGCAGAATAATAAGGAATGAATGAATGCTCACACATAACTTTATTGAAATGTTTAGGGCGAAATAAGACGCACAAAACAATTAATCATTTATTGTCAAACAATAAATAAAAATTCTGCATACACTTACAATAACATAAAAATGCAAGTGAAATAGAATTTATCAACATGGACAAACAAAATAAATCAGAAATACTTGTTTTACCTGAAAACAAAACTTTGCCACTCACATGAAAATTTAATAAATTTTCTAATGTCTTTCTGAGAAGTCTGTCTATTTACACTTGAGTAAAAAACACATGGCACTTAGTGTTCAGTCTATGCTTTATCACCTTTGTACACTGGAACAGTCCATAATCTGACATTGATGACATTTCACACACCATGTTGCACTATAAAGTGCCAACATGTACACCCTATAGAATTATAGTCCCACATAATTCACTGTTCCTCGCAGCACTAAGCGACAGGTTTTAGTACACTACCTGCCGCTACCACAAAACGTTTTAATTTTTGCACTTCCTTCGCGCAGTGTTTGAAAAACACTCTGGATGACTTCCATGCAGTAAACGAGCGAAGGCTCTAGAAATCCATGAGCTGGAAGAAATTTAACGAAGAAGCAATTTTCTTAGGATCATGACCTGCGGGTGTACTGTCAGGATCCAGTCTGCGAATGAAGTAGGTGATCTTCGCCCTTAGTTGTCTCGGGGATAAGTTTGAGCCAGATGTTTCACCTTTAAAAAGCTGTCCTCCCCTGAAGTCTGAAGTTCTGAGAAGATAGACCTTTAGACTCTCCACTGGACACAGCGAGACATCTTCCTTCATAGGGCAGATTCTCCAGAGACCCCACCTCTTAATGGGTAGCTCATTCTTGGCGAGAAACGTTGGATCGGGAAAGAGATTTAGCTCTCCCGTTTCAGCAAACTAGATATGGCCTTCTTCCCTAGATAAGGCCACTATCTCACTAACTCTAGCCCCTGGGGCTAGAGCAAACAAGAATATAACTTTTTGAGTCAAATCTTTCAAAGAGCAAGTATCGTTGTCCTAACTTGAAGCAAAATGTAGTACCTTATCCAAAGACCATGAGATGGGCCTTGGAGGTGCTGCAGGCCTGAACCTGGCACAGGCCTTAGGGATTTTGTTAAAAATCTCATTAGACAAGTGTACTTGGAAACCATAAAGCAAGGGCCTAGTCAAGGCAGATTTACACGTAGTTATTGTGTTGGCTGCTAAACCTTCTTCATGAAGGTGAATAAAGAAAGACAAGCAGAAATCCATCGAGATTTCCTTTGGATTTCTTGCCTTGACAAAGGCCACCCACTTCTTCCAAGATGACTCGTATTGCCTTTTAGTAGATTTTGACTTATATTCCTCTAAGAAGTCTATACTTTCTTTCGAGATCCCAAACCTTTTCTTTACTGCTAGGGAGAGAAAATCATGAGATGAAGGTCTTGGGTTTTCTGTAATGAAGCGAAGACAGTCGACTTCTGTACTTGTTGAGATAGAACTGGGTCCGGCAGGGGAATCAGCCTCGTCTGTAACTCCAAAATTAAGGGGAGCCAGTTGCTCCGGGGCCACTTGGGAGCCACTAGGGCTGCTGTTTCTTGTTGTCGCTCGTTGTGAAGAGGTTGATCTGCAGTTCCGGGACTTAATGTAGGATGAAGGAGAATGATCTTGCGTCTAGGGACCATTCTGACTCTATCAGAGTTATCCTGGATACAGTGTCCGCTGTCACATTGTGGAACCCCTGAAGGTGAACTGCTGACAAGTGCCATCTCTTCTTTTCCGCAAAGCGGAAGATGGCCAACATCCCCTGGTTGAGTTGAGGCGATCGCGAACCTTAGCGATTCAGACATCTCATTACCACCTCGCTGTCCAAAACCAGTCTTATGTAGACTGAAGGGCGAGGGGATAATTTCCTCAGTGTGAGGAAGACTGCCATGGCCTCCAAAATGTTGATATGGAAGGACTTGAATACAAAGGACCAAGTTCCTTGAACTCTGCGTTGATGAGAGTGACCTCCCCATCCTTCTAATGATGCATCCGTGTGGATGACGACTGAAGGTGGAGGCGGTTGCAGAGGTGTTGATCTCTTGAAGTTTCTGGCCTCCGACCATGGCTTGAGAAGTGATAGTAGCCGAATTGGTATTGGTCTTCTTAGATCTCTTTGAGCGTTTGATGCATATCTTCTCCAGACTCCTGACGCATCTTTTAGCTGTGCTCTTAGCACTGGGTCTGTCACTGATGCAAACTGAAGAGAGCCCAGCACTCTCTTCTGTTGGTGTCTTGAAATCCTGTCGGATTTTAGAAGTCTCTTGACAGATCCCGCTATCTCTCTCGTCTTCTTTAATGGAATGGAGAGACGATGTGACTGTAAGTCCCAATGTATGCCTAGCCATTGGAATTTCTGAACTGGAGATAATCAAGACTTTTTGGTGTTAATATTGAATCCTAGATGTTCCAGGAACTGGCCACACCACCTTGTAGGCGTAGTTGTTGAATAACTGCTTCTGCAAGCTTCGTGAAGATCCTTGGGGCTAAGTTTATTCCGAAGGGCATGGCTCTGAAAGCGTACTTTCTTTTTTGTAGCCTGAATCCTAGGTAGGAGGAGAGTTGGCGATTGATCGGAATGTACCAATAGGCATCTGCCATGTCTATGGAGACTGTGTATGCCCTTTTGGGCAACAGGGCCCTTATGTGTTGAAGGGTCAACATCTTGAACTTGTCGTTCTCAATAAACTTGTTGAGTGGCGACAAAGCCAGAATGACTCTGAGTTTGTCTGAGTCCTTCTTAGGAACACAAAACAGCCTTCCTTGGAATTTGATGGGCTTTGCCCTCTTTATCACCCGTTTGCTCAAGAGCTCCCGGATATATTCTTCCAGAATGGGGGTAGAGTGTTGGAAGAACTGAGGAAATGATGGTGGAGCTGTCTTCCAGCTCCAACCTAGTCTGTTCTTGGTTAGGCTGTGGGCCCAGGGATCGAAGGTCCAACGATCCCGGAACAGTCGGAGTCTTCCTCCTACCGGAAGCATCTCATTGCTTCTGATTTCCGGAGAGCTGCTCCCCTACCCCCTCTTCCTCTCGAGGGACGTCCAGAGGAAACTCTACCTGACCCCTTACCTTTAGGGCAAAAGGTAGTGGTCTGCCTCTCATAGGCAGGAGCATAGGCTGGTGACTGAGTCACCACCTGCTGGGGTACCATCTGGTAGGTGGGTTGGGGCACCGCGGTCATGGGAAGTTGTTGTCTAGCAGGGCGAGAAGGCACTCTTGGCCTCTTTGTCTTCCTCTTTGGTTGGGGACCCTCATCCGGAGAAGACTTCCTCTTAGCCAACATGCCCCACTTCTGGAGAAGATTTCTATTCTCCATGGCGGCCTTGTCGACTATCTCTTTGACCAATTCATTTGGGAATAGGTCTTTCCTCCAGATATTGGAAGATATCAACTTCCTGGGTTCGTGTTTGACCGCAGCCGAGGCAAACATGAACTCTCTACAAGCCCTTCTTGCCCTAACAAAGCTGTAGAGGTCCTTAGTTAGGGTTGCCGAATGTGTTTTAGCCATGACCATGAACATATCCGGGGATCTTTGTTCACTGGCCATTGCCTCCATGGACACCTGGAGGGACAGAGAGGCAGCTAGCCTCTCCTTTGTATTTTGTTCCCTGCGCAAGAGAAATTCAGACAACTTGGGGAGGTTTTCGCTGAACTGACATCCAGCGATATCAGCCTCCAACTTCCCGACTGAGAAGGTAAGCTGAATATCCTTCTAGTCTTTGTGATCCGTTGGCAAAGCTAGGGAAAGGGGCCTACACTCTTCCAGTGTAGGTTAAGGTTTCCCAGATTCCACTGCCTTAATCACCGCCTTAAACAACTTCTCCGCAAAGGGGAAAGCCATAGTTGCTGGAGCAAGAAAAGAGGGATGTTTCTTGCTCAGGGCCGTTACCTTCGAATTGGTGAAGCCCCGAAATGTCCTCGAAAAGGACAGTTCCCAGCTTCTCTGAAACAAAGATCTTACCGTTTGTAATCGGCGTGTACTCGGCATGCCTCCTTGGGTTTACCTCGGAACACGAGGGAAGATCCTTTACATTGAGTCTCTGTTGAGACCCACGGGACGCTGTTATCTTAAGAATCTCCTTCCCTAATGATGCTTCCCTTTGTTAGCTCTTCTTCTCGAACATTTCCATCATAGCTTTGATGGCAGACAGAGTGTCGTCCAACCTCCCAGGTTGAGGAGCGGAGGATGTAGAGTGCACAGGTTCTGGGGCAGGAACAGAGACTGTTTCGACTTCATCCTCTTCCGTCTCTGGAGCCAACGTTGACTCTTCATCTCGACCTTCCGCCAGAAGGTTCTTTTTTGGTGTCCTCCGACGCTTCTGACTTCCTCTCATCATCTAGATGGATGTCCTTCATCGCATCCGAGACATCCGTGTCGACGGCTATCTGGATGCAAGGGATCTCAGGGTATGGCTGAGGAATAACAGCATCCGTGGATGCTTTGGGGAATAGAAGGGCTCTCATACGCTCACTAGGGAGGTAAGACCCCGTGGCATTCTTTTGGAAGCCACGAACCCATTTGCACAGCTTGTCCCGAGCTGCATCCCTTGACTCTATTGTCTTGGGATTTTCAAAAGTCTCATACACCA